>NC_136794.1:30004330-30209330 GCF_951216825.1 Electrona antarctica
ACCATAGTACTAACACCAGTAAGACACCCTGAGGGCGAGCCGAGAAGCGATGGGTGCACGCTTCTGCCTGGGTGACGGCAGACTGCTGGCCGAGCGATGGTGCTTTTGGCATGGGGGGGGTCAGATCAACATTTGGAATGAATTCTGTACTGGCCATATATGGAGCATGTCTTGAGTGTACAGGGTTTGATGAGGTCAGATCAACATATGGGGCCTGGGCCGGCCGAGCGGTCCAGGCACCTAGGCTGGTAATCCTGATCCCGACTACCTTTGCTGCGTGTGACCCCCCCCCCCCCCCCCCCCCATCTCTCTCCCCTTTTCCTGTCAAACTACTGTCTAGTATTAATAAAGGCAAAAAGAAAAAAAAAGATCAACATATGGAATGTCAGAACAGGTCGGCTCCATATATGGAGATCTAAGGGTTGCAGCGGGGGCAGTGTCTTGAGTGTACAGGGTTTGATGAGGTATCAGTCAAAAGGGAGACATCGAAGAGGAAGGACGGGGGGGGAAGGTCAGCTCCATATATGGAGATCTATAGGGGTTTGAGGTCAGATGTAGAGTTGCTGACCGGCTCCATGCAGATCTAGGTGATGATCTAGTAATGCTTCATAATGAGAAAAATCGCCCGGGTTATTTGTTCATTTCTGGAATAGCCTACAGTTCTTATATCATGCGATCTAAGATTTTCAAGAGAAAAAATAACGCTGTGACCCAGGGTGTTATCAGAGCTGTGTCTTGATGAACAGATAATCTGAGATATGATATGATATCACATGAGCAGAGCCGCACAGCCATAGTACTAATATAAATGCAATAGCTTTGCAATAAATGGTTAATGGTCATTCTGAGCTGAAGTGTTTCAATGAAACACAATTGTTTGGGCCGAACAAATAATTCGAAAAACGAAAAACAACAAAAATAAGTGTTTTACCCTGCCCTTTTTTCTTCTTTCTAATTTGTTCGGCCCAAAATATTGTTTTCATGAGCTGTCACGATCCAAGTTGGCTTTGTCCAAGGCGTAAAGGTCTTTAAATACATATTTTCTGAAACGTCTATGGGAAAAATGAATTGTAAATAGTCTTGCAGGCCTCTCTTCGGGGCGGGCCTGCGGCGCTCTATTGTTTTCTCCATTTCCTGAAAACTATACATTTTGGACATGCAGTACGCCTACAAGGTTTCTACCAGGCAGAGTGTTTACTCCATCGAGCGCTCATCAAATCGAAGACCCTTTAGCAAGTGAAGTGAAACCGCAAAAAAAACGTTTGTTACCTCTTAAGGAGATGTTTCTTCGGCAGAACATTTTCATTTTGTACATGTTTTAATAAGCATTCCTTGGCTATATGACTCATGAAGCTGCTCTCATTAGCTGCCTCAGGGCTGTGTTCTGCTCTGCTCTCCTCTCGCCACTGCTTTGTTTTATTATTATTGGGAACGGCAAGCAGCCACGACTACATGCAACTCCCTGTAGAGTTTCAAGGTTGAATAATATGTCAGTGGTTCTCAACCTGTGGGTCGAGACATCCCCACCTAACAAATACTATAAAAAATGGTCAAACATTGGCCAAATTGTAAAATAATCCAAGAGAAAGAGAGGCACTATATGTGCTGTCGTCTCACAGCTTGAAGGTCCTGGGTTCGATTCCCACTGGGGGCGCTGCATGGGGCGTGTTCTCTCCTCCGCGTCATCAGTGCCCATACCCAAGGTGCGGTTGGCGAAAGGGCCTTTCTGTGTGGAGTTTGCATGTTCTCCCCGTGTCTCCTAGGGTAGGTACCCTCACAAAAAACATGCAGTAATCCTGGTCTCTAAACTGCCAGCTGGGCCGCCTCATGGAGGAGAAAGGAACTGGTTGGAATAACGTGTCCTTTCCTCAAGCTACGTCCAACCGGGGAAACTCCCCCCTGTCAGGTGAAAAGTGGCTTGGACTCCTCATGCATTGAAGGAAGCATGAGGTCAGTCCGTTGCTCTCCCCAGGTTGGCAGAGGGAGTGTAGAGCCCAGGAATCAGGATTACATTAGCTAATTGACACTGGGTGAAAAAATGTATTCCAAAATTGTGGGATAAACATTTTTAGTTAAAGAAAAAGAAAGAGGCAAACATTAGCCATAGCTATTGTAGCTCTGCTATTATGACAATGTACAGTATCTGTGGAACCGAGTCAAACTAAATGTAATGCCTCAACTCCCACAATTCTAAGTGGTTGTCAGGGTGGGGCTGGGGGTTCCCCGGTTCATATACAGTATGATTACTTACTTATGTCCTGAAAGGGGGGGTGGTGTGTGTGTGTGTGTGTGTGTGTGTGTGTGTGTGTGTGTGTGTGTGTGTGTGTGTGTGTGTGTGTGTGTGTGTGTGTGTGTGTGTGTGTGTGTGTGTGTGTGTGTGTGTGTGTGTGTGTGTGTGTGTGTGTGTGTGTGTGTGTGTGTGTGTGTGTGTGTGTGTGTGTGTGTGTGTGTGTGTGTGTGTGTGTGTGTGTGTGTGTGTGTGTGTGTGTGTGTGTGTGTGTGTGCGCGCGATCTACAACATGTCACATCGTGCCACAAAGCCTAGCGGTCCTGACAGAGTGTCGCGGGTTCGACTCCCGATCCCGACGGCCTTTGTTGCGTGCCACTCCCCATATCTCTCTCCCTCATTTCCTGTCAACTTACTGTAAACTATCAAATAAAGGCAGAAAAAGCCCCAAAAACATGTATGAACATGCGCAATATCAGTATCGCAAAGAGGCAATGCAATATATTGTCTCTATATCGGCCACTTCTAAAGCCAGCAATATCCCTCTGTTTTAGCCTGTGCCCTTTGAAAAATAAACCACCACTCCGTTTGTGTGTGGGTGGGGGACTGTGCTAGCGACTTGCGTTGTTGTTCGACCTGGTCCAGTGGTTTAGCGAACTCACTAACACTTTTTGTTTAATAATGTTTAGTTTTCAATGTTGCAACACTTAAAATATAGAATATGAAATGTTAAAGGTAATATTGTATATCGTATCGATATCACAATATTTGGCATAAATATAACATTTTGTCCATATCGTGCATCCCTAGTTCACATGCACTGGAACCTTCAAATGATACAAAGTAAAGTGAAACCTCTTATCTCCATGTTGTAAATGAATGCCCTACTTGCTCATACTACAGCGTTACACGAAAGCATCAAGCATCGCGTTTCAAGCTTTTATATCTGCTCCTTTTGAATTTGAATCCTGAAAAGTAACCGTTTTGGAAATAATGAGGTTGAGAAGGTATTATGGCTTTTGTTACTTTCTGTACCTTTTGCCTTCGCTGTCACTTACATATTGGGCTGTGCAGCACACAAGTTGATGCGTTGCTGTTGAAGTTTCGATAAAAACGGTTGGTTGGTGTCGAGCATGCTTCAGACGAGCGAGAAAAATATAAAGGAATATATTAAAAGCCTGGGGTTTTAAAAAGAACACGGAACTGGCTGACGTAAATAATTTGTTTCCCCCCAATGCAAGAATCGTGTGAAGCAGAGAGAACGTGCAGGAGCTCAACTCAGATGGTAGCTTTGTAGAGCTGTTTAGCTTCTTGTAACAGCTCCAAACGTCAAATGTATCGTTGTATCTTCATGTCGCTACGCTTCCATTGAAAATGAATTGTAGCCTGTATCTTTGTAGCTGCCATTGGGAACGACGCCGCAGCTTGTACGATTTGCTATTTTCACCTAAACGGTTTCCCCAGAATAGAGATGCCCGGGTTCCAAGTGGTTAAAATAGAGTAAACAAACACAACAACTTGTATAGGGAAGCCAGAGAAACCTTTTGATTGTACCCTTGATCCATCCCTTGCATAAGCTACACATCTCCTTTTACAGTGCAAGTGTGGATGTACAAACAAGTGCAGTCAAATAAACACCTAAGCTTCTCTTTGAAACGATAATGGCATTGTACTTCACGAGTAATTGTCATACGGTACAAATACATGAACATATCTCTGCTGTCGGGGACAAACCAGCTTGGTCCAAATTATGAACTTGTCAGTGTGATATGTGATACTTGTCAGTGTGACCCCTTGGGTGGGCACCAGGGGGTCCCCAGCGAAGTAGTTAATATCACTTTAACCACTTTAACCATATTTTATATATTTTGAGTGGTGTAAGGAACAGCAATGTCCGTCCCTCCCTATGTCTGTGTCCCTATATGTTTAGGGTACCAACAGGTGCCAAAGTGGCGCTGTTGACCTAGAAACAGAGTGGTGCACTGTTGCCTGCTGATTACAATGTGGAGTGTGCGTGCATGTGAGAGAGAGAGAGAGAGGGGGGGGGGGGGGGGGGGGGGGGGGGAGGGAGCTGGGGAGAGAATACCACACTTATTTGTGAGAGAGAGTGTTATAGATATACAAGCTCATATCATTCAAACATAGCAGATATACAAGCTCATAGCACGTCACTTTGAGCCACAGCTTGTACATCTGCTATTTTTTATGCAAATTTGTGCAAACCTTTGAATATATATTTTTAAAGTGAGAAATGTTTACTCAAATCTTTGTTTCTGGAGGAGGTCCCTATCTGGGACAATATTTTTGAGATGGGGGTCTGCAGCCCAAATACATATCATTTTGGGGGTCCGTGACATGGAAAAGTTTGAGAATCTGTAGTGCTTGTGTGCTTCAACTAATGCCTCTGGCTCGAGGCTTCCATCTATTTTTATACTTTTCTTTCGCTTTGCTCTGTGTGGATTTTCTTTTTCTTTTTTTGCAGTGTGATCTTTTGGTGGCAGAATGCAGTGTGTTGTTTAGAAGTGTGTGTGTGTGAGATTCACACACACAGATACATGCCTTATCTTCCAAATCCCAATGGTACACAAACAAGTAAAGCAAGAGCCAGCTGGAAGGGCTGTTTCCTGTAATCAGTGTAAATGTTAAATGCTGTGTATGATATTGCTCATAAAAAACAACAAATCTAAGCCTTTTTTTAGTTTAATGTGCATTAGGCAACTGTTTTTTCATGTCGAGCTTAAGGACCTCCAAATGGACACACATTTGGCCATGGACCCCCATCTGTAAATGTTTTGTGCCAGCCGGTACTGATTTCGTTGCTATATTAGGTACTGTAACATTGCTGGGGACCCCCAGGAAGTAGGAATCATGTCAAATACATGAGTAGCTAATAGCGTTGTCTAATATAAGTGGTTTACACTGGAGGAATACATGCCAGCACTCAAGTTATCCGTTAGGATTCTTGTTTTATTTCAGTTTTCCCCAGCAGGCGTAACAAACAGACAGACGGACGTTTCGGCCGGGTGGCCTTCTTCAACTTTAATCTCTAATATAAGTGGTTAACATTAATGATACTTGATGAGCACATCTCTCTTTTCATTTGCTTTACAACGATACAACTGATATACAACACGCAAGCAACTTGTGAAAATGTACACAGTAGTTAACAAGAGTCTGTGACTAAATAATGGCTACAATATGGACAGGTTCTTTCCTGAAAAGCAACAGTTTTGGACATAAAAGGTTTATTTCCTCCACCACCAGACCAGAAATCTAACGCAATGTCAAATTAATTGCTTCTTCTTGCCTTTCATTTTTGTTATTGATTTGTGATTTTATACAGCAAAAATCCTCAGTGTTCATTTAACATTTCTGTCTGACATGTACAAAAATTTGGTTTAATTTGCACACTCCCAGAATTAAATTACGCCTGAGGAAAACTGTACCTTTTCAGGATACATCTACAGTAAGTCCTTGACTTGAACAGCGTTGAAGACACCTGGTCTATTCAGCTCCAGGTAATTCCCTCTGTTTTCTCAGTCACCATAGCTTGTCTGGGATCTAGTTAACACTGTCTGGGGTCTAAGAGACAGTTAAAGGCAGTTACAGTGATGTTTGACATAAACAGAGCCCTGGCATGCTGTGAATATTCATCCTGACAGGTAGCTCAGAAAGATCAGCCTCTCGTCATCATCATCGTCTGACCATTTATCTAAGATGACACATCTCGGAGCACTCATAATAGCTGGCTGGCTCTACCCGCCCACTCACACATTACAGTACAGCACATTGCACCTTATTGAAATTATGACCCGAAGAAATGCTCATTATTTGCAGCTCAAATCTTTCTTGAGAAGAAAATGTGCGACGTTAAGGCCTTCAGTGTCTGTGCCTGCAAGGATAAGTCGGTTATACAAGTCTATGATAACCAGGAGACGGTGATCATTCTCTGAGATGTATGGCTAAGATACAGCCACTGCGAATTGCTTTACCTATAAGTGAAAATTGTGAGAGAAGAGATTGCATGTACTTGTAGATATGATCATTTAAACGTCTTCTCACTTGCTATGTGAGGGGAAAATGGTGAAATATATGGCATATTGGCCCACTGCATCAAATTGACAACCCTTCATGCATATAATTCTACCCACTTTGCAACATACGCCTGCTCTCACAAGCCAAGCCAATCTAAACAACACGCAGAAAGCAACATGTAATCAAGAATTGTTTCGCTGATGAATAATGAGGCACGGCAACTCATCTGCAACTGTGTTAAGCGTTATAGTAAACAAAGTTAACCGCAAGTACGGGATTCACACCCAGCATCCCACTTGGACCGGGCCTCGATGCCGCGAGGTTCCTTGACACTTTGATGTACCGCTAAGCAAACAAAGCTTGGCTATCTGGAACAGAATAGCTTTTTAATTGCCACCCATTCTCCCTTAAAAATTAGACTGACTGGTTGGTTGTCATAGTGGTACAGATGCCAGGCAAACTGTTTTCGTACCCCTTTTGCTGGTGCCAGATGTTCCCCTGTCATTTCAGCTATTACATTAATTACCTAGAAAACTCATCGTCTCTCATCTCATACATTGTGCTCCAGTGTTACTGAAGAGACGCCACATGGCCATACAGCTCATTACAGCGCCGCTCATTCTGATCGCAAACTCTCATGAATTTATGCATTCACCGAGGCATGGCGAGCTAACGACGACACATCAGTCACATGGCGAACGAACAGCACGCTGCGTTCGCTCCTGTACCGTTCGCAATGTAACTGAAGTGGGCTCCTTCCCCATTGATAATTATGCCACGTTGCGTGGGTTTTGATAGTAGCCTTTTGGTGCTTTAGATTGCTCATGATCACTGTTCAATATACATTATCCCGTGGGTGTCTTACGAAGGCAGGCTCATGTTTCCGGGGAGGTTTGTTATGTGCTGCTGCCTACGGGACCCTGTGTTGTCGTCCATTAGAGAGATGCACTGTTTGTTGTAATTACTGAAAACAGCCAGGCAGGCAGGCAGACCCAGGCACACAGCACTGATGATTGGTTTTTCAGGGGCAAACGGAGAGCAATCACACTCATGCACATTGCACGCATGCATGAACGCACACGCACGCACATACAGCCTGCTTGACTGTCACAGTTTTACTTGGCTTGTGTGCTCCAGTGACCCGTAAAACTATGACCCTTCACGGTTCCATTTGGTTCCATCAGAGTTACATCCACACTTTACAATGTACTCGCAGCAGGCTGAAGGGGAAGGAGGAGGCAGCCACAATTCTGAAGTCAAATTAATGGGAAATTATAATATAACTAGAAAAAGTGCCCTTCCGGGCACAGGTCTCCACCAGGAGGATAGGACTGTGTGAGATGTTTGGCAAAATGTTTAGGAGTAATATAAACATGTTTGTTTGTTTGTTTGTTTTTTGCAACAATGTTCTTTTGTTGAGGAAATGCAGAGCCAGATCACTCATAGCATCTCTGAGGATAGAATTCTGGATGAGCAGGACATGTGCAGCATTTTGAACAAAACGGGCCACTCCTGAAAACTTTGGAAGGCAATGTTAGCCAATCAGTGTAGAATCTGAGAAATCCAACAGACTGTCTTGTTCACATGACTACAGAGATCATGTGTACCGATTTGCGTGAGATTTGGATGAAATCTGTGCGACTAACATAAGCAATGTGTTTTGCAGAAATCGGCCTCATGGTGGCGCTATAACCGGTAGATGTGGAGGGATGCAGAGACAATGTTTTTCCATGGCCTCTAGGGAGTGCGCATACATAAGTTGTATACAGATTAGGGCTGTCCCCGACTAGGATTTGTATAGTCGAAATTAATATGAATAAATTTGCTGTTAGTCGACTGATAGTCGACTGAACACCCCCCCCCCCCCAAAAAAAACAACACATTTGCATTAAGGTTGGGCGATATGCCAATTGTTTTCAATCGCCCATCGTCTGTTTTTGCAGCGCCGTTCGCTACGCGTTGAGAGCTTGTAGATCCGTCTATTTTTGCAGCGCAGCTGCGCAGCCAGGGTAACAAAATAAAAAATAAGTTACAGGTGGAGATGAAGTGAAGTTGGAACGGACAAGCAGCTGCAAGCCACGCTAACATCACAACCACTGGCTGGTGACAGTGTTGTTAGCCGCAGCAACATGTAGCCTGCCCTGGTAACTTCTCCTCCTCCCCGGAGAACTCTTGCCTCCCCGCACCGTCGGGGAGGCTGATCCACAAGCTCTCAAGGCATCGCGTCCTGCCTGTTTTTGCAGCGCCGTTCGCTACGCGTTGAGAGCTTGTAGATCTGTCTATTTTTGCAGCGCTGGTGTCGGGGTTCGTTCACGTTGTCAATAAAAAAATAACCTAGATTACAGGCGGAGATGAAGTTCAATCAGTGGGTTGAATCAGTAGCTACGCGCTAAGCTAACGATCCCCGACCCTACACTAACACTAGCAGCCTGTTTTTTATTTTCCCCCCGACTTCACGGGTGGCGCATTGGGATTGTGATGAGACACGAGACAGCAGTGTGCATTCTGTTGTGACTGTATATTATTAAACTGCATGGGTCTGGACTCCGGAGCATAAACAACATGTAGGCTACAGTACAGTAGCCTCCCTCGGCTCGGTCCCTCCCAGCCTTTACTCTGGCTGCCAGAGTGTTCCCCGATGCTGCGGTGCGGGGACTGGGAGCATACATTATAACGGAGGAGGGGTTTTCCACCCGGCCCAAAAGAAAAAAATCGTCCCGACTGTTTTCTTTTTTTTTTTTGGTGAACATCGACTGAGAGGTTGTCAGTCGACTGAGACCCGTTCCGATCGATTAGTCGACTATTCGACTAATCAAGGTCAGCCCTAATACAGATCGATGCAGTTATAGCTAAAAACAGGAATTGGCCTGTTATAGCGCCACCATGAGGCTGATTTGGAAAAGAATGAGTGGCATGTCGTCCTCGGCCTAGTGGAAATGTGCGTGTATAATTTCACGGAAATTGCACACTGTGTTTGTGATTTGCGACATTTTGTTCGAAACGGACCAATCATGTGAGCTTTGGAAGCCAATCTTAGCCAATCAGGATGGAAGATGGGAAATGGTGCAGATCCGTGTTGATCACATGACTATGAAGATAGTGTATACCGAATTGTGTGATGTATGGATAAAAGGTGTACGAGTAATGTACAGAAATGTGTTTTGCCTAAATCGGCCTCATGGTGGCGCTATAACAGGCCATTGAAGAATATTTGGGGCAGAGGTTCGTTGTTGGCATCCAGGGAGTGTGTGTGCAAAGTTTGGCATGGATCGGGCCAACGGTGCCGGAGATTAGCTGATAACGGACGGACGGAAAGACGGAAGGAAGGACGGACACACACACACACACACACACACGGACGGAGTGCAAAACATACTCTCTCCCCACGATAAAAAAAATATATATTAAAACATAATAATGGACTTTCTCCTGGTTTTTTGGTTAATGCCCGGCCTACAGTATACAGTAGGCCTACTGGCCTAAACGGTAAATCTAACGGTAAAGCATCTTTACTGCGCCTTTATCACATTATGCGTAATGAGACAGGGGTTAGGGGAGGTTGTAGGCATGTGGGAAGAAGTCGGGTAGCGTAGCGTAAACCTTTAGCAATTGGCTCAGGTCACTTTTTTTTATACTGCTCGTGTATGCATGGTGACTGGTGGGTAAATGTACTTAAAGTTACTTTCCACCCGTGGACCATCTGATTTATTTTCTCATTTTCTGCGCTTTCTTCCGACAGACCGTCAGGCAGGCATGGAAGCTTCAGTTGAACATTGAGTTGAGCCACACAACAGTGTGTCTGTTTTTATTAAGCTGTCACTACTATGCTAGGGAGAAATGTACTGTATCTGCTTTTGTTGGCATGGTAACACTTCCAGCAGTGTGAACTGAGTTGTTATCTTCACACTGGTCACACTGCGAGGACTTTAGCACTTTAAACTGTCGTGACGTGAGAATCATATTGAACCCATGGAGGAACTTTCACCTGATGATGATGATGATGATGATGCTATCAGACTGCTCTAAAAACAAACACGTCTATTTGGAGAATGATAGTCTAACATTCTAAACATACACAGACAAATCAGATAACAATAGTTTAGGCATTGCTTCACGACACATTGTGAGCTTTGTGTAGAACATCTCTTTTTGCTCTTTTTTTTCGTGGGATTCCTTTTAAGGCGGGGTGAGGTCGGGATCCGGAACCGGAGTAATCCAGAGGAACCAGATCCAACATTGATGAACCAAAGTAGATACCGTTGTATCTCCATATTGCAACGTTTTTATGGTTCTTCGTAAATGAATGCCCTACTTCATCATACAAGAGCGTCGCACAAAGGTAGTTATTTATAGTTACAAAATATCAAAAAAGGAACGGTTTTGGACATACAAGGTTTCCACCTGACAGCAATGCTATACTGTACTGTAGGTGTAGGAGCTTAACACAGGGTAACAGCAGTTTTACCCCCTCAATAGACTACAGAGTCACAATAGCCCTCCAAAGAATATTATGACCTTTTCTCTCGTACCACTGGACTTTATACATGTGTGTGCTACATTCCCACCTAAAGGTCAAAATGTGCAAGTGTCTCCTGGACTGAAAATCAATACGTGTTCAGAGGTGGTGACAAGAAGAATGCCCCCGAACGCTACAGCAAGTAAGACATGAGTTTGAGAGATACAAAGGTACAAGAGTTTGGCAGCAACAAGGTATGAAATACAAGCGTATAAGGGAATGTGCCAACCTCATGGACACCACGGGGCACGGAATGCATACAGTTGGGTGCCACCGATATTGTCCCTTATCATTTGACCCATTTAGGCCTGACCTCAAAATTTTAAAAAATCCTTCTAAATCCTCCAGTTTTCTGAAATAAATATTTTCACGATTTTTCAAAAATAGCAGACCTACAAGCTCTGGCGCGCCACTCGGTGGCGCGCTATGAGCTTGTAGATCTGCTATTTTTCAATAGCTAAATTATAACAATGTTTAAAACACCAAAAGGGGTTCCCACCCAAAATGGGTTAACTGTCCTTTTGCGCAGATCACGCAAACCTCAGCAAAAAGAAAAGGACAATATCGATGGCCTCCAACTGTAGGTCAAAACATTTAGAAAATCAATTTCAGAGGTTATGTACTCCTCGAAGACGGGACAAAGAAAATAAGAAACGGTCAATTCCCAAGATGTTGCTTGTACCGGCACACAGGGACGCATATCTGCTATGCTGTCAGCGAGGCATAAAAAACCCAACGGACAACTCTATAGAAAACATTCTATGAGGCATTTTATTTACTCTTTTAACAGTCACAATGTTAGAAAGGAGATCCCACACACTGTCTTCACTTATATAACAGTAGTTTATTAAGATACTGAGTTACAGCGTTTCGGTCTCACGACCTTCATCAGGTCTGATAAAGGTCAATGTGCGGGATCTCCTTTCTCTCATTATTCGTACTGGTTGCCTGCTCCGACACAGCTGTCCCTGGCCTGCTGTAGGTGTGCAAAGGGACTTTCTTCAACAGACAAAATGTTGAAAAATGTATTTTATAACTGCACTTATTTGTGCATTCTGGAAGTGTTTATCATGTGTTAACAATAATGATAATTACTTAAAGCTGCACTAGGTATCGCTTTCCCCCGGATTTGAACCTGGTTTCCTGCGCAAGTGCTGATATTTTCCTACTGAGGTAATGGAGCCCTGCCTGCTTGATCCGGGGAGAAACGAGAAACGGGATTGAATCGAAGTTCTGTGTCCAACCTAGAACCTCATATGTCATAATTCTGCATTGAGAAATTTGCACACAAAAAAAATCCACTGAAAGATATTTCCAAGAACTAGACAGATCTGTCTAGGCGGCTCTAGACAGATTATTTTAATGCATAATGCATGAAAGTGCAAAGTGCACCTTATGCACAACAATATAAAAGATCTAATGCAACCTGGGGTAGGTCGCCTTGAGTTCAAGCTCACCTGATGAGCTTGACTGGTCGAAATATTGACTGAGCGCTAGAAACATTGATGGGTAGTAACCTTGAAAGGTCCAAACATTGCATAGTTACATTGAGTGGTCAAAACATTGTTTGTTTCATTGTTTGGTCTTTTCTTGCATCATGCTGTTGTTGTACGGGTCTGTCCGTCAACTGTGAGGTCAA
Source organism: Electrona antarctica (assembly GCF_951216825.1). Taxonomy (NCBI): domain Eukaryota; kingdom Metazoa; phylum Chordata; class Actinopteri; order Myctophiformes; family Myctophidae; genus Electrona; species Electrona antarctica. The sequence continues at coordinate 30,016,748 of NC_136794.1, forward strand.
AGTACCTGGATAGTTTGGATCACCTTCCGAAGCGCAGCCATTCTCAACTAGGGCTGCAACTATCCATTATTTTCTTAGCAATTATTCTATTGATTACTTTTTTGATCAATCAAATTGCACAACAATTTCATGCAAAACATAGTGAAACTAGAAAAAGTGCCCTTCTGGGCACAGGTCTCCACCAGGGGGATAGGGGTGTGTGTGATGTTTGGCAAAATGTTTAGGAGTAATATAAACATGTTGTTGTTTTTTGCAACAATTTTCTTCATTTTGTTGAGGAAATGCAGAGCCAGATCACTCTCTGAGGATAGAATTCTGGATGAGCAGGACATGTGCAGCATTTTGTACCAAACGGGCCACTCCTGAAAACTTTGGAAGGCAATCTTAGCCAATCGGTGTATAATCTGAGAAATCCAACAGACTCGTCTTTATCACATGACTACAGAGATCATGTGTACCGATTTGCGTGAGATTTGGATGAAATCTGTGCGACTAACATAAACAATGTGTTTTGCAGAAATCGGCCTCATGGTGGCGCTATAACCGGCAGATGTGGAGGGATGCAGGGAAAATGTTTTTCCATGGCCTATAGGGAGTTGTATACAGATTGATGCAGTTATAGGTAAAATCAGGAATTGCCCTGTTATAGCACCACCGTGAGGCTGATTTGGAGGAAAAAAAATTGTGGCATGTCGTCCTCAGCCTAGTGGAAATGTGCGTGTATAATTTCACGGAAATTGAACACTGTTTGTGATTTGTGGCATTTTGTTCGAATCGGACCAATCATGTGAGCTTTGGAAGCCAATCTTAGCCAATCAGGATGGAAGATCCGTGTTGATATATGGAGATAGTGTATACCAAATTGTGTGATGTATGGATAAAATGTGTACGAGTAATGTACAGAAATGTGTTTTGCCTAAATCGGCCTCATGGTGGCGCTATAACAGGCCATTGAGGAATATTTGGGGCAGAGGTTCGTCGTTGGCATTCAGGGAGTGTGTGTGCAAAGTTTGGCATGGATCGGGCCAACGGTGCCGGAGATTAGCTGGTAACGGACGGAAGGACGAACGCACGCACACACACACACGGAGGGACGGACGGACGGACGGAGTGCAATACATACTCTCTCCCCATGCCTTCGGCCTGGTGGAGACAAATGGCAACTATTTCCTAATCTGATTCCGACAGATGGTGGCGGTATTGATTCACAAGTTCACAACACAGCCTCACTTGCGCAGTAGTGAGTAGTAGCCGCGGCTCGAACAATCAGTAGCAGCTATACGGGCGGGATCTGCCAATCACCTGCCAAGTAGCTTGAAAAAAAGGCCCGCCTTCTTCAGTGACTGGGCTACAGTGGTTCCAGATGGAAGTCGGTTGTGAAACATGGCGTCTTCCATCTGGCGGAGTCAGGTTAACTATTTCCGGCTATTTTCACTTTTACTTTATTTTTTTGTTTTTTTACCTTTCGTCAATCCCAAAATAGGGATACATTATGATTATTTTATTAAATTATCTATTATGAATTTGTTTTTTTGTTTTTATAATCAAATACTCTTAGTTTGATTAGCCATTATAGCCCCTAGAGACTGTATCATGAAAAATGCAATAGGATACCATGAGATAAATCCCCCCCCAGGTTCGGTGGTGGAATTCAGGTGTCATAGCAGTGGAATGTCATCTGTGGGACAGTGGAGTGACTGAAATTCCCCACAGACTGCACAGACTCACACAAAAAACCCAGGAAAAGAAAATAAATAATTCACTCTCCTCCTCCGTCAACAACTCTTCCATTGAGGTGCCTTTGAATGAGAACACTTAACCTTCAGGAGGAATACGGGGGCAAATAAACCCTATTTATACTTATATCATGTGCCCCACATGTCGCACACCGAAAATAGCAGATCTATAAGCTCACAAGCGTGTGAGCTTGTAGATCTATTTTCAATGTGACAACACGGCACGCAACTAAGTATAAATAAGGTGTATGCTTGAATCTCTCTCTCTATCTCTCTCTCGGCCCTATTTTGGGGAATTATTAGGTGGAGCAGTGCAAGGCACGGTAAGAGACATGGTGGAAGACTTGCGGTGTATTTGTGACTGGAGAAGGGCATTCGCTCTCGAAATGAACAGTTTCCCTGGAAATACATGGGGTCTGATGGAGACAACAACTTCTCAGTGAGATAGCTCTGGGCCAGCCAACTTAACCACTTAATATAACCATAACTAGACCTGTACAGTACGTGCCCGTCGGCCTACTTGAGAACGATGCAACTTCGGGAACCCGTTGTCAAATTGTCATAGCACCCGTTTTAACTATCCGTCTGTGTCCCACATGGAGATCTCTGTATCTGCCGGTCTGCCTGAAGAGTGCAAACTGACTGTGAAAAGTGGACTGGTTAAGTAATCAATTTGCAGGTGTGGGGTTGCCATGGCAATCAATTGGCTGAGGCAGAGGCTGGAAATTGCACAGGTGAGGGGACTTTGGCCTTTTGTGGTGGTTCTGAAGAACCGGGGCGTCCGACCGACTCGATACCAGGCACTGTACTCCCTGCGGGGGGGTGGAACGCGTGTGTCGAATTTGAAGTTGGTGGGGCAAACGGTTCTCGAGTTACGTGCATTACAACCGTACACACACGCGGCACATTTATTGTAGGATACTTCATTGACCTTGTTTCCCTCTACACTAAGTCTGTTAAAGTGGTTAAAGGACAACTCCCGACTCAATTTCCTACTTATATCGATCCCAAATGACTTGCCATATGTCTATTTTGCAGAATGTCCCCAGCTGCCCTCATACCATAGAGCGGAGACCATAAGCACTATTTGTTTTGTTTTTTGTTATGTTCTTTCTTTCTATTAATCTGTTAGTAGTAGTCTGCTAAACAGATGCTGTTACTGTATGTGTTTTGCCAAATCCCGTAAAAGGCATAAAGTGATTGGCCAGTACGTTCACTTTGATTGGCAGTTATATTTACGGAAGCATTTATGGCAGTATTGTTGCTAATTGGTTCTGTGTCCTCTGTCAGGATCCACTCCCAATTTAAGGGAGGCTGCAGAGACAGACCGACGGGTCAGGCAGGTAGACTTAGGCTGAAACACTGTTACTGCTATTTTTGGGACAAATACCGGCATTCCTGGATTTTTGTCTGCTTGGCCATTCGGGAAACACAATTAGACTAAACCACAGCTTGGATTTTTAGGTCAGGTTTCCAGTTTCACTCACAGGTTGTGGAAGATCGCCTTCTATAGTAAACATTGAAAACACCAAATGACATACGTATATGCGTCAATTTGGTCTATAGCTGTAGTTCTCAACCTTTTCATATTAAGGACTCTCACATTAATATAGGTAGCCTATTTGGTCACAGACCATCTGAAAATGTTTTGTGTTAAAATCAAATCAAAAACAGCAGATCTACAAGCTTGTGCCGTGCTGCCGGCCTATAGGATATTGTGATGTAAGCAACACAGCTGTAACTAATCAACTTAAATACTGGGTGTGAGATTGTTGTGCATTGACCATACTGTTCACACTACTGTGGTTCTGGACACATTATGTCCACACCCATTATTCATTTGATTAGCTGCAGCTGTGTTGCTTTATAATAGCCTGTCATGTTGTTTAATAAGACCTGCAAATTACAATCATATATTGCAATTTCCTTAACAGGTGTCATGTTACCAATGGTATTAATTGTTCCAGTTAGTGTAGCAGTGTCTTTCCAGTTAGCCAACATGCGGCAGCAGCTTTTGACTCTGACTCTGTTTGACCAGAGAATTTCAGCAATGCTATTCAAGATCTAGGTGTGTGTGTGTGTGTGTGTGTGTGTGTCCGTGTCCGTGTCCGAGGCTAGGTGTTTATTTACAAAGGCCCGGAAAGGTCTGGACCAGTGGTTCTCAAACGTTTATTTAACTTGAAACCAAAGCATTTGGTGTCTCCCTCGACTCCCTGCATGGACCCATATTTGGAAAAGGTACATTGTTGAATAATGTTTAATTAAGCTCTTAACATCGTCCTTTACCCCAGAGCCCTAAAGCTGCAAAGAATCGCCTGTGCATGTGCACTGATTTGTTGGATTTCGGTGACGTCACACCTTGGAAGCAAGTGGTGGCTAGCGACCATAGTATTGGTTCTGGATTAATACCATTTTTATCGTGTTCTCGTATTCGGCAAAGGAGGGTTTAATAGCTAAATACAAGATACCGGTATCTCGTGGTTGGTATAGATTTGGTTATTCTTTTTGCATAATCGTCATGCTCATTTCCATCTTCCATGTTCATAAATTATATTTCAAGCATTTCATACAAAATACTGGAAATAGCGATCTACAAGCTCAAAATGTGTCACGGTGTGACGTGTTTTGAGCTTGTAGATCTGCTATTTCCACTATTCATGGTCATTCAATTTGAATGTTATTAAATTATGTAATTTATGTTACATTTTTGTTCACAAAGCCTAAGACCCAAGCAGAAATGTATTTTAGTTTTATTCATACAATGTTCAACGACAGAAATGCAATCGTTAATCACAATTATTTGTATTACTCATGTGAAATGTCATAATTGTGACAACCCTTCACGTATGCATGGCTGTCAGCAGGTATGGATTATGGGTTCTATTCCTCATATGGAGATAATAACAATGAATGATCGCATGCTGAAAATATGCAGCCAAATGTCACCACTCACGTCTGTGCAAAATTGATCTCCATTCCTCTCTGAGATACAAGTCTCATATAAAGACATAATGAGTCTGTAAGGATAATGAAGTCTGCCATGGTAATTTTCAACGCAAAGCAACTATCACTGAGGCTTTTCATTGTGTGATCTATTCATATCTGACCATAGCGTACAGTAATATAATTATTCTGCAGCGATGAAAATACATGCTTGCGTGACATCATTACCAGTACCACTGTAACATCGAGACGGATATTGAACTCTGCCACATAATTATTACTGTGATGCTTTTGCCATTTCTTCACAGCTACTCTTTTAGTCTGTAATATATAATTATGTCTGTATTATGTCTAATATTTGACTGACTATAGAACTCTGCTTTCTTTTAAGGATTCGAATTCCAAAAAAAGCATCAAAAGTAGCAGATCCACAAACTCAAAGCGTGCCGTTTCGCCCCACGTTACAGCTATTTTTGATGCTTTTTGTGTGACACTGTATTATGATCAAGTAGGGCATTAATTTACGAAAAGAAAAAAAACACAAAAAGGTTTTGTGTCATTTGTACAGCTTTAACAGTGACCGTTCCACTGCGCCTGTGTCTCTGTGTCGAGGCCCTAGCTAACTCTGATAATTGAATTATTCTCTGCTTCCCCACCCTTCTCCCTGCACTGCCAAACAGCTGTGGTCTCTCTGACAAACTCAATTCTGTCCTGAGGGCTTGTATTACCCCCACGCCCACTCTCTGCTCCTCAGTGGAAGAACAAGTACTCTGATTTCTTTCTTATTATTTTTGTACCTTAGTAAAAGTAGCGATGCACAGGGCAACTAAGTTCATGTACTGTACTTACTGTAAGTACACATTTGCGGAATTATTGGCTATTTGAAAATAGCCAATCTACAAGCTCACAAACTTGTAGAGCTGCTATTTTCAAAATAATTTAATACATTTTGAGCACTTGTGAAATTGGGCATTTAATGAATTCTGCGTAATTAGTACTTTTACTCTTAATTGGTACATTTTGATGCCAATACTTTTTTTGCATACAGGACTTTTTTATTGTAACACAGCATTTCTACATTGTGGTACTGATACTTTAATTTAAGTGGATCAGCTATTGTCGAAGAGCCGAATTAGGCCTATACATTTACGGCTTAATTGGTTAATGCTTGTGTCTTAATTATAAATTAAAGCTGCTACTAAAGTGATTTGTAACTGAAGTTGTAAAATAATGTACTGTAGTGGAGTAACAATACACAATATTTGCCTCCGTGATGTAGTGCAGTACAAGAAAAAAAAATGGAAACAGTAAAGTAAAAGTACCTGTACAGTACATGTAATTAGTTCCATCCCCTGCTTCCTGTCCGCTCCAGTGTTGCCATGTATGCTTATTATAAGCAACATTGGGGCTTGATTTACTGTAAAGTAACTTGTACAGTAAATATTGGTAGTTTGCAGGTTGCAGTTTTTTTAGCTTATTTCTAACCAAAGTGTAGTTGCTTATTTGGGCTTCTTTCATAATGTTGTTTAAACCAGTGGTTCTCAAACCTGTTCATGCCAAGGACCCCCAAATTAATATGTATTTGTCCACACCGCGTTAATGCGTTGTGAGCTTGTAGATCGGCTATTTTCAAATATCCGATGCTCACGTGGCCTAGTCCAAGGGTTCCCAAACTTGTCAGTGTCGCAACCTCACAAAATAATAATATTTGAACTGTGGGACTACAAGGCACAACGCCTCTGACTTAGAGTCATTGCTAGCTTGTAGATCGGCTATTTTCACAATGTTTGCCTCTTTCTTCTTTCTCTTGTCGTTGTGGCCAAATTTAAAAGGGTCTTAAAAGACATTCAATTGCAACTATAGAAATGTGCAGATACCCTGTAATAAAAGTATACTGTATGTTGGTTTGTTTACTGTTTGCTTATTTTGTGCTTGTTTTCATAGACCTGGCAACACTGGCCCAGTCCTCAGAGCTCTCTAGGGTGGAATGGAAGCCCAGCCCACACACACAACAGCTGTGGAGTGTTTGCACGGTGCTGATGGGTTGGGTGGGACCTAGATCTCCATTGGTGGAATGGAGAAGAGATGAAGAATGACTGAACGAAAGATGATGAGGGAAGGGGGGGGGGGGGGGAGATAATAACTCACATGTGGACTCGCCTTATAATGACAGCATGTTTACAAAAAAAAAAGACACACACACACACACACACACACACACACACACACACACACATGAATAACAAACTGGACTGTGAATGCGAGTTGAGTGACTGACTCCATTTGACCGGAGATCAGCTTGCAACGAGCAAGGCAAGCCCCCGCCAGAGTCAAGTATCTGCCTTCAGCTTTGCAGAGTTGCAGAGAGAGAGAGAGAGAGGGAGGGAGAGAAAAAAGAGGGAAACTTGTTGCTGTCTGTGCAGCTTTTTGGAACCCTTAGTTGGTGAGTTTTGCTCTTTTTTTTCTAGGCTCATGTGTGGAGAAGTGTTATCTGTGTGTGTGCAGCAGTGTGTTAGTGGCAGTTAAAAGCGAGAGTGATTTTTGACTGGTAGTAATAATAACCGGCGTGGTGGTGGTGAGGAATGAACCGCTTGTCAATGCCTCCACTGTAAGGGGCTAGTGTGATGCATGCATGCATGCCGCCCCCCCAACGCCCCCCATACGAGAGGCTTTTTATAAACCTCTACACTGCGGTGGTATTGTTTATTGGCTGGCCGTGGCCGGGCAGGAAATGTTTCAGCAGCATGGGTTCATTTTCTCAGACGGGGCTTAACAAAATGTGTTTTCAGCGCCCCAAATCTACAGTACATGTAGGTTTCTTATTACCATATCATGAACCCCCATAACGTCTGTGTGGAGTTTGCATGTTCCCCGTGTGTCCCCTAGGCCTAGGGTACAGTAGGTACCCTCACCAAAAAAAAACATGCAGTAATCCTGGTCTCTATACTGCCTCCCCCTGATCAGCCGGGGCGCTTGATGGAGGGAAAAGAACTGGTTGGAATAACGTGTTCCACTATGTCCTTCCGGGGAAACTCCCCCTGTCAGGTGATAAGTAGCGGCCTGCTCACTGCTCACTAATTTCGGGGCTCACTCCAAGTTGGCAGAGAGAGAGTAGCGCCCAGGATTACATTTTAGGAAATTGGCACCGGCCCAAAAAAAAAGAACCACCCATAACTCGGAGAACCACTGACATACAGAGGACAAAGCTATACGTGTCTCTGACAAATCCAGTGGTGGTGAGTAACTAAATAAATGTACTTGAGTATACTGCTCTTTAAGTACATTCTTTCAGTGTCTGTACTTGAGATATTTGTATTTTTGGATACTGTCACTCCACTCCACTTTGAAAGACAATGTGCTTTTGACTAAGAATGGAAAATGCACTTTATGAATTACCCACATAAGCCCAATTTCTAATGTATACTGTCTACATTTCAATACAGCAATGCATTGATATTTTAAAAAAAATTTACATTGTCATTTGTAGTTAATAATTCAGCCGAGCAACTGCCACCTGTAGCCTATATGAGTAACATTTGACCAGAAGTATATACTGAAGTGAAGTACTGTGTTGAGGGTTGAGTACTTTGTCCCCCACTGCACAGAGCGATCAGGAGAATCCACTGCTCTTGACAGATGACCACATATCACATGCCTTTAACTGTGATATGAGTAGAGTACACAGTAAGCTTTGTTAACCATATGGAGCAGTATGCTGCCTCACATTATTAACCACTTAAACTTAAAGCCTCTAGTGCAACATGGAGGATGTGTACTCTGCAGGCCAAAGAGTACACCGACGTGATGCCACTGATCCTCACTCTTGTAGATCTGCTACTTTTGCATTAAAAAAAGAATCCTGAAAAGTAACAGTTTTGGACATAATGCCACCCGACAGAGGCGATAATGACAAATATTGTTGCGATGTACGTGACTCATTGTAAGCCACTAAAGTTCCAGCTAGCAGCTTTGCTGGCATGCGTGAGCAGAGCTTAGTGAGAGTGCGTTGTTCAGCACCCCCATGTACACTCCATATCTAACGGTTTGACCCTGATAAGACAGCCCCCTGCCTTTCCTCAAAGCCCCACTTCCTCCGTTTGTGGGAAAGCAGTTGGGTCAGCCTGCTACAGAGCGTCGCTGTCGGGCAGAAACTTCTTATCTCCACAATCCATATTCTTCTGGCTGGCTGTGCCAGACACTACAGCGTCACACAAAAGCATCAAAAGCAGCAGATCTGCAAGCTTGAAACACGAATCAAAGAAAAGCATTTTGAGCTTGTAGATAGTGGAGTTAGTTGCTTTAGCAGACAGTTTGAGGGTCCAATGGATTTAAGTGGTTTTGTCCAAAGGACTTTTTACTACTTTCCATTGGTTCAATATTTTCAACAACACAGACATAAAGGATGTTCAATAGCTCAATAACTGATTTATGCAAAAATTATAATCAAAAACCTCAAATTGAGTTACGAGGTTTCCTCCCGACAGCAACGATATGCATTATATAACAGTATTCATAATTATGTATTTTCTGAAACCTTTTAACTACACAAAACCTGTATGGGGATATATACCCTGGACCAAAATATTTTCAGTTATAATTCGATTGTACTGTAATTTAACTTTTCTTGCAGCATGAAAAGTACAATGCACAGTAATTGAAAATTAGACCGTCAAATTAGTCCTACTCCTTCACATATTCCAAGAGGCTTCATTTAACTTTTGACACTTCCAGAGTTAAAGCTGCACTAACGTATTTAACTTTCCTCTTCTACCCCGGATTTGAACCTGAATTCAGCGGTGTGTTATTTCTTGATGACCATTCCGCTAACGGACCACTGTCTAATCAAAGCCTCAGAGCACCTGGCTGCACTGCTTGGATTTTATCATACTGTATCCAACATGACAGCCATGTAAACAAACACACCATGTCATTTACAACCAAATATTGCTCCCAAGAATATTTTTGAAAACATTTGAAGAGAGAAATAGACAATGCAGTAACCGCATATGGATTCTATTTGATCAACTCACATCTTTGTTTTCCGAGGGGACTGTTCTGTAGCTGGGCAGACGGCCAGCGCGACACTTATAGTATACTTTCATTACCATCCGTAAGCAAGTAAATACCTCGTTGTGTTGTTACTTTTGGGTCAATTTATAAATGTATTAATAAAGTAGCTGTGTAATAAGCGGGATAATAAGATGATTAGACACGACTAAAAACTAAACACCTAAACTAAATGAAACACCTCAACTTCGTCTCGGTGTTTAAACATCCTCTCTGTAATTATTTTTCAACAACTACCGCTGCATGCCCGCATCATCCCTTGCTTAACATACTCTACCATATACAGATTGGACAACATTAAAGGTTATGCATTAAAAAAGTCACATAGCTTGCCGCTTTAAATGAACAGTCCGCATTCTGCTGTGTGTAAGTATATGTATGTGTGCATGTGGCTCTGCTGTGTGTAAGTATGTATGTGTGCATGTGGCTCTGCAGAGCTTAGTTCCATGCAAGTCTATTGTGTCCAGTAAAGTAAGTGAAGGGGGAATTGAGCGATGTTTAAATGGCCACTTCCTTTCCCACACAAACGCGTAACCAGATCGAGAGCTTTCCAACACCCCTCTAGGAAATCCTTTAACCCTTATCAATCCAGTAAAAACATTGGTGTTATTTTATGCTTTGTTTTGATTATTTCCAAAATAGCAGGTACAAGTTCATAGCGCGTCACTTTGAGTTGCACTATAGCCTACATACTGTACAGTATAGGCACGACTTATTGTTTTTATTTTTATTTTTGAAAAATGTTAGGATTTAGAACAAATTTTGTAGAATCAAGGTTAACTCTGTGCACCCCCCCCCCCCCCCCCCTCTCTCTCTCTCTCTCTCTCTCTCATACTCATATATTCAGCTGCTGTCCTCAATCTCCCTGGACATTCTGTTAGGCTGGGATTGGCATGGAGGTCTCTCCGGTGACGTCTCTCCTAACCGCCCAGGCCGTAACGGGAGCGGGAACGGAAGCCCCCGAACATCCAGTGCCGACGGTGACCAGTGAGTACTGCCCGACACACTCCCAACCCACTTCAACACCACACATTATAGTGGTGGTTCTCACACTTGTTTGTGCCAACAAGGACCCCCATATTCATACTTATATTGTAAATGTCAGCTTGTAGACTAGGCTATTTCTCACATACTGTAGGCCTATTTTGTCTGGAAATCCGAAACTGTTACTTTTCAGGATTCAAAACGACAATATACAACATGCCCCAAAGTATTGAGCAACAAATACAAATATAGAGTTGTATATGTAATGCTAGTTATATAGTAGAGGTCCGAACTTGATAGAGAATGTGGTTCCAGCTGTTTATTGTTTGATAATTAGCACCATTTAATCTAGCTGTAGAACACTCCATTATCACAACATCCCTTAGTAAATGTTTCCAGTGATTAAAGGGCAGAGAATGTGGAGCTTGCCATCGGAGTGCCAACATTGTTTTTGCAGCTGTACTTCCTGCCAGCAAGAAACGTCTCTGAACTGTACTTAAAGTTAAAGTAGAGTAGTTGATTATTTGGATTTCGGGATGCCATAATATTTCCCCACACTCTGATCCAATTAATACATTGATGCTGATGTTGTAATCCCAAGTCTGTGTTCCAAGATTGGATAACAGGTTTTAACGAAGTACATCTTTGTGATAGATCTTTATAAATTATGGAAACTTGACCTTTGGATAGACCCGCAGTTTATTTTGATGAAAGTAACTAATGGGTGAGTAGGTGGTTGAGTCCATGGAACTCCATAAGCCTGGCCCGCAAAGCCGAACGGAGCTACAAATACAAATAGTACCTGGTAGGCCTATATTATATAACTCCTTCAGATCTGAGAATGATCTTAAACCATTATCCATGACATCGCCAAGTACATGCCACAGTTGGACCACTACAAAACAGATTTAGCTACAAAACAGCGACGCAATAAGGGGTTATGGAATAAGGGAGTCTGTTCATGCCACTTCGTGATTTTTACACATACTCTTCTGGGGGTCCCTGGCACAAAACATTTTCAGATGAGGGTCCTTTGGGACTGCGGCCAAATGCATATCATTGTTGGGGTCCATGGCACGAAACTACTGATTTAGAAAATCGGCCTCAAGTCCTAATGGCATAAAGGGATACTGGGAGTGTCACAGAAAGTTGAAGTGAATACAAGTGAAAAATAGCTTGTGACCCAAAAGAGAAATTAGACGTTTGCCCGGGACCCAAACTAGTGAAATAGCTGATCTACAAGCTCATAACGCGTCGCTTTGCATCGCACCACGTGGAGTTTTTTTGGGAATGTTTTTTGTAAATGTTTTTAAATAACAATTAAAAACTAAATGTAGTGAAACAAAAAATAAGGGACCCATAAAACTGTTTCCGCGACCCACAAATGGGTCCCGACCACTGGGAACTAGTGTGTTAGAGAGTGCATACAGGCGGTGGAAAGTAATACTGTACTTAAGTAAGTGCATAGGAGCGGCTAGCACCACTCAAAAAGAAGAAGAAGGGGGAAAAAAGGGTATTTGGAGCCTGCATGGAGCTTGATAGCAGGGGAAGTTGTCAGTGACAAACGCTTGGATTTGTGCCCGATTTACCAGCATGTGAAACTCGCATGTGAAAAGTTCATGGAATACATCATCGGCTATTGTGCTCATCATGAGGCACACCCTAATGTAACACTCCATGAAAAACAGCATGCCAATACCATTACTCTTCAGGAAGTGGACAAAGAAAATCTGTGGTCAATGTAGTAATTCTGAGAAACCGTGGATGTGTTTGATTTCAGATAAGGTTCTCAGAACCTAATTTGGGCCCATCTCTTTTATTTAGCTTATTATATATTTTATTTAGATTGTTTTATTACTTTTTTATGACATACATCCCCCTTTAGGGGAGGTTGTGGTAATATTGGAAAAAGAAACGGAAAACACATCACAGAACTTTACAGGGTGAGAAAGGTTTACAGAAGGATCTGGGTTAGCCCCTTATCAGACGACATCACACTGATAAGAACCAGTAGGCTATGTGCGCACAGGCCGGCACCATATGAATCCCACTGCTCATAAGATGCAATGGAACACTGTCACTGCACTCACTTGTAAAAAATAATAATAATCACACCCGTGTGAACTGAGCGGTGCAGGCTGAATCAAAAACACCTATTGTAGCTGTTCGTATACTCCAGACAGACATAATACTGACATATACATGTGGCTAGTCATTGGAGCGGTTAGGTACCGGTCAAAAATGCATCACACCCAACTTTCAGATACTGTTTTTCTCCCAGCGTGGAGGAAGAATGCTTAAGATTTTATTGTGATCACTTCAACCGCTTATCCGTAGTCGGGTCGCAGGGGCAAGAGGTCCACCAGAGAGCTCCAGACTTCCCTCTCCAGAGCAACATTAGTAACTTCATTCTGGGGGATCCTGAGGCGTTCCCAGACCATTTTGGAGATATGAGATCCCGCCATCTGATCCTTGGTCTGCCCGGGGGTCTCCTTCCACTGGGATGTGCATCAAGGACCTCCATAGGGATATGCTCGAGAGGCATCCTTACCAGATGCCAGAACCAACTAAGGTAGCTCCTTTCCAAGCAAAGAAGCAGTGGTTCTACTCCGAGCCTCTCTCGTGTGACTGAACTTAGATGCCCGCCACCCGTCTGAGAAAACTCATTTCGGCGATTGTATCCGCAACCTTATTCTTTCGGTCACGACCCACACTTCATGAAAATGGGTGAGAGTAGGAGCGAAGATTGCTCGGTAGACAGAGAGCTTTGCCTTCTGGCTCAGCTGTCTTTTCGTCACAACAGTGTGGTACAGAGACTGCAATATCGCCCCTGCTGCTCTGATACTACGGATGATCTCCTTCTCCATCCTCCCCTCACTCACCCAATACCCTGAGATACTTAAATTCCTTCACCTGGGGCAATGTCTCATTACCTACTTGGACTGCACAATCCATTGGTTTCCTGCTGAGAACCATGGCCTCAGATTTGGAGATGCCTGATCCTCATCCCAGCCGCCGTACACTCTGCTTCGGACCGAGTGCTGCCCTTGGTTCACAGCCGAACTGCAGCCCATCAAGCCTAATTTATGGTGTCGCACGCACAGAATCGACCGAGAATAGCAGACTTCTAAGCTCACAACGGACACATCAGCGACACGGTGTGAGCTTGTATATCAGCTGTTTTCGCCACGCAATACCTTTTGCGGGGTGAAGTATGTATTGCTAGGGTGTGTCTCACTAGCCGACACACAAATGGAGCTAGGATGAATGAACTGAAACCAACGCTTCCCAAAACAACAGGGTTGGGGATCATTTGGTTATTACATGTTACCTGTGCGTCCTGTCTCCTACATGTAAACAAATAATGTATATCTACTTGCTTCCTCGTGATGTTTTGATAAACGGAGGTGAATTAATTTTGATGGCTAGTCTCAGAACCTTTTTCCTCAAAACCCACACCACCAGATGACTTGACTTTTTGAACTTGTTCAGAAAGTCTGTCCGAGACAGCATTTTTGTTTTTTTGGATGAGTCGTATTCTTAGTACGTGATCCTGTAAGAATGTTTGGGCTGGTTGAAAGTCATCGGGTTAGACAGAGTCAGGATGTAAGCTGTCTGGAAGAACCAAAACGCGACTTGATCTAATCCACACGCCAATCCCCACTAGCAGACTGCATTGATCTTATTTCCTTGACGTACCTTTTCTCCGCTGCCGTGCCTTTGAAGATAATAGCATAACGACAGGACCTTTATCAATCCATTCATCTGCACAGAGCCATGCGCAATGTATACACTCTTTCCCCTTGATTTATTTTTAACCTATATTTTCCAAGAGACAAGAAAAGGACCATAATTGCATTTTTTTCTTTTCTTCTGCTGAGCGGAAAATTATGTCTTGTAAAGCGCTTGAAAAAAGATTAGCGGCGCTTTGGTCCCTCACTCTTCTCTCTCTCTCTCTCATTATGGGTCAAAGCCCACGTTCATTTAACATACTACAACACGTGGAAGAAAGGGGCTGTCAAAAATGCATAGCATCCATTCAGTCCATGCAGTCGCTTTGAAATGTACTTGAATTGAAGGGTTTATTTTAAACTTAAATAGATTTGCTGTGCTCAATAGTCGGTCTGACTTCAGGGTGCATATATTGTCACTGTCGTGTGGAAACCTTGTAGGCTATGTCCAAAACCGGTACGTTTCAGGAAATGTCAAAAAGAACCTGTGTTCCAATGGATCCAATGTAGTCATTATTTATTCACAAGCTCTTAATACTTTTCATTGGTTCAACATGAATAAACCCCACAGACAAACCTATCCTAAAAATATTTTGTACTTTTTTTGTTTTGCAAAGTAACTTTTGTGGGACTCTGTTGTAGCACAGACAGTGAAGGACGGTATAAAAAGACCGGGGTATGACTCGGGCTGTACGTCGCACTCATACGGAGGAGAAGTCCACTCCAAAGACATACATTGTGCAGAGAGTAATGATTAAGTGCAGCTTCAGCTTTGCCATTTACTTGGACTGAGCGGTGTTCCTGAAGGCTAATGGAGGGAATTTGATTTGGACTCTAATTAACAATTACCTGCCAGTGGGCCTGTGAGTGCTGCTGATCGCTGCGCCCAACAATGGCGCTCGTCCAGGAATAGTAGGGAAGGGTCATCAGCAGTGGTGTAAAGTAACTAAATACATTTACTTAAGTACTGTACTTCAGTACAATTTTGAGGTGTTTGTACTTTACTTGAGTATTTCCAATTTCCAATACTTTTACTTCTACTCCTCTACACATCTCAGAGGCAAATATTGCTACCACTACAATTATTTAAAAACTAGTTACTTTGATTATTATTACAAAACATACATTAAAGGGTAAGACCTTATTATTACCTTATTATGGGCAAACTAGTTATTTCGCTCTGTTGTGTTGTTTATTAGCAATTTAAGAATTAAAAATTGTCGCTCATTGACTTCCATTGTAACGGGGAAACAGCTCTCAAAGTCACTCTTTTAGCACATAAACCTACCGGATCTTCTTTCTACACAAATTAGTCAAAACAAGTAAAAATGTACATTTTTTATTAAAAATAAAACCGCATGAGTTTTCCTGATGTCATAAACTGTCAGAATCAGCTTTTGTTGTGTTGGTTTATGTGCTAAAAGAGTGACTTTGAGAGCTGTTTCCCCGTTACAATGGAAGTCAATGTGAGTTTTTATTTCTTAAATTGCTAATAAACAACACAATGGAGCGAAATAACTCATGGAATAGACTAGTTTGCCCATAATAAGGTAAGAAAACAATCCAAACCTCTAAAAAAATGGTCTTACCCTTTAAACACTCCAGCCCTATATACTGTACCACTGTATTTTGGCCATTTGAGAATTGCCGATCTAGAAGCTCACAACAGCTTGTAGATCTGCTATTTTCTAAATATTTGTATACATTTGAAAACTTGAAATGGGACATTCTGCATATTGAGTACTTTCTACTTTTGTTACTTTAAGTACATTTTGACGCCAATACTTTTGAATTCTGGACTTTTACTTTGTAACGGTAGTTCTACATTGCAGTATTGATACTTTTAGTTACAGTAAACTGTAAGTAGAACAATTGAGTACTTTTTCCACCACTGAATAGTAGTAAAGGATCATCACTAGTGGAAAATACTTTTTTTTACTCAAGTAAAAGTATCACTCCCACAATGTATAAATACTCTGTATAGCAGTGGTTCCCAAAGTCTGGGGACCCCCAGGGGTCATTGAGAGAGTTCCAGGGGGTCCCCAGCTAAATTATAGTTTGGAACCAAATGGACCCTTATGGGTCTGTAACTCTGAGAGTGGGTCCATTTGGTTCCATTTGTACACCCTCAGAGTTAAATTAATATTGATTTTACAATATAAATCGGGGTCTCAGTGGCCTTGTGGAGGTCGGGTTCAATCCCCGGCCGGGTCATACCAAAGACTCTAAAAATGGGACTCAGTGCCTCCCTGCTTGACACTCAGCATCAAGGGTTGGATTGTGGGTAAGTCCCTGTGACATACTAGCGTCATGTCCAGGGGGTGTGCTTGTACATCAAGCTGCCTCACGCTACAGAAACAGGAGATAGGCTCCTGTCCTATGGGCCTCATGGCTCGGCAAGGCTACTACTCTCAGAGATAGAAATGCCATTAAATGGGAGTCCGTAGCCTGTTGCATATCAAACTGGGGGGTCCTTGAAATGAGAATAGTTGAAAATCACTGCTAGAGCTGTAAAAACCTTCTCTTATGGGCGTCCCTTGCATATCTTTTCTAATGGGGGTCTGCGGGCTAATGAGTGTCATTTCGGGGGTCCTTGACATGAAAAAGTTTAGGAACCACTGCTGTATAGAACAAAATATAGTCCAGGAATAGTAAAGGGTCATCACATCAGTGTTTGAAAAATACTTTTTTTTTAAAGTATCAACACCACAGTGTAGAAATACTCTGTATTGAACTAAGTATAGGAGTATCAGCATTAAAAGGTACTTAAAGTACCAAAAGTAAAGGTACTCATTATGCAGAATGATCCCAGTTCGAAATGTATCAACAACATCTTGTGAAAATAGCAGATCTACAAGCTCGCAACACGTCGCTTGCAGGTATGTTATTTTCTAACAGCCGAAGTACACATACAGCTCCATCTCAATGAATTAGAATATTGTGTAAAAGTTAATTTTTGTCCCTAATATAATTCAAAAAGTGAAACTTTCATACATGTATATGTTCTCAATTCATTGTGCATAAAGTGAAGCATTTAAAACCTTTTTTTGTTTTAATCTTGATTATGGTGTACAGCTCATGAAAATCAAAAAGTCCTTTCAACAAATTAGAATATTTTCCGAGACCACTATTTTTTTAAAGAGAAACAGCCGTTATCAGATGGTTTGTTCAATTTGTTCAAAAGTAGCCCAGACCAAGTCTTGACTGCATACATTAATATACTTTTCAAAACACCTACCTTCATAATAACCTAAATGCAGCACATACAGCTTACCGTATGCAAGGACAGCAAACTGTTATTTTAATTCTAATTAGAACAAGAACAGTGTCCCAAAAATAGCTTCAGCAGTTGGCCAGGTACTGTAAGCACACTGGTGTTTATATATAGGCTATATAAATATATATATAAAATGAGTTACGATTTCAGCATACTTATTTTAAAGTTTCTGAAGATTACATTTCCAGAAGGGCAATTTACACAAGCGTATGTCAGTTTTATAATGACTTTTAAAGTTTCTGAAGATTACATTTCCAGAAGGGCAATTCACACAAGCGCATGTCAATTTTATAATGACTTAAGTTATTTTAGTAGCTGTGTGTGTGTGTGTGTGTGTGTGTGTGTGTGTGTGTGTGTGTGTGTGTGTGTGTGTGTGTGTGTGTGTGTGTGTGTGTGTGTGTGTGTGTGTGTGTGTGTGTGTGTGTGTGTGTGTGTGTGTGTGTGTGTGTGTGTGTGTGTGGCCTATGTAGGCATATTTGCCTAACCTGGCCGCATGTGGTTTATTCGTAAAATGAATAGTGTAATTTTGAGTATCCAACCAACATCTATTACGATGAATGGATCCGTACTATATCGTTCCAGCAATTTTTGAGACGTGGTGAATGTAAACATTCAGTGATTGCATTGTTTGTAACGTTTTCAGAAATTGCAGATGTAGACCTATTAGTACTATAAGCGCTTTTTGTGATGAGTGACACAATTTTGTATGATGAGGTATGTATGCAAATAGGGATTAATTAAGTTGTTCGTTGCATCTGAAAGTATAGCTAAGTTTTCATCTGAAAGTGTATAGGTTTTCATGTCATACTGTAGGCCTCAAGTCACAAGTCTCAGGTTCATATTTCCTTGGCATGTGAAATGTAATGTGTATTTCAGCCAACAAATATTTACTTTACAGAAAAACAGGTCGCTTATAATAAGCAGACATGGCAACACTGGCTGGCACTCAGGTGTTGCAGCGCTCCTTTGTTTTGGGCTTGTTTGTAGGCTAATGGCGGCGCTGTCACCTGTCAGTCTACAGCTTTTCATCATATCCGTGGACACAGATCCACTGACAGGCCACTTGTCATTAAGGCCTACCGGCCGCCATGTTTCAATTTTCTCTTAGCGTCAATATCCGTTCGCTTGCCCCATCCGTCTGCCATTCTTCTTTCTGTCTTTACAAAACGTCCACACTCTCTCTTCTCCCCCCTCTCTGGCATGAAAGTATGTGTCAGAAGAGAGAGAGAGAGAGGGATGAGATGAGATGACAGAGCAGCTGACCTTGGCTTGTCTGGGCGGCTGCCGGAGCCGAGGCTGATGGGTGATGCCTGGCTGTGTTGCCAGATTCTGTGACAGAAGAAATGATCCACTATGAAAACACAAAGCAAAGCAAAGTTCTTTGTTTACCCAGGGTGAATGGACTAAGCTCGACAAACTTGTTTACAGCCAGACCCTGCTCATAGAACATTTCATGGTAGGGGTTCAATGCCTTGCTCAAGGGCACTTCAGCGGTGGTAATTTTAACGTGCCGGTCCGGGGATACGAACTGGCGACCTTCCGATAACAAGACCGCTCCGCAAACCGTTCGGCCACCGCTGCCACTACACAGGCGCCCCAAAATAAGCTATGACTATAGCCTTGAGCCTCTACAGCATCGGATTTACAAGCTCTGTGCTTTGTGAGTTTGTAGACAGGCTATTAAAAAATAAAAAATCTTGATAAAAGTTAAACATTTTGAATAGTTTATTTACTTTAACCGATTACATTGACTCAAGAATGCACGAAAAAAGGCAGCGAAGAAGACCCTGTGAACCGGTCCCCTGAACTGGAAGTAATAAGAAGTCATTTCCGGGTCGGGCGCTAGTTATTATTCTTTCTTCAGAAGTGCTAATATCGTAACCGTGAGGTCGTGCTGACTTTTTATTGAGCTCCTAACATCGTCCCTCACCTTATATCACCTCAATCTGAGCCTCAATTCCCAGAAAAACGGCGCTAAAGATCGCGCGTTTAATGTATGTGGGTGGAGTTTGGGGATTTCAATGACGTCACACCGCGGAAGCAAGCGTTGCCTAGTGACGGGGAAGGCACCACCCGAGAATCACTTCTGGATTAATAGAAATCAATAAAAGACAAGAATTCTCGCAGGCACTATATACGATAAATCTCGAAGTTGGCATAGATTGTGTTAAGATGGTGGGGGGGGGGGGGGGGGGGGTCAAAATGCACATTAATTTGGGGGTCCTGAACATGTTTGAGAACCACTGGGATAAACAACATGGAAGCAGGCGCAAGTAAACAAAAACCAGCAATTACCAATATTTACAAGCAACTTTAAAGAAAAACAAGGCCAAAGTCGCTTATAATAAGCGTACATGGCAACACTGGCTTCTTGCTATAGTATAGGGAGAGAGAGAGAGAGGGAGATATTCACATCTGTGACACTCTCTCTCTCAAGAGAGGGATATATATATTCACATCTGTGACTCTCTCTCATACACATGCCACGCACGCACGCACGCACGCACGCACACATGCACGCACGCACGCCACCTTTCTCTCCCTCTCGCGTTCACCCTTGCTTTCTACATGGTATAACGTAACTAAGTATATTTACTTAAGTACTGTGTATACTTAAACACAACCTTGAGGTAATGTTTTTACTTTACTTTTATACTTCTGCTCCACTTATATCTCAGAGGAAAATATTGTACTTAAGACCTGCTACAGTATTGTGCGGCTATTCAAAAAGAGCAGAACTGCAAGCTCACAACACGTTACATCGCAAAGTGTTGTGAGCTTGTAGATCTTATCTTTCTGAAAACGTTTGCCAACTTTGCAACGGGCCATTCATAATGCACACTTTCACTTTGGTAGGCTTTTGTAGTTTAATGGAAATCATTTGTACTTTTGTTCAAGTAACATTTTGAATACAGGCCTTCTACTAGTCTACGTGACTCTATGACGCCACTTTGAAAAGAGACTCTGTCTCAATGCGTTATATTGGTTAATTAAATAAATAAAAACATTAAAAAAATACAAAAAATACTCCTAACAGTATTTTTTACATTTGTGGTATTGCTACTTTTACTTTACTAAAAACAAAACGTGTGTGTGTGTGTGTGTGTGTGTGTGTGCGTGTGTGCAGGTGCGTGCGTGCGCAGCGGTGGCTCCGAACGGTTTTGCGGAGCGGTTCTTGATACCGGAAGGTCGCCAGTTCGAATCCCCGGACTGGCACGTTAAATTACCACCGATGAAGTGCCCCTTGAGCAAGGCATTGAACCCCTACCATGAAATGTTCTATGAGCTGGGGTCTGGCTGTAAACAAGCATCTCAAGCTTAGTCCACTTCCCTGGGTAAACAAAGAACTTTGCTTGTGTGTGTGTGTGTGTGTGTGTGTGTGTGTGTGTGTGTGTGTGTGTGTGTGTGTGTGTGTGTGTGTTGTGTGTGTGTGTGTGTGTGTGTGTGTGTGTGTGTGTGTGTGTGTGTGTGTGTGTGTGTGTGTGGTGTGTGTGTGTGTGTGGTGTGTGTGTGTGTGTGTGTGTGTGTGTGTGCTCGCTCTTCGACCGTTTTTTCATTTATTTAAGTGTGTGAAGAAGCACTGTGGCAGGTGGAGAGACCGAGGAAGAGAGAGAGAGGGGGAGTGAGACCAGGACACATGATGGGGAGGAGAAGATGGAAAGATGGGGTGCAAGAGAGAGATAGAGAGAGAGGGAGACTTTCACTACAGAGGGAGTGATAGAGTTGGAGGGCATGAAATGCCAGAGAGATGTGTCTGTATTGTAGTTCAGTCAGATAACTCACGAATGCATTGATACCAATGATGGCGGAAACCTCATTACGTCCAAAGCTATTACTTTGCAGGATTCTAATAAAAACGAAATAGCGAAAGTAGCAGATCTACAAGCTCGAAACGCACGTTTCAAGCTTGTAGATCTGCTACTTTTGATGCTTATGTGTGATGCTCCAAGCGTATAAGAAATTAAGTTAGAACTTTAGTTAAACTTTAGTTAAGCTTTTGTCTGATGATCCAAGGTATCAGAAATTATGTTAGAACTATAGTTAAACTTTCTGAGTGATGCATTTACTATATCTGGGTTAGCTTACATCTTGTACTTGAATGTTGACATTCTAATCCCTTGGTGTTTTCATTAGCGCGAGGTGACGGAAATAGGCTCGTAGTGATAAACACCACAAGTGAAATGCTACGATAAGATGCAAGGATTTGGCCGTGATGTTTTAAAAGGTTCACTTCAAGGTAGTCTTGAAAACAGGCCTTTACTTTTTTTTTAACATTGCTACTAAACGACAAACCCCACTTATCCATATTCTGGAAACTGAATATGGATAAGATTGGCTATTTTCAGCAATACGATGTTTACTGTAGAGCGAAAATGGAAAAGTCATATGGAGCCCTGAGGGACTCCGCTTACCACTGGGAGGGAGGGAGGGAGAGAGAGAGAGGGAGAGAGAGGGGGGGGGGGGGGGGGGGGGGAGCGACAGGAACAATGGTGGAGTAGGGGGGGAAGGAAACCCACCTTTTACCCCCTGTTTCTTTGAACAGGATGTGTCAACTTTTGGACAGGGGGGAGAGAGAGAGCTGTGGGTGCGGAATGTTGAATATATTGTTTGTAAATCTAGAGAGGGAGAGAAGGGGAGAGGGGGAGAGAGAGGGAGGGAGGGGGAGAGAGAGAGAGGTCCAAGCCAAGAAGATGGTGTCTGGTGTCTGTTTATCTTTCAACCCGCAGCAGAGCCGCCTTTCCCCCCTGCTGTCTAGATAAGAGCTTCACATGTACACACACACACACACACACACACACACACACACACACACACACACACACACACACACACACACACACACACACACACACACACTACCACCACCGCAACACTCACTCACTCTCTCTCTCTCTCTCTCTCTCTCTGTCCTCACACCACAGAACACCCCCATGCTGTCCTCTGTCCCTGGCACCACAGCCAGCAACAACACAACCACATCGTGGGCCCATGAGTGCTGAAAGAAGTACTATTCTTTTGTTGTTTTTACTTGAAGGAGTAGTTCACCAAAAATAGAGAAATAGTTATTTAATTCACCCAGTGCCAGTACTATTCCGTTTGTCCTTACCTTACCTTTTCAAGGACAGTCAAATTGTGTTTTCAAATATTTTCAAATATCTGATGTCTCCACCAGGCCGAAGGCATGGGGGAGAGTATGCACTCCGTCCGTGTGTTCGTATACAGCTAATCTCTGGCACTGGTTGGCCTGGTCGATGCCAAACTGTGCACACACACTCCCTGGATGCCAACGACAAACTTCTGCCCCTAATTTTCCAGAACGGCCTGTTATAGCGCCACAAAAAGCCTCATATCATGAACGCAGCGTGCAATTTCCATGACATTTGTCACACGCTTTCCTACTAGGCTGAGGGAAAAATCCCACCCTTTTCTCATTAGCCTGTTATAGCACCACCAACAGGTGGATTTTTGCAAAGCACATTTTTGGAACAAAGAAATGCCTCAAAACATGAATCTGAACGTCCATTTTGCCATCAAAGGTGCAAGAAGAAATGGCAGCCTTTTCACATTGGCCTATTCTAGCGCCTGCATGGTGGAGACCTTCTCCTGCAGAGGAGAACTTTTTCTAGTTGGGCTTGTTGTCATAGACCTAGTTGTTTATTTCCCTCACAAAATCTGGAGGGGGCGGGGGGGTACCAGTTCTGGACAGCTAACTGTCCGCTGAGCGCTCTCCGCTCCCCTGGGCTGGGCGGCTCGCTGACAATGGGAGCAGGTGATGATTTGATTTGTTGGGTGAGATAAGGTGACAGTGTGTTGATAACAGCGCCGGGGGGAAACAAACTACAGTGCAGTAATGATATTTTCCATGATGGCAGCCACGTTGCACTCCAAACTGGTGCTTTAAAAACACTGGTTCTTAACGTCTGGAACCAGTGTCGTAAGGGACACCTGGTGGCCCCTGAACCAAACACTGGGTTGGGACCCATTTGTGGGTTGCGAACACATTTTTAATGGGTCCCTTTACTTTTTGTATCCTACATTTTGTTTTTAATATTATTTCAAAACATTTTCAGAAGTTATTCCTCAAAAAGCAACATTTTTCATTAAATAAAAACAAATTTAAAGATTTTTTCAGTCATTTCATGAATAAATAAGAGACAAATCTGAGAAATTCCATAAATTAACGAAAATAGCCGATCTACAAGTTCACAATGTGGTGCGAAGTGACACGTTGTGAGCTTGTAGATCTGCTATTTTCACTAGTTTTTGGAAGACATAAAGTTTCTCTTTTGGGTCACAGGTTGCAAAGTTTGGGAACCACTGCCTTACGAAACCCAATGGATCTGTAGCTCATGTGAACTCTCTGAGGATTTTACAGTGGATTGAGGTTCCAATGTAATTTGGTTCAGTGATAGTCAACCTTCTTTTTATCTTCAGTGTCAATTCAATGACACCCCTCCACACACCCATCCCAAAACATTCTGAGGGGCCTCAAAGTCGAAACAAATTTCCCTCCAGTGAATCTGCCATGGTTTGTAAAAGGGCTGCTAATCCGGTGCATCTCTCTACACTCATGTCCGCTGTAGTCGGTGCAGGACGAGAACAAGGCCTCCCTTTTCCCCTTCTGCTCTCAGGCCCTATAGGCAACGAGCGGAGCAGGGAGCACGAGACACCGCAACCATCTGTCCCCAATCAGCCTCGGCCACGATGCCTGAAGCCAGTCATCTGATCCTGTCACACCATTTCATAGCCATTAACAAGCTGGCTCCAGTCCGCCTATGCTCTGTTCCGGCCCTGTGTTTCCTCCGCTGCTGCTGTGGGGCCGGCCCCGGTCAGCCTTGCGGCCCGGCCCCTGCATGCACGCTGCACTTGTGCAATAAAAATAAACCATGGCAATAAGAATAATGTCGGAGGAGATGTGAGGAAAGCAGTGATGCAAGAAGAAGTACTGTTTTACTCAACCCATTAAGATCTGAGGCCGATTCTAGTAGTGTACACACACACACACACACACACACACACACACACACACACACACACACACACACACACACACACACACACACAGTAACACTTAGCCGGCGATCGAACCTGCGAACCTTCGGATTCCAAGACAGCCGCTCTACCTCCTGAGCCCCTGCCGCCCCTAAAGTAAAAGCACTTAAAACTAGAAAAAGTGCACTTCTGGGCACAGGTCTCCACCAGGAGGATAGGACTGTGTGAGATTTTGTTTGGCAAAATGTTTAGGAGTAATATAAACATGTTTGCCTTTGATGGCAATTGGGTGATTTGAGGCATTTTGTTCCAAAAATGTGTTTTGCAAAAATCAACCTGTTGGTGGCGCTATAACAGGCCAATGTGAAAAGGGTGGGATATATTCCTCAGCCTAGTAAGAAAATGTGTGAAAGATTTCACGTAAATTGCATGCTGTGTTCATGATTTGAGGCTTTTGTTCAAAACGGGGCAATCTTGCAAACTGTGAAAGCCAATTATAGCCAATTAGGATGGAATATTAACTATCGGACAGATCCGACTTGAGCACATGACCATATAGATACTGTGTAACGATTTGTGAGATTTTTGGACAGAATCTGGAGGAGTAATATCAAAAAATGTGTTTTACAAAAGTCGGCCTCCTGGTGGCGCTATAAAAGGCAGATGCGGAAAATGCAGGTCAAAGGTTTGTCCTTGGCCTCTAGGGAGTGTGCATGCAACGTTTCACGCAGATCGGTGCAGTTTTAGGTAAAACATGTGAAAAGCTGCCTCATGGTGGCGCTATAACAGGCCGTTCTGGAAAATGCGGGGCAGAGGTTCATCGTTGGCATCCAGGGAGTGTGTGTGCAAAGTTTGGCATCGACCGGGTTAACAGTGCCGGAGATTAGCTGGTAACAGACGGACGGAAGGACGGACAGACACACACACGGACACACACACGGACGGAGTGCAAAACATACTCTCTCCCCATGCCTTCGGCCTGGTGGAGACAATAATTGTAACCATCAAGTACATTACTTGAGTAAATGCACTTGGTTACTCTCCATTGCCGGCGGTCAGCCCACGCACGGCCCATGATGCACTTGTGCCGAAGAAACAAAGCCAAAGGCAGGCGTTGTGGGAGATGTTCAGAAAGTCATGTCCTCCAGTGATTCTCACAGAGACATGTGGCTAGTAGAGATATGGAGGCCAGTACCTCTGTTGCACTGCTCCCAGCCACATGCATCTGGACACTGTATACAAGCAGTGTTTCCATGTATGCTTATTACAAGCGACTTTAGGCTTGTTTTTCTGTAAACTCTCTTGGAAATGTTCGTACTGTAGTTGTGGGTTGCATTATTTGTCTTTTTCTCTCGCTGATCTGCAAGCTCTTGTGTTTGTTGATCGGCTATTTTCACTATAACATTTTTAGTTTTCTAATCTTTGCTGAGATTTGTATTTTATTTATTCATGAAATTACTTGTATTATATATTTATTGTTTTATGTTTTTAAATAAAAAATAATTAAAAACAAAATGTAGGAAACAAAGGGACCTATAAAAATGTGTCTGCGACCCCACATATGGGTCCCGGCCCACTGTTTGGGAAACACTGATGTACAGTAAGCACGTGTGTCTGACTGTATTGGTGTACGCGGCAGGCATCTGTACTGTGTGTGCAGGGCTGTCCACATACAGCACAGCGCCAGCTGGTTGGGAACCGCAAGGACTGTGAGTCTTACCCAGTCTGACAACATTCCCCTTGAGGATATCCTGCCCTGGAGAGGAAGTCTAATGCAGCGACTGATACAATTGTTCAGCTTTCATTAGCTAACAACCCCGCGGAGCACGCGCGCACACACACACACACACAGCCGAACACCCTGAGATAATAACCAACAAAACCCGAGCGGGTTGAGATAAAGTTGAGGATGATGTCAGGATTACATAGTGCCGCTGTCCGCACGCCTCCTTATATACTGGCCCCAACTTTTCTCCCTATCATCTTGTTTTGCTTAGATTCATCGCGGCGATGCCTCGAGCGTTTTCTCTCCTCCGAACACGGGCAGGGGGTTGAAAGGCTCATTATTGCTGTGAAAGACCCCCTGACTCGCTCTGTTATTCACCTATAATGCTTCCATCGACACGGATATAGAAAAAGATTCAACCGTGACCTCTTTGCTCTCAAATTATTTCTCCTCTTGTCTGATTTCATAATGTGATTAATGAGACCCTTGGCTTTTTCCCTTTCAAACGCGCTGCTCGATGGTTTCGTGCATACAGTATATGCGGTAATTGAACGGAGCTCAAATAAATCTGCTGAGATTTGCCCCCTCTACACTGTCATTTTCACTATATCTTATTTGTTTGTGTGTGTGTGTGTGTGGGGGGTGGGGGGGGGGGCGGGGGGTGAATAATGGCTTTTACATTAGATAAATTATGAGTAGAGCCGCCCCTGCAAACAGTCTTCAGTGTTTTGGTTATATAGCCTTCTAGTTATTTCTCTAAATCATGCTTTGTTTACATTCAGTGGCATGTCTTGGAAGTTGGCACCCATCCATCTTTTAAAGGTAGGATTGATGTATTATTAGAAATAACAGTGGAATGGGAGGCCATAACAACATGATGTGTAGAAAACTATCTATAGGCTCAGGCATACTGGCATGCTTGTATCTTCTGTTTAGATAGGCAGGACCAAGACGTAAAGGTGGTACTGTATGCAGCATAGATCATTATGGGTGTAGCGCTCGATCCTCTCCAATAAGTTTATTGCCATCAACATCCACATCAATTACCATTGAAGCACATTCATCCTGGCCCATAGTAAGTAACAATGACAATAGAGAGTATGTGTGTGACATCATCATCAAACCAGGAAGTTATGCAGGAACGCCTACAGAGTGGCAAAAAACTACTTTCTGGCCTTGACAGCCCATACATCCACACAGAAAAGTCATATCTGATTGCATTAAACAATGTTAAACTAACTTTGCCTGTTGCTTTGCCACTCGATTTGCCACTCAATGTGCCATTCACTTTAAGCATGCGCATACTCTCTATAACAACTCACTTTTTAGTACACTAAAACTTTTTACTACACTTTTGTAATTTGTAGTGTATACTTTAAAGGTAGTGACACATACAGTATGTGGGGGTTGCACCGAAATCAGTTTGCCTTGTTGGATTATAAACTATATGATGTGTAAAAAGTGGAAATGTTGGACAAAACTACTACTGCGATGTCTATTTCTGTTCATTTTCACTGTGTAATCTAATCAAACTAGGCACAGACACGCTCGCTTCATTCAAAGTGTGAGTGCTATTTCTTTCATTAAAACATTCATATTACAATTAGCAAAGTCATCAAATCTTATCTCCTTTTTTTAATTTCCCCAGACCCCATGTGTAAACATACACCAGGGACCCCCATATTAAAGAGAATATTTTCACCACCGTAGCACTCAAACATTTTAATTTCAATGACCCCCAGTTTGATCTGCATTATACCACGGACCCCATTCAATGCATCTCTGGGACCCCACACTGTAGTATCATCAGTGCTAGTCTACAAATGGAACCAAATGGACCCGTTAGGCCTACAGTTACAGATCCATAAGGGTCCAATTCAGGGGGTCCTATGAATCATTTGGCTGGTGAATTGTTTTGATGAGTTGAACATGGTGGACCCTGTTGTAAACAAGTGTAATGCTTAATTGGGTCGTCCACTCACAGTTAACAGCCTTTGTATTGAGTTTGTGCTTGAAATGTACTGTAATTCTACAAACTGTTAATACAATTTTCAATCAATCAATCAAACCCGGACCCCACTTTGAGAACCACTGATATAAGTTATATGGTGACCTATAGGTTATGTATACCATCCAGCCTACACTATACTGCTTCCTCCAATAGATATTATTTTCCCCCAAGGTTCACCATATTGTTTTATTTGGTTTTAACCTCCCTGTATTATCATTGTATGTCTATACTATACTTGTGTTTACAGTAGAGTACTGTATGTGCCTGTGTCGTCATGCAAGGTCATAAGTGTTGCATATTAAAAACAGGAAACAGATGTACCCTCTCGTTGTAATCTCTAAGTACTGGACCCTCGTCTGGTTCTGACAGACAGGTAGTGTGTGCAGGCTGGGTGGTGTGTGACAATCCTGTTGAAGTATTCCTTTGGTACGGCGACTGCGGCGGCGGGCCCGGGAGAACAATAACGCGACACGAGACAGTATCACGCTAAAGGTTCACAAAGTTTATTACACAAAAGGGAACATATATAGTGCTGGATCATAATGACGTGACAACAAGATAGAGACATAGAACACGTGACATGATAATGACTAATGCAGCAGGGCTGACCTTGCTGGCTCTGAGATGTCTCTCAGATCTATAAAGTATGCTACAGTACAGGCAGTACACAATACATATCAAGTACACTGTATCTCAAGTTCAAGTACATAGACTAAGATGTACTGTGCATGGGCTAATATTATAACACCCTCCAATTCCTCTCCTTTCAAGCCAAACAAAGCATCACTGATGTATTGATTACAGTAGGGCTGAACTAATTATAAATGTTCTTAAATGTGATTATTCCAGCAATTACTATTTTTTTCAATCAAATGAGCGCGTTTTTATATATATATATATATATAAAAATAGCTTGAAATAGCTTAAGTTGTTTCAAATAAATCCTTTATCTCGGATTCCTTTCTCAGATTGCGCCCCTGGTCAAAATAAGCTTTATTCAACGACCCATAACCAAAGAACCACTGAAAGAAAAGAGAAGCGTCTGTCACAACACACATCGTTTTTTTCTACATCCGGTTTTGGGTTCCGGTGCCTTCGAAATAAGAGTTTCACTGAAATATGCTGGCGGTTTTGGAAGAATGAATGAATACCTGGCAGGGGATGTGGTTAATAATAATAATTGTCCAGGTGTTTTCCTGTGTATCACAACGGAGGTCACTTGGATGGCTGCATGGAGCTGGATCGTGGGTGTGGGGGGACTTGGGGACCGCCTCGTTCTGACAGCTGACATTTGTGGAAGCGTTAATAAGTGAAAGCTACAAGCCAGGAAGAAAGAGAATTTGTTTTTCTTAATCAGAGCTGGGACACTGCGGAGCTAATGTTTTATTAAGTCATCCTTGTGGCGGTGGTGCGTCTTAAATTATTAGATTCATCATATGCCAATCTCTGTTTTTTTCTTCTTTTTGTAATTATCCCCGTCAGAATTCTGCAGCGGTCTGATGATAATGGCATGTCATACGGGAAGTGTTTTGATTTTGTACCAGAGTGAGCCGAGGGAGGGAATCTCAGCGAGGAGGTTGTGCAAAGCATTTTGAGAGAGACAGAGGGAGATAGTTAACAGCTGAGCACATTCAGATACTAGGGGAACAAAGAATTTGAATAATGAATGGAAGGAGAAGTAGATGAAGTGAAAAAGGCGAGGACTGCCAAATATTTGAGAGGCAGTGTAATGGTGCCGTGGAGTATTCATGGCCCATTTGCGGTTAAACAAAAGGGGTCTGCCGAGGTATGGGACACTTTACAGTCTCGTCACACACACTCCTCATTCCTTTCATCTCTGCCCTCCACTTTACCTGCAGGGCACATTGGTGGATCGTTACAAAGTACTTTTACTTGAGTACTGTACTTTGAGTACATTCTAGTACAGTATATACCGTTGCTGAAACCTCATCTCCATATTCTAACTTGTTGTGGTGTTTTGTAAATGAACGCCCTACTTGATCATACTACAGTGACACACAAAAAGTAGCAGATCTACAAGCTCGAAGCGCGTAGTGAAGCGACAAGTGTTGCGCTTGTGGATCTGATACTTTTGCTGTTGTTGACAGTTTTAGACAAAACAGCGAAAATCTCATATTATGCAGTTTCCACCCGACTGCGACAATAAATATGCACTTTACTTCAATATATAAATTTGTATCCATGACATGTATTTCTTTCAAATATTATGTCTGATGAATCAAATCAAATACTAGACCTACTATATGTGGAACTCCGGGCAACTCCGGGCAAAGTATATAGTGGTTAAGCCCTATTTTATACTTTCGCCCTCAATCTACAAGCTTACAACTGTGCAGTTGTGAACTTGTTGATCGGCTCTTTTCATCAAAAATATATTTGTCCATATCACCCAGCCCCTATGCCAGCTTGCCAAGGTCCGTCAGTCCAATTCTGTCCAACACTTTGGTCCCAAACAAGATATGATGAAATCTGCTGACTGGATTGTTTTCGGTGACCCCGTGGACTTTCCTCTGGTGCCACCCTTCCCTTATTATAGGTCCAAATTTCCACACAAGATATTGTCTCCGGTGGAAAACTTGTATGTCAAAAACTGTTACTTTTCAGGATTCAAATTCCAAATTATCAATAGCAGAACAACAAGCACAAAATGCGTAGCTTCGCGACACGTTTCGAGCTTGCAGATCTGTTACTTTTCATGCTTCTGTGTGACACTCTAATATGATCAAGTAAGGGTGTTAATTTACGAATAAACACAAAAAGTTAAATTATAGAGATAAGAGGTTCCTGCCTGACGGCAACGATTATGTTGAAACTAGCAGTGCATGTTCATGTTCCCTGGAGGATGAAATCCGACCATTTGACTGATCCTATGACCTTTCCTCTAGTCTAGCACCACCCTTCGATCAAAAACACTTTCCACACATACTGTCTCTTACATTCTAATACAGTGGTTCTCAAACTGGGGTCTGGGGACCCACAGGAGTCCTGGTTCTAGGGGTCCCACAGAATGTTTTTGAGGGGCGCTAGCCCCTCCAATGCATGGCTTTCTGAAATTATATCATAATAGGCCATAATTTCCCCTTAGTACCTCACGCTATCTCGTCTTATGTCTCTCTAGAAGCGTCATTAGCATAATTTGTGTTTTATAACACACACACACACAATGCCAAAAACAACATTATCGCATGTACACAGACAGACAGACACTCAGACAGACAATATCCATATCGGCAATATCACAAGTGAATTTAAATGTAAGACTCACATATGCAGTCTAAATCAGCCTGCAATCTGATTAGATCAGTACCTCCAAATTCATGTTTTTGGCCACGGACCCCCATCTGAAAATGTTTTGTGCCAAGGGACCCTCAGAAGAGAAGATTTGTGTTAAAAGATTTCAAAATGTTCCACTATTAAAAAGTCCAACATATGGATACAGTGGTTAAATGATTGTGAAATTGTGAGGGCCGCAGCGAGGGCAGATGATGTCTTAAGTTGACATGCTTTTACTGCCCTAAACAAACATTCTAGTACATAGACTTGGCTGGGGGAAAAACTAAAACCCTAAACAAATACTAACAGGCATGCAGGCACAGAGCAACGGGTTGAAGGGCTATATGATAAAGGATGCAATCATAATTGACACAAGGCATTGACGACTTGTTTCAATTATGTTGGTATACGAGAGCAGACTGGGAACAACACGCAGGGCAGGAATGTAAATGACAGCGACCACCATGTCTGTCCAGATTGACATGAAATGTAATCATGTATGTTGTTGGAGCAGGCAGCCGGAGCATGGTGACCAGAAGATCAGTCCGTCTGCTTTGTGTGCGTTAACTTGCAAACCGTCAGTATAGGACACTGTTTAACGTTTAACATTTGTGCTTTTGTGGTGCTGCCACCATGTGGTCAGAAGGGAAAGAGCTTAAATTATGATCTTAAAGGGATAGTTCACCAAGAAAAAAACAATTACTCACCCCATGGAGACTTGAATTCATGGAAATTGTTTGTTTTTGTCTCATTCCTAAGCTAATAATTTGATGACCGGCAGAGACTCTCTGAGTTCCCAATTCATCGGTCAATAGGGAGACTCAATGGAGACACTGAGTCTCCAGTATGATACTCTTTGATGCAGGCTTGAGGAGACTCTTTGATTCTCCTACTGGAGACTCCACCAGTGATCAAATTATTGGCTTAGTATTGTGACAAAGTTACAACATGAGTAATAATTAATTAATAGTAATGGTAAGTAATAGTATTTTTTTTTCTTTTTTTCTTTTTTAAGGAACAGTGGACATGCAAGGTTTCCACCTGACCGCAACGATATCATCTTCATATTGATGCAGACACAACGACACAGTAAAATCCTGAATATCAATTTAACTGTATTCTGAGTGGAAGACGAGTTAGAGGAGGTTCCGAGAGGATTGAATTGTAGAGCAGCTGGTAGCACAGATTGGATCATTAACCAGTAGAGATAGTTCTATCTCTGGCTGGCTGTTTGTTGTCATTGGTTCTGTGGCATTGCCCAGACCACGAGGACAACACTGAAGAGTACTTTATTAAAACATTTTCAACCGGTGTCCCCATTTTTGGCCATGTCATTATAGTCAACAGTTAAACAAAATAAATGAAGAATTATGCATGTGTCATTCCCAATATTTGAAGCCTTTGGCTCCGCTTATTTGAGCAGCCGGGGAGCTTACAAATAGCATGCTGCTCCACTGCAAAAAAAGAAAAGAAAAAGACAACCTTAGATTAGTATGGCGCCACTCGGTTGTGATTGGATTTTAATGCTCGTTCCACACAGAGATTCCAAACTAATATCTGTGCAGTGGTATTCGTCTGGCCATGCCAGGCTAAACAAAAACAGCAATGAAACAGTGTTTTGAGCGCTCAATATTTCAACCATTAATTTCCTTCACTTTCAAGTTTCAACCAAGCTCATCACGTGAGCTTGAACACAAGGTGACATACTGTACTGTACATCTCCAGAAATTCTACAGGTGCTGGTCAAAAGTATACGTACAATGAAAAGGAAGGGATGTCCGCACACTGTTTCTCTGCTCCCAGGGTTTATTTTTTATTTTTTTTTACATACTGTACTAGCCTGGAAACCAGACAAATCTGCCACAGGAAAATAAAATGCAATGGGCAGATTGGGTCTGGCACACCTCAGCTTGAATTACATTTTGCTCACCCCAGAGTTAACTTGTGGGTGACCAATCAGAGCCCACTATTCAAAGTGAGACTTGTTTGCTGTGACGTTGGAATCTGTTTGTAACCGCCCCTTGGAAATACATCTTCCACACCGTGTGGAAGTTCCAAACTAATATCTACGCAGTGATATTAGTCCGGCCATGCCAGACTAATATCACTGCGTATATATTAGTACATACATACATATCATATATACAGTACATACATATAGTATATTATAGTATAGTATAGTATATTATAACTTTATGCACATACTGTACTTGCTGGTCTATGCTATGTATACTGTATATAGATATCGTATTTATTTATATGACTTTTTAGTTTAGTTTAGTTTAGTTTAGTTTAGTTTAGTTTAGTTTAGTTTAGTTTAGTTTTTTCTCCTTACTCTCTGTGTGCCTTCTTGTATAGATTGGCTATTTTCACATTTTCTGATTAGATTCTTGGAAGTATAAAATAGGGTTTATGTTGCTTCAAAATACCTCTACAACTGAGATGTCTGCACCAACCTCAGGAAGATAGGTTAGGATGTAGAAAGGAGAGCAGAAAATAACAGTGGAAACGGGAAGGCAATCAGGGACAAGTGTGGCACTTAGGTGTGCAGGAGCCAGTGTTCCACCTGGTTAGCTCATTTCTACACATACAACACAGGGCACCCTGGGACCCAGGCATTTATCTAAGTTTCCACATGAGAAGGGGAACACATAACATTTTTCCAAACAAACCCAAGCATTTCCTCAAGGACCAATTTTTTGATAGCATCTTTCACACAATCATGCCACTAGCAAGAAAGAAATACAGTCCACTTTTCACATGGATGATATGAGGCCTGATAATAGTGTTTGACACCAGAAGTACATACTGGTAAAACCCGTGGAGGTTTACTGTAGCAAAGAACAGAAATACCATATTTTAAATTCTGCAATGGGCTGACATGTAGTATAGCCTTAGGCTTCATATTTGAGTACGGCGGGTGAGTATGGGCGCTGGTGGCTCAGGTGGCCGGATGGGAAACGCAAGGTTCCCAGTTCGAACCCGGGCTCCCCCAGAGTTGGTGTCGAAGTGTCGTTGAGCAAGACTCTGAACCCCTAATTGCTCCCAATTTGAATCCAGTGGTGGGGTCCAGGGTTCCATGAGGGTTCCCATTCAAATGAGTTAATATAGCATCATATAGCTGTTCACTTTGGCCCTGTAGAATACTGTACATTGGATATACATTTGAAAATATTTGTAGTGTAGTGATTTTGATTTACAAT
The DNA here is from genome assembly GCF_951216825.1 of Electrona antarctica. Taxonomy (NCBI): domain Eukaryota; kingdom Metazoa; phylum Chordata; class Actinopteri; order Myctophiformes; family Myctophidae; genus Electrona; species Electrona antarctica. The sequence continues at coordinate 30,051,713 of NC_136794.1, forward strand.
ATTTTTTCAATATTTTATCAACGCAAATCTTGTATGGTGAAAATGTTTGATGACCACAATTTGATTTGACAGTACAGTGACAGTACATCTTCCTGTGGACACATACGTAACTGGACACATACTGGTCAGCTGATGCACCCATTCCATCTTTCCATCAGCATCATCTGGTAAAAATTCTGACATGTAGTTCATTTATAAAATAAATGTCATCAGCGTGCATTTTGATTTGACATGTTTTAACTGACACATCATGGCTTCATCTATAGCTTCAGCAGATGTGTGGCAGAGAAGTGGATGCTCGGCTCCAAACGGTTGAGAATTATAGTGGCAAAGCTCCACCGCTGCCTTCACAACAAGATGAGCCAAAATGTGTCATTGGTATGACGCTGTGGCAACAGCCTGCTCGCCGCAGTCTTCAAGACCCCCCTTAATAACAATGTTATTACTATTACTAACGGCAATGTTATCATTGCCCTGGCAAGCATTATGACTTTGACAGGAATCGCTTGCATTTCATCAAAGCATATATTGCTATTGAAGAGATTGCAATATTGAGCACCCCCCCCCCCCCCCCCCTCCCCTTCCTGATAATCAGTGTCTGAAATAGCACAAGAGTGGAGGAGCTCATTAAAATGGGTTGATTGGTTATGCCTGGCAGGCCATTTTCAGATAGTGTGTGCAGATACAGTATAGTGTGTGTACAAGTGTGTGAGGGGAGAGAGAGCGAGGGAACTTTATTAAAATCTGAGGCCATTCGGCATCCCTCAGGCGATCATTTAGTTTAACCTCTCAGTAGATGATGATCAACCTGTATCAGTGCTGATGTAACGTATCAGCATCACTGCGCTGGCGCCTGGCCCATTGGCACCCTCATGCAACATGCATGCATGACCGCTATGCTCACCCCCCAAAAGACCAGTTAAGTTTGCTTTGCCCGTTTCCTGCTGCTCTAGCTCTCCCCGAGCAACAGCCCTGCATGCGTAGATTGCACAAACCACTAACGGGGACGGAGGAGGCATGTAATGAAGTCATTACGAAGTGGTATTTAAGCTAATGAACTTGGTCAGAGCTGCCTATACACTGCACACTGACTGTGTAGTGTAGATGCATTTGTTGTGAAAATTGGAATACCATGTGGTTATCTTCTGCAGCCCTACTGGACCGTACTTCACAGTCTATTTATGCTACATTAGTTTGTGTATTATGCTATATTTTACTGGATTTAAAAACTGGGAAAGAAACCGGAAAGAAGATACATAAATAAAATACAAGTCACCCCCTCCTCTCCTCTCTACCCATTCAGCTAATATGGTCGCCCCATAACATTCATGTCTTACACGGGATTTGAACTTTCTGTTGCATCAAACTTGCTGCTGCTGAGCTAATATAAATACAACAGGGGTTATGAACGAAAACAACACAAGTATAATTATGTGTAGAGAGTGAGTGAAACAGTGGGCATGGCACATACATTTATCTTTGGTCCCGCATGTGTATACCAGTATGATGGACACAGGTTAAAGGGCATTTCAATTTTAAAACACTTCTAGGATCATGATCATGTCTGCTTTGACTTAGGTGTGTTGCTCGATTGAATATAAATAAATTAGTATGAAATGTATAATTTGTATACAGTACATTCATTTTGATATTAATTAATTTTGATCATACATGCCCGCCTCCTATATAATCCCATTCAATTTCAAACTTCATGCATTTGTCAAGGAGCAGGTAGACCTTAGTTGTATTAACAATATACAGTAACTGACTTAACAAACTTGGGTTGCAGGCAGCACTGGGATTGTAATTGTGTAGTTTGGAGTGGGAGGAAAGGATGCCACGGTCAGCACAAACAGACATTTATGTTGGGGGAAAAAAGTAGTAATTTGTGCTCTTTGATAGCACAGCAGGGAGAGAGGGTGGTGTGGGGGAGTGGCATGTGGCATGAACCCAATGACAATTACATGGTCTGTTGGATATAGCCAGGGAACTCAAACTATCAGTTTGTTTCATTACATGGAAAGGATCCAATGTTTCTTTTTCTTTTTTTTTCTTTTTTTCAAAATTTTCACAAACAATTTTGGAAACTACTTGCAAATACTGTTGTTGTCAGTCTCATGCTGTCGGGCCTAAACCTCATATCTCCATATTGCAACATTTCATGTGTTTCTCCCATCACTTAATGCCCTTCTTTTTCGTTGTGTCAAGCAAAAGTAGTGAAAATATCGGATCTACAGGCTCCACAATGCGTGATGCTATACTGTACGTTGTGAGCTTGTAGATCTGCTATTTTGTGGAAAAAATATTTTATGAGGGTCCCTGGCACCAAACACAATTTGGGTGGTCCTTGACATGAAAATGTTTGAGGATTACCACTGGTTTAAACAACATTTAGGAAACGAGCCCACAAATAAGCAACTACACTTTAGAAACAAGACCGAAAAAATGCAAACCCCGATTAACAATCTTCACAAGTAACTTTAAAGAAAAACAAGCCCAAAGTCGCTTATAATACAGTATACAGACATGGCAACACTGCTTAAGGGCCACACTGCGAAGAGGTTCAATGTATTTTGTAGCCACTTATTGAGCGGCTCATTTAAAGATGACTTTAATGAATCATCTGTCTCTCAAAGCGGTGCCTTTGTTGCTCAGCATCCGTAAGAACAATAAGTAAAAATTACAAGTAAGATGGATGATGGAGTCAAAGGGATTTATTTAGTAAGCCTACCTGTGGTGTGACGAGAGACGAATGCCTCTGAATTATAGATCAATGTTTTAAAAGGAAAAAAAAAAAACACAGTCGAGTATCGTTGCTGTCGAGCAGAAACCTCTTATCTCCATATTCTAACTTTTTGTTTTTTTCGTAGATTAACGCCCTACTTAGTCATACTAACAGCGTCAAACAAGTATGAAAAAGTAGCAGATCTGCAAGTTTGAAACGCGGCGCGAAGAGGCGAGTTTTGAGCTTGTCGAGCTGCTACTTTGGCCATTTTTGGATTTGAATCCTGAAAAGTAACAGTTTTGGACATATGAGGTTTCCACCCGACAGAGACTATTCTTGGAGAGGAAGAAGCGGAGATATTGAGGGGGACAGAGCAAGAAAACTGACAAGAGTAACTCTCCAAAGCATCATTGCTTTTGTAGTGTAAATAAAGTGAATTGTTTATTCATGAAGATCAGGCATTAGGACTTTTGAATGATTTAGTACTGAGCTCATCAATAATAAACTATTCATGAACTTGATGGCTATTAATTAGTAAACCTGCCATATAAAAAAAACACTCTTATATAAATTACATAAAGTTCAGAATTCCTGCAAAAATAATAATAGCAAACAAAATGTGGCTGACTTTTGACGCACGCCTTTAACAACATGAACCCGGCCATACCTCTGGGCACTTCTGGGCATGACATGAACCTTTAACAACATGAACCCGAGCATAACCTCTGGGCACTTCTGGGCCTTTAACAACATAATAGGCTAACGTTTGTGGAACATAATAGGCACACAATAATAGCAGATCTACAGTACAAGCACATTGCAGTGCTATGCAACTCAGTGTGATCTGCTATTTTCGACAAAGGTATTGGTGTATGGCATACATGGGCAACTGGCGGCCCGCGGGCCACATGCGGCCCCCACCTTCACTTAATGTGGCCCTCAGATTAATTTCGGAATACTGATATGTTATTGATTTCAGCTGTTACAATTCCAAACATGACCCGCTTTAATTACTTGCAGTCGAAATTAGTAGCTTGCTGAGTAGTATTACAGATAATGTTATTGTCTTTTTTATGTCCAATATATTTGTATTTAGTTAAAATGAGTTTTCAGGATCCTAATAAAAAATTGCAAAAACATATTCAGGATTTCAATTCAAATAGAGCAAAAAATTGCAGATCTACAAGTTCAAAACGCGTCGCATTGCGACGCGTGAACTTGTAGATCGGATACTTTTTGCTACGACATGCATGCAATGTGGCCCCTCTGGAGTGAGTATGGAAATATAATGGCCCTCTCCATCGTCAAAGTTGCCCACCCCTGGTGTATGGTGTAGAGGTGGGGAGGAGGTCGTGTATCGATACATTTCAATCTAAAAGCTTTCCTTTTATTTCATAGGAATGTCTGTATGAGTGTTTTTTACGTGTATTAAATAATAAAAGACCAGCATCCATGTCTGAGAAGGGTATCAATAATGGACATTGGACAGTAATGTGATGGATAAATAATGGATGAAGAGAAGTTTGAGCTTTCTTCACGTTAAAGGGGTTGTTTCTGCTGGCCAGTGGCCAGCGTCTGCCAAGTGTTTGCTCATGGGGTTATTGTTTATGCTAATTAACCACTACACTGTCTCTCCATTCGACGTATGTGTTTATCTTGTCTGGATAAGAGTGTCTGCTAAATACATACATACGATGCCATTGATTGATTGAATACTTTATAGTCAGAAATGTAAACAGCACGAGGTACAGTCAACAATTATGCTGAAAGGATAGAATTGTTTTTTTTTCTTGTTTTTTTGTCAGTGGTCTTTTCCCAAGCACCTGTCGACTGTGTACGTGTGCAAGAGATTGCTTTTTGAGTGGTGCAACCTAGGGTGCAGCCACTCTAATGATGTGACAAAAATAGTGCAGGGGACATGTTTCCTTTGTAGCTGTGGTCTTATGTATTCAATTCATCAACATGGCATAACAAATGTACACAACAATACTTGTCATCAACAAATACAAACACTATGGGCCAGTATCGAAAGAAACCAGTGTTACACAATCATACTTTAATGGATGGTGTCTGTCAGGGCATTCCACATTTTGGTGGCAGAGTAATAGAATGAGAATTTCCCCACGTTTGTTCTAAATGATACAGTAGGTACAGTATAGCACTGTAAAGGTAGAGGTGGTGAGTTGATTGATACGTCCGTCATACGACGGCGTCGCCACGCCGAAATGATGCCACAAGCTCACAGCGCATTGCGTGTGTGCCGCGCTGAGAGCTTGTAGGTTGACTAATTTTGGCACGTGACACTGCCGTGTAACGGAGCTTAACTGAGGCATTAGCCATGCAGGCGGTCAGCGGGTATTTTCACTCTCAGTTTACAGAGACACAGATGAGCTGCTGCTGGATGGAAATGGGAGAATTGTGTCTGGCATCATCGCCACACGATGACAGTGTCTGAAGTGTCTCACCCCCCACTCTCAGATGTTGAGGTTTTCTTTTTCTTTAATATATTATATATTCAAAAATATAATTTCAACAGTCCACCTGTGGACTACTACTGGAATTTTAATGCAGCATTGACTCTGTAGCTTTTATAGTCACATTCACATAAATCTAAATGTCATGGTGACAGAGCTCTGTCCTGTGCTGGCTGTGAGTGCCGCTAAGAATCGCCCTGCCGGTGAGTACACTGGCTACGGCCTTAAGTACCTAATCCCATTCAGCCATTTGCCATTGAATTGATTCAGTGCGGTGCCAGCACCACATTAAAACACTGCTAGCTCCTAGACCATTAAAAGTCAACAGCAAACTTCTAACACCAAGCCTGAACTGATAAAAAAGACATGATGGCGATCGATTGTAGTTCTTTGTTCTTGAACACACACACACACACACACACACACACACACACACACACCCCGCACAGCCGAGTGAGTCCAAGGGATGTTTTCGTCACGGTTGCTGATGCTGACTCCATTGAATGCACAACTCATCCCCCAGTCCACTCTGAGAGGGAAATTGACTAGTGGACAACTGTGGCAAACGTAGTGCTGCGAGGAAAAAAAAGAAAGAAAAGATCTGTAAGAACTATAAGTCTATCTGCACCGAGTGATAACATTCTGGCAGCCCCAATCTCTACATGCAATGAGTGTTATTTATTTTCCCTCTTAGCTAAATCCATAGTGTTCATTTAACCCCAAGAGTGTAAAGACGGACCCATAGGAGTCACTCTCTCGGCTAAATGATCACTCCCATGTTTTAATGTGTAGTCGGTGACAAAGTCATGAGTTGAATTGCAGCCAGGCTTTTGCATATATTTATTCCTTGAGAATATCATATCAGCACAGTGTCAGCCACAGTGCTACAGGGTGGAATTAATTTGTCTTCCAGTTTCCACCGCCTCTCCTACCAAGAGACACTTACCAGTCCCTGCTTCAGAACCCCGGCTTTGGGCAAGATTAACGCCACTTCTGGGAACACGATGAAAGCGCCGCGCGTCGCTCCCAGGGCAAAGCCATTCTGCCGACTTGTCTGCAAAATGTGTGAGAGCCAAAGAGAAGAGTCGGGGAGTCCATTGTGGTGCCTCTAATTCTCTGTGGCATCCAATAGTTCTCTCCTTTAACCTCCCCGGCCCTTTGAGCATGCCTGCGTGTCGGTCCCTCTGGGGGTTCTGGTGACAGGAAGAGGAATCTGCCCTTAGAAGTGGCTTTTACTGGTCCCTGGTCCCCAGCGGAGCTGAGCAGATGTCCCACTCTCCATGTCGTGGAAAAAAAAGGCGAGATTTCGCTAACGAGGCTAACGAGGAGACACCTTCAGGCGAGACAGGCCCCTCGTGTTTGCTTGGCAAATTTATGTGGGATTTGGTGCTCTCTCTCTTTCTACTCGCTTGATATACTCTCCACTGCCCAGATTGAGGTAGGACCATATGCAGCGGTGCAGCCCTGCCCGAAGCCCAGCAGCACAACATCTGCTTCTTTGGCCAAGTATAGGTGTTTTGTTTTCCTGAATGCGGGAGGGAGCCTGGGGTTCACATGATCCAAGTGGTATAATGCATGCTACTAGACTAGACTAGAGTAGAAATTGTCTTTCCTCCTGTGAATTATAGATATTCTTTTGATAAAAATAAATCTCTGAAATTTGCTGGCTTGGAAGGAGAAGCTTAAACTATTGATCTGCATCATGTATGATAAATCTTTGCCCAGAGCAGATTTCTTTCCCCGGAAAGGTAACTGAACTTCTGTACTGGCTTATAAATTGCATTTATTGGATTACTCTCTCTCTCTCTCTCGCCCCTCTCTCTCTCTCTCTCGCGTCTCAATCCACCCGTTCAAGGCAGAAGCCTGACCACCCAGATAAAGGTTCTTGCTCAAGCCTCATGGGGTAAATGTTTGGTCTGGCCTGGCGGTAGAACTGAATCTTGACCTCCTGCATAATACATATATGTGCTGGGCCTTGAGACAGCTTGAGGATCTCAACATTCATTGAGTGGGTGGGCTGACCATGCAGTCGATTGGTGCACCAACCACATGCTCCTTGTGAGTCACAAGGGGCCCGCTTTGAATCCAACTCCCGAGGTGGTGTCTTTCTTGCATGTATAGAATGTCTTCTCTCTCTGACCTTGGCTTCCTACCTACCGCTCTAGTCTACACTCTATTCAATGTCAATAAGAATTTGCCCTCAACAAATCAATACTGCACACTGTGTGCTAAAGCAATCGTCAAACATAGCCTTTTTGGATCATGATCTGAAGCACTGACAATGTTGTTGAATGTTGCCCTCACGTAACACAGGGCAGATAATATCGTCTGTCGGGTGGAAACCTCATATGTCCAAAACTGTTACTTTTCAGGATTCAAATTCAAATATAGCAAAATGTACAAGTCCTAAAAGGTCAAAACGATCTCACGGATCTGCTACTTTTGATGCTCTTAGAGCACTCTTAGAGCAGAGTAGAAAGTATGGAGTTAATTTACGGGGAAAAACACAATTAGTTAAAGCAGCACTATGTAACCTTTTTATGAATAAAATGTTATCCAATCTGTATGGCTAGGTGGACAGGGTAATTTATCTATCAACAATGACCACCTAGCCATACATTATCCCACTTATTACACGGCTACTTAATACACAAAGTAATAAATTGACCCAAAATTGACAACAAAACAAAGTATTTCCTTGCTTACGGTAATGAAAGTATTCCAAGTCGCCTCCGAAACAAGGAACTGAGTGTTGATCAAATGCAATCAATTTCCGGGTACTGCATCGTCTATTTCTCATTTCAAATGTTTTCAGAAACATTCTTGAGAGAAATGTTTAAAAAAAATCCAAGCAGGTGCTCTGAACAAGCAGACTGCTTTAGTTATAGAGCGGAGCGGTCTGTTATCAAGAAATAACACACTGCTGAATTCAGCGATTGACCAATCAGAATCAAGCATTCAACCAAGCCATGTAATAATACAATATCATTTATACAATCTGTATGGTAGATTATGTTAATACAATATAATTTACAATACAATTGGGGTGGTTGAGTCTCCCTGCTCTTTGAGACATTTTCGTCAAAGGTCATGTCTCACCTAGACACAGGATATGACAAAAGAAGTTTGACCTGATGGTCAAGATTCAATTTATCCCCTGAGCAAGCGGGCCGGCTCTATTAGCTCAATGATAAAAATGTCAGCACTTGAAACAGGAAACCGGGCTCAAATTCAGGGTAGAAGAGGAAACGTAGCCTACATAACAGGCTGTATTGTTGTGCAGCTTTAAAATGTGGAGATTATGCATAATGCCTCAGTACTTTTACTTTTCTATTTTGATGCCAAAATCTGCTATTAAAAATGTTTGAACTCTTTACTACTACTGGAATAGAATGATTTTTCTTCTCTGCCCATTTGACTAAGCCATGTGTTTTGTGCATCCACAGGTCTCAGTGAAGCAGCCACAATAGCTCCTGTTGGTAAGTTGACACCCATGGATTAACATTCTCAGTTGCCACGACAGATTTCAGTCATTTGGATTCCGCAGAAGTCTTCACGGGAATCATGTTGTGAACCGAAAAGAGCCTATATGTACTGTACAAGCTCACTACGGGTTATAGACGCGTTGTGAGCTTGTACATAGGCTGTTTTAGGTTATTCGTTATTTCAAGAAGTAGTTTTCCCAAAATTGGAACAAAATATTTTGAGATAGGGGTCGGTGGCCAAACACATATTATTGTGGGGGGAAACATTTAGAACCACAGCCGCTGATATAGCAACATACATTTTTAAGAAAACTGTTGTCTTTAGAAGACATTTTAGAATCTGCCTCAGTTCCTAAACCTTTTTTTCTTTCTTTTTTTTCATCACCTCAGAAGAGGCAGATATTTGTATTCTGCAAACATGTCATGCATTTATTCTAAGGTTCCTGTGTGAGCTGTTTCACCGGCAACAGGAAATTAGAGGTATTTTTTTTAACTGATGAATAGGAAGCTGCACCAAAGCACTGTTATATTATTGCCAGCACATCAAAACAGATGTAGGGTCTAGAACATCAGACCATAGACATCGCCTAATGCCTTTTCTTTGATCATGTCTGTAAAAAAACTTAAAAGAGCAAAAGCGGAAATGATGAAGGGTCTGTGAATGAACGTGCTCCTACTGGAGAAACTAGCCTCTGTAGCAAATGCTAATGACGTTTGAGCTGTGGAGTGACCCTGAGACCCTGTTTACACATAGACGATCCGCAGTCAAACTGCATAACTTTCTAATCGTTTTGCCCTTTCATCTACACAATGCCGACCAAAATGGTGAATGAATCCGTTCATTTTTTAAACCGGGTCCCAGATTTCCTGAACCGATGACGCAAAAGCCCACATGTGTTTTAACACGCATGCGCCACCCCCGAACAATAATAAACAAAGATGGCAGCACCCAGCGTTGTATTAATTGCATTTGTCCTGCAGAAAATTGTTAATAGTTAGGGCTTTTACAGCTAAATGTACTGCTCCTACACACCACCACCGTCGGCAACAAGTGGACTAGAATACTTTTTGTATATAGTCCAATCATGTTGAAAATCTATACAATCATGTCCTAAATGTTTTATTGTCGCCTATCTTGTAGCCCATTGGGCTACTTGCCTCATCCAGGCACTTTCCCTTTTCTGTATTTTTGTATGTTTCATTATTTAGTTTTTATAATGTGCTAAATCAAATCATATCATAGGAAACAAGACCAATAATCAACTATACACAAGCCAAAAAAGAAGCCCAAAGTCGCTTATAATAAACAGACATGGCAACACTGGAATCATGTCTTCTTCTTTTTTTGGGGGGGGGGGGGGGGGGGCTTTGTGCCAGCTAGTGCTACAGCACCTTTGATTGATTGATTGATTGATTGATTGATTGATTGAAATATTTATTATTAACAGTTTGCAGAATTACAGTACATTTCAAGCATAACTCAATACAAAGACTGTTAACTGTGAGTGGACGACCCAATAAAGCATTACACTTGTTTACAAAAGGGTCCACCTTGTTAAATTCATCAAAACATTTAGAGACGTACAAATAGACACTTCTATATAGCCAAAGAACAGAACAGGAATTCATCATAAAGGAGGTACAAAGGGAAAAGAAACATATACAGTGAGGGGGGAAACAAAAAGGGGGGGGGGGGGGGGATTCAGATTTTACGGGGGCCAGTTTCGAATTGCAGCCGTCCGTAGGTGCCCTTTGAGAGCGGTTTTGAAGGAGTCAAGGGATTCACATGTCTTAATGACTGTTGGTAGGGCGTTCCACATTTTGGTGGCATAGGAGCGAAAATAATTTAGTCCCTTGTTTGTGCCGAATCTGGGTTGAACTGGGTTGAACAAGTCCACTGGTGTTGTGGGTGTGGACTTCGTTAACATTAAGGAAGTATCTAGACAGGTACATGTTGGTGTATCGAATCTTGTGGACCAGACCCATTGCAAAATGCTGTACTCTGTCGTCGACCCTAAGCCATTCCAGCCTGTCAAAGTGGGCAGGGGTGAGGTGGGTTCGGGGGGTGAGGCCAAGTAGGAGCCTGACCAGTTTGTCCACCACCTACAGACTGGACATATATACTACAGGCGCCTTCAGAGTGTGGGACTGTGGGTGTCGTTTCGGTCGTTGTAGTGTGGACAGATAGATTAATTGATTCGATTAAGTGTATACGGTAAACTTTTTGACACTGACTCCGTGATATATTTTAAAACGTCTGTCTAAACGGGGTCTGAGTTACCTTGGCACTAAGACATGCAAAGCATTTTGTCATTAGGCACCAGCGGACAATTAGACAATTTAGGCATTTAGTAGACGCTCTTAATCCAGAGCGATTTACATTAAGCAAGAACAAAAAGCATGGCAATAAATTGCATACATAAAAAGTAGTAAGCTAAGAACGTAACAGTGGAATATCTATAAAATGAAACTATACATATAAACTATGCATACTATACTGTAAAGTGCTATGACTACATAAAATGCAATTCTAGTGCTGTCTACGTAAGGGTTTGTAGGGTTCGATCATACTTGCAAGATATGGGGGAGCGGGGAGCCATACCTTTGGTTGCTTTGAATGCCAGTATCGGAGTTTGTATTCTGTGCGGGCAGCGACCGGGAGCCAATGGAGGGAGCAGAGAAGGGAGACGTGTGAGAATTTTGTCTGGTTGAAGACCAAGCGAGCTGCGGCAGCGGGGCAACGTGTTGTTTACTCAGCTCTATAGTACAGTGAAATTAAACCACTAATTTGGTTAATTTTATTGAGAAACCACGGCGATGTTTAGCGCTGTCACCCCACCGCGTCCAGTGTTGCCAGATTTTGCAAGAGAAACAAGCAACCAGATCTATGAAAACCCCTAGCCCCAAAAAGGGCCATATATATGAGCACACAACAATTTGAAAGTAGCCGGTCTGCAAGCTCACACTGTTTCACATCATGACGCGTTGTGAACTTGTAGATCTGATATATGTATCAAATTTGAAAGAAACTTAACAGAAAAACAGAAAAACAAGCCCAAAGTCGCTTACAATAAGCGGACATACTGTAGCAACACCGGATGCGACCAATTTTGCGAGCTTTGTAGGTTGGCTACAAAGATAGATAGAGCATAAATTAGGCTTAAAACGTTCACTTTACTCAACCGTTCCCACAACTCGACTGCGTTCATAGCTGCCCCCCCACCCCCCCCCCCCCGCCCCACCCCACCCCCCCGAACTCCCTCATCCCAAATGAACAAGTCATGTAATTCTCCTTTAATTGCACAGAATGTGTTGCACATCGTAAACAATGCGGTTTGCGATGAGGTTTTAATGAGTGGGCGAGCACCTTAGATGTTTCGGGTGATTAGGCATTAATGAGCCTGCCTTTTAATTGCACACACCGGAGTCTACATTAACAATGCCTTTTTTCTCTCTTTGCTTTATTCTTTTTGTTCCCCCCCCCCCAACCTTATCCCTCCTCCTCTTAAAGCTTTTGTCCATGGCAACAAGATCAATCCCTGTTAGCCCCTCATTAGTGGTTAATGTATGTTTTGTATAATAATCCAAGTCTACAAAGTAACTAGTAACTAAAGTTTTCAAATAAATGCAGTGGAGTAAAAGTACAATATTTGTCTCGGAGATGTAAAAGTATTGGAAATTGGAGTTACTTGAAGTAAAGTACAAATACCTCAAACCTTTACTCAAAAAGTACTTTTCAACCACTGCCGGCACGTTGTGATCTTGTAGATCGGCTGTTTTTGAATAGCCTAACTGTAAAATAGGGCTTAAGTGGTTAATGCATGTTTTGTAATAATATTATCAGAAAAGTAACTTGTAACTCGAAGTAAAAAAGTACAATATTTACCTCTGGGATGTAATGGAGTACAAAGTATATAGTATTGGAAAAACAACAACAGAAATACTTAAATGTACTTGGTTAGCTTCCAACCTCTGCCGTCCTTCAGAGAAAGTCAAGTCGAGGCGGACAGCTGTTGCCTGCGCAATAATTCATGATTACCTTTAATCACTTTTGTGTAATGAGCATTTTGTCCCTCGACGCCATAGAGACAAAGAATGTGTCCTCACACGCGGACGGCTGTCTGTAAACACAAACCCTGTAGAAAAATGCACATTTAAAAAAAAAAATAACACAAGCGACAAAATGTACGTGAATACATTGCAGAAGTGTTTATAATATATAATAATCATCATCATATAATGATTATTGTGTATTTAACTCAAATCATTGCTTCTGCACGTACCTGGCACCAAATATCTTTGAGATGGGGGGGGGTTGGCAGCCAAATAAATATGATCATGTCTAGTACACCCTCTTATGCCCGCTTGTCTTGTCCCAACAGATTATGACATGGACGATGGATACTTTGATGCCATTCTGGGAGGTGAGTTCAAAACCATGCTGGAACATTCAAACACCCCCCCCGTCCCCCATCCCCTCTCTCCTTCTGCAAACCTCATTTATGTCAATATGGAGAAGGAATGTATCCGCCAACCAGCAGCAGTTATCAGCCGCACTTCAGTAAAAAAAAAGAGGAGGAAATCAAAGACGCGTTTCTTTTGCAGAAAGGCAACAGTGCCTGTCTGTTAAATGTGTCGGAACAAAGCTTTTTTTGAAGCCATTCTGAAATAAGCCAGTCCTCCCGGAGAGGAAGAACACACAGAAGGCCTACAGATGTTTCTGTACACCCCAGCCAATGCTATTTGTTTTACTATTTTATATTCATAAATATTGGCCTTCGTGTGTCTGCTGATGGTCTTACAAACTCCCATTGACACAGTCACAAACACTGCTTGCTAGTGGCATCTTTGTTCACATTATTTGGCATGAAATGGAATGTAATATAGCCTATATATATTTTTTCCCTTCAGTGATGAGCTCAGAATTGTTGATGGCTTGAAATGAGTTCTTTTATGATCTGGAACGAAGCCATCTCGAAGCGTTGCGCGTCATATAAGCTGGAGAAATGAATAAGAGGTCAAGCACTGTGCAGTATTTTTAACTGACAGGAACATTTCCCATGTTTACACCACATGCCATCGTGCGTATAAACCAGCTCAGTGGCCTTGTGGTTAGAGCAGGGGTGTCCAAAAGGTAGATCACGATCTACCAGTAGATCACAAAGGTTGTGCAGGTAGACCACATGACATGGCCCTAAAACATATATAATTTAAATAAAAATATATATAATTTGGCATCTGACACTTGAATTAAGGTGACTTGATTGATTGACATAAAAAATGGCCTGTTAACCCACAACAGAATACTTTGTTTTCAAGAGTGTTGAGCATTAGAAAACAAAAACTATTTCCATTTCCCCCCTATATTTCCCATTCCAAGTGTGTTTGTCATGTTCTTTAAACTATTTTCAGCAATGTTTTCTTGTTCTTGTTACACTGGTCATTTGGAAAGTAGCTCTCAAGTCAAAAAAGTCTGGGCACCCCTGGGTTAGAGTGTCCGCCCTGAGTCTGGTCGGGGTTCGATCCCCGGCCGGGTCATACCAAAGACTATAAAAATGGGACCCAATGCCCCCCCTGCTTGGCACTCAGCATCAAGGGTTGGATTGGGGTCCCTGCGACATACTAGCAACTAGTCGTCATGTCCAGGGGGTGTACTTGTACATCAAGCTGCCTCACGCTACAGAAACAGGAGATAGACTCCTGCTAGTGTTGCGCGGGCCAGCTTTTTTGCATAACCCGCCCGTCCCGCCCCGCCACAGGAGCCAGCCCACACCAACCTGCCCCGTAAAACAATATATTAATCAACAACCCGCCCGCCCGCGGCCCGCAAAAACAAAAAAACGCTATTAATAAGTCCCTCGGATAAACATATAAAACTTACGCCCAACACTTATACACATACGTACGTGACATGACATAGGCCGCCGCCTATCTGTTTCGAAACGGTTCACTTCACTCAGCATCAGCATGCAGTGTAGCTCTCCACTCGAAATGAATGAATCTCTGCATGTTCTCATTTTTGTTTCGATTGTGCCTATAACCCTAACCCAAAATAGCCGCTCTACAAGCTCACAACACGTCGTGAGCTTGTAGATCATATAATTCTGTGTGTGTGCAACTGCGCACTGTGCACGCCTGTGTCACACGCTCAATTAAGAAAGATTTAACGCAGATGCACTGATGATGCCGGCGAGGTTCAGACTCAGAGCCTCAGAGGGGAATTGTTTTAACATGCAGTTCAGGATGGAAAGAACACTTATCTCCGATGGTCAAAAAGGCAGGGGCTAAGCCCCCTTTCATAAGGACAAGATGAGCAACAGCACAAGCTGATGATTTCAGCAGGAGGAGTAGGACTAGGAGAGCAGGTACCGGAATGCTTTTTTTCCTCCTTTTTTGGGGAAAGGGGGGGTGACCCGCCCCGCCCGCTGCACGCTAATTGCGCCTAGAATCTTGACCCGTCCGCCCACCCCGCGGGACAACCCGCGGGACCTGCGGGCAACGGGCCGGCCCGCGCACCACTAACTCCTGCCCTATGGGCCTCACGGCTCGGCAAGGCTTACTACATCGTGCGTATACTGTATATGCCTTCAGTAGTGCCTACAGTAAAAACAATATCGATCCTATAAATATATATTCAAAAATAGCTGAACTACAAGCTGGATTTTTAAAGTGAAAGTCAAAGTGTGTCAGTGGGTTTTATAAATATTTAACCAATGAAAAGTATTAACAAGAGCGTATGAATAAATAATAACTACATTAGAGATTGGAACACAGGTTAATTTTGTCCATTTCCTGAAAAGTAACCATTTTCCACCTGAGAGCACATACATATCATTGCTGTTGGGCAGAAACCTCTTATCTCCATATTCTAACTTAGTTTTTATTTTTATCTTTCGTACATTAACGCTGCACTTGATCACACTACAGCGTCACACAAAAGCATCAAAAGGAGCAGGTCCACAAGCTCGTGCTTGTAGATCTGCTGCTTTTGCTATTTTTGAATTTGAATCCTGAACAGTAACAGTTTTGGACACATGTGAGGTTTCTACCCAACAGGGGGACGACATAAAGAACTGCTCTTCTTGGTATGTGACAAAAGTTTTTCCTCTAGTGAAGTGCAAACTGCGTCCGTGCAGCCCTTTTGGCACGCAGACAGACAGTGTCACACAGCGCCAGTATGTGACCCGGGTCTTTGCAGCAGTAACGCCTTCATTTATCTCCATTTCCCAGCTGTCATCGCCGCCGTGGTCCTGGTGCTTATCTGCCTGGCCGTGGTGCTGATTCGCTACATGTACCGGCACAAGGGCAGCTACCACACCAACGAGGCCAAGGGCACGGAGTTCGCCGAAACGGCCGACGCGGCACTCCGCGGCGACCCCGCCCTCCAGGACTCCATGGACGAGAGCAAGAAGGAGTACTTCATCTAGCGGCGTGTGCCTCTCCACCTGTAGGGGTGTGCGTGTGGCCGGGGGTGGGGGGGGGGGGGGGGGCTAGGGGGGTACAGGCGACCAAGCATGCCATTTTGAAAACGATGCTAACGAGGAAGTCGATTAAAACGCTGCAGTTCTCATTAATGGCCTAGAAGGGGTCGCTATTTCCCCACTGCTGCTGCGTGGCTGCAGAAGAATTACCATGCCATTAATATTACAATGGGGGACTTGACCTGGACCTTACACACTTGATTTTCATTACCGTAGTAAACATTTTCATAAATACTTATAGGCCTACATATGTTTTCAACCACTAGTTTAAAGTATTCTTTCAATTACCATGATTTAATTATTATTTTTTAATTATGGCCCCCATTCGTTTTTTAAATTGATGATAAAGTAGGGTATGATTCTAGGGGCTTCTTCTAACTACTGAGTGAAGACCCAACCCTTCCAGCTAATAGCATTCATTTCCGGTTGCTTTTCGGGACTGGAAATTCCTAACCTGACTCTGCCAGATGGGGGAGGTAGGTTCATATCAGCGGCCGTTACAGGCAGGATCTGCCACTCACCTGCCAAGTAGCTTGGAAAAAAAGGGTCTGCCTTCTTCAGCGATTGGGTTGCAGTGATACCAGATGGAAGTAGTTTGTGAAACGAGTGTGAAGCAAGCTACTTCAATCTGGCGGAGTCAGGTTAGGAAATTCCAAAGGTGGTGGAATTTGAATTTGACGTTCCACTGTGTCCTTTATTTTTTCCTTCTACAGTCTCTGGGGGATGACCAGGAGTGCAAAAAATGGACCATCAGGTCTGTAAAGGCCTTTTCAGATGGGGAGTGACTGACACGCCTAGTAATTCATTTTCAATGAGAGGCGTGCGTTTATTTTGTACGCGCTGAGAAGTTGATGGGCGATTACGAAAGCGTATTTTCACGGGCGCGGCCCCGTGAAATTGACGCGCGCGTGCTCGTTTCGTGCACGCGCCCGCGGGCGACTAGACCTGGATTGTGGTGATCTTTTTTTCACGCTACGTGTCCCGCAGCCCTCATGAGCAGACCCGTTGCTGATCCAGCCGACAACGCATGCGTCACAGGCTCTCCGTCTGAAAGGACCTTAACTCTGCGAGCATGCATACAAGGAGTAGTTCACGCAAAATGTTCATGTACAGTAGATGCTTTTGTTTTTGTCAAATTCCTGAGCCAATAATTTGATAGGAGACTCTTTGAGACTCTGCCATTTAGTTTTTTACCACCCACACCGACGACTCCTCCAGTTAACGTTTTTGTGTTTTATTGGACTTTGAAAACTGGAGGATGAAAAGCCTACAGAGGATGATGCTCCGGGCTGTACAGTAAGGATGAATGTCTCTCATCCCGCTATGCTGTCATTCCCATTTGAAGTTACTGGAACTGATCTGACAGCAATTTGCCAAAGAAACATCAGAAACAGCTAGGGAAGCATGCAGAAACATCAGAAACAGCTAGGGAAGCATGCAGATGACGGCTGCCACGCTCTGTGGTCCACCCTGGTTCCTCTCACTGTGTGCTGGTGTGCTACAGATCAAAGCTATGGATGAGCTGTATACATTAAACAGTAGCGTGCCACCATGGAGTGTATACCTTATTATTGCATACATACAAGCCCCGCCAGATCTTGAAGGGATGATGCTAATCAGACAATAATTACCGGATTGTATGGTTGCGATGGAAGAAGTCCACAGATTATTTGATTAGATTTTTTATTATTATGTAAAAGCAGCAGCAATACCACACTATATATACACACACACACACACACACACTACAAGTAAGACAATAAAATAAGCTTTTACTCAAAACTTGACTTGATTGGAAGTACAAAAGCATAACAATCATTGTAATATTCAAGTTCAGGTTTTTCATTTAAAATGTGTAAAACAAAAAGCCTTGATGCATAGCAGGTCTAAAAGCTCACAACGTGGCGTGAGCTTGTAGCCAAAGTATAAAGCAGGGCATATAAGTGGTTAATGTACAGTATGATTTGTAGTAACTTGTGTGTGTGTTAGTAGAGTACAACAAGGAAATATATTTAAAAATAAATAAGTAAAATGCAATGTACTTTCTTCCCACCATTGATTGTAAAGGAAGTTGGCTTCTCCTATAGCATCAGTTATATTTGCCATGACTACATAGCCAGGCTATAGTTAGGAAAATAATATCTGCCTAGGAATAATGGAAGCCATAAACCGTGATCTTGTAACAAGAGTATATCAATCTAGAGGTTATATACATTACAAGACCAAATAACGTCTATGAATATTATATGTTTTGCTATGAAATAATAATAATAGTCTTTACTGGCCCCTCAAGATAATCATCTTCACAGTCTGTTCCAACAGAAAAACACAAACATTGCACACAACAACTTAACACCAAGACAATGCATATACCAGGTACCCAAAATACACTAAAACCATCCTATCAGCAAGGAAGTTTGTTTAGTGCACCAATGGCTGAAGGAACAAAACTCCTACTAAAATGATTTTTATTTAATTTATTTTTTTGTTTTCAACGTTCTGTATCTTCGTCCAGATGGCATGAATCTGTGACGATGCAAGGGATGATCATTTGCTATTCTGGATGATAAACGTGTGATGGCTTTATTGTTCATATCAAAGTGTGGATGTGGGAAGTCTGAAGATCCAGCCAGTAGAGACAGAGACAATACGGGTAATATTGAAATGTTTGTTTTTGTTAGACATTGGAGAATAATGAAAGGTTTTGTTTCTGGAACTAAAAAGTGCTCTTCTATGGCGCATCAAACCGAAAAACGAGTTCCGGTTCCATGTGGCACCTTTATTGTTATGTGTGTGTATACCTGATTAGACAAATGGCTCTTTTTGAATACAAGATCTAAGTGACCTGTGCCGTGCCTGTAACCTATTTCATGGGTCCTTGATTTGTTTCCAGACACTTACAGCTAGGTTTCAGATAAGGTTGGTTCTCAGAATCAAACTTTTCGGCCTTGCTCAGGAGCTAGTTCAGAACACAACACAATTTATGACGTACCTCCCCCTTCAGGAGTTTTTCTGCTTATAACACAGACAAAAACCAAAAAAGAGTCAAATGAGGAGAGTTGTGCCATATCTGTGCTGTAACAGCAGCATAGAGAGAGACTATGCCAAAGCATGTTCATCTCAAACTGCTCACTTCTTTACAGAACGTTGCTTCCCTTATTTAGTGGTTTGAGTTATTGTTCAGAAGGATGTCAAAAAACAACACAAACACAACCCGAAGGCCTTTGGAGGCAAACCAAAGCCATGACATTGTATAACAGTGTAACAGGGTTTCTTTCCCCCCCGACCGATGCGTATATTGTTGCTGTCGTTGCATCAAAAGTAGCAGATCCGCAAGATTGTAGATCTGCTACTTTCGATGCCTTTGACTTTTGAATCTTTGAATCGTAAAGTAACAGGTTTGTACATATGAGCTTTCCACCCGACAGACGATATGCACTGTATAATGATCCCCTCCGTCCCAATCGTTTGCTGAATGTGAAAACCTTAGCAGCCCTTTAAAAAGTGTATATGCTTTCCTGTGTCCTAAAGCAATGGCTAGCGTACTTCATTGCTAATCAATAAAATACTTCAAACTCAGGCTCTGAGGAATTACACAAGGTTTGTGTTTGTATGTGGAATGACAATTAGACTCGACCTCTTTTTGTGACCTTGTTGGAATGTGTTGCTTCTATAATAATAGATCAGTGTTGGAACGATGGGATGTACTGCAACGGTTCTCACTGCCGGGTCCGAGGACCACCAGGGCTCCAAAGTAATCCCGTGAGCCAGACTATTGCCTCTCTCCAACAATGTTCAAATGCTTCCGTCACAGAAATCGGGCCGATCATGTCATTTTTAAATGATCGGATCGGGAGCACAAAAAAAAGTCCCATGTCCCAAACAGGACATCCTTGTATCAGTATTATATCCATATCATATTAGACTGGATATTGTCTGTGATTTTGAATATTGTACAATTGTGAAATGGCTTAATTGTTTTATAAAACTATAAATATTGGATCAGGACAAATCGGTATCGGCAGATACTCAAATCAAATGATCGGAATCGGATCGGGAGAAAGAAAACGTGATCGAGAGATTCGGGACATTCCTAAATAGAATCTCTATTCTCTGCAATTTTGTGTAAATTTGTCCTAATATAAATCAAAACAATCAAAGCATTTATAGCTTGCTGCTTAACAGAAATTAAAATTCTAATATAAATTGTAAAGTTATTTTAAATGGGTTTGAACGGAAATTACGATGATTATTTTCTCGGCTATTGGGATGTGTCGTTTCAGACTATATAGCAGCGGTGCCCAAAAGGTAGATCGTGCAGTAGATCACAAAGGCTGTGCAGGTAGACCACATGACATGCCCCTAAACATTATGTAATATATAATATAAATGGTTTTTTTTAAAGTATTTTTGGCATCTGCCACAAAAATTAAAGTGAGTTGATTGACATCCTGTCAGCTCAAACCCTGAAACCCACAATGCGATAGGCCTTTGTGTTGCACACAAACGTCAGTAGCATTCCAAAGTTCTATACAAAAAACCCTACCAATTCCCATTCCATGTGCATTTGCCAGCGCTGTGATTCTAAAGAACCCTCAGGTACATTTTAAAACTATTTCCAGCATTGGGATAATATATATTATTTGGTGGGTACTGGGTAGATCTTGTTGAGCTGGTCATTTTGAAAGTAGCTCTCAAGTCAGAAACGTGCGGGCACCCCTGCTCTATAGCATATAACCCCTGCTCTATAGCATTCGGAGATTGTGGAATATACAGTAGTTGTCTAGTAGTTGGCTATGCAAGACTAGATCCAAATGGACCCGTACAGGTCCGTAACTACGGATCCATTTGTTTCCATCCGATTTACATTCGTGAGGATGGCTGTTCTCTTTGGCTATAATTGAGTCTGGGACAGATATAATGAATTGTTTGTTGATGGTGTTAAAAAGACTAAAGCACATCAATCAAAAATGCCAGCAGCCTTGAGTCAGGCAAGGATATTATTTTGCATTTGTTGAAAATTAAGATAAACCCACGGTTTCCCAAACCTTTCTGGAGGATCAGGGCCCACTTTAAAATCAAAGGCATTCACTGTCCACCCATCCAACCGCTTAACAGTTAACACGGCGGCTAATCAGATGTCAGATGGGTGGACCACATGCATTTTCAGAGCATGTTTATTTTAATGATAAACTGAATCGATTATTTTCAGGCTTGAGTCAATGGAACCAACATAGTAAAGTTTAAGTTCTAATTTATTGTACACACACACACACACACACACACACACACACACACACAGAGAGATCTACCAGCTGGAAATGTGGCGGGAATCGGCACGTTTGAGCTTGTAGATCTGCTATTTCTTTTTTGCTATTTTTGAATTTGAATCCTGAAAAGCAAAGTAAAGTTTTGGACATATGAGGTTTCCAACCGACAGAGACAATATGAACAATGCTGAGTTCTTGGTTCTTCATCTTTCATTAATTTTATTGCTGTTAGAAGTGCAAGCTGAGTATAAGCCCCCAAGCGGGCGGGGGAAAAAATCTCATTTTATCACCCCCATCCCCCGTGCTTTCAATAGCCAGTGATAAATATGAAAGCGTGGTATAGAACACTGCTTTATGTTGCTGATGAGCCAGGTTTTGAAAGCAACCCTCTGAATGCACAGGAAGAGATGTTCTTTATTCAAATTGCAGCTTCTAAAAGGAGGGGGAAATGGTAGATTTTCTCATCCTCGATAACCTGAGCCGCGGCAGCCATGAATAAATGCATCTCTGCAAACAACCGCGAGATGCATGTATCATTACTGCTGCCCTCGTACTTCACGCACGCACACACACACACACACACACACACACACACACTCACCCCATGCCTTCAGCTGCTGGAGACAAAATGGTCTATCCAGGTTACAGCAGTTTTAGGATTAGACATTTAGACATTATGGTTTAGGGCAGGGTGGGGCGCAGACGTTGGTCCAACATGCAACGTACTGTTGCATGTCGGACTCTTAGGGCCGATTCATACTCCTATTTTAGAGCCGAATAAATGTCGGTTCGGCTCTGTAGAGCCTACAATGTGACGTCATTTGAGGTTCGGGTACCGTCCTAAAGTCGGCTCTTCGGTGCTACTGAAAATTTCTGACGAGCCGAAATCATTTCGGCACTACAGCGCCGAAACAGCGGTAAAAAAAAAGGAGTATGAATCGGCCCTTAGGAACAAACACATGCACCTGGGGTAAGCAAAGTGCTGCTCTATATGTGGCTCTTAGCCCCTCTCCCGGTCTCCCAGTTGCTAGGACAAAGAAGTATGAAAGGGTTAGGGTTATGGTTTTTTATTTTTTTTATTGTAATCACATTTCTTATTGTATATAGGCATAACGTTATTCTTACAGTATCATTGTAATAAAAAAAAGTGTCACCTAAAACACCAGATAATAAGAAACAAATTATTGATATTCATATGAAGGAAAATAAAGCTTACTGGTATACACTTGATCTGCTTTGAGAAATTAGAAAAAAGGAATATTGAAAGACCAGAAAAGGATTTTCAATATATATTTTGGCTCTTTTGATAAAGTTGGCCTAGGGCCTTGGTTTAGGGCTTGGGGTTAAATTTAAAGCAGTATGCCTGATTTACCGGGATTGTAAACTTACTGGAGAGCTGCATGCTGGTGTTGCACATAGCCAAAATAAGCTCATATTAGATCAGCTATTTGTCGGCTTTAGGCTTTAAAAAAATGGCATTCGTAAAATCACCATCCTGTGTGTGTACAAGTATTGTAGTACAAACTACAGTCAATAACTATTTTTTATTGACCTGTCATATGACCACCAGCAGATTATTGCAAAAAAGAAAAAAAAACATGTTTATTACTCCTACACACAAATTGTCATCACATAATGTCTTTCTGAAACTCTACTAAACGTGGGGACATTTGGCCCTCTCAAGTATAGTGATGCAAACACACACACACACACACACACACACACACACACACACACACACACACACACACACACACACACACACAGACAGTTAAAAGCCAGATTTGTACTCCGTTGCACGGCGGTGCATAAATTGAGCATTACTGTGCGTTCCCATTCCATTAGGCATTGGACCAGACATCAGTACTACTTTTATCTCCAAACTATTATTCTGCAGCTCCATCTCGTTGGCAATTCTCTCTGTAATTCACTCTGAGTGAGTGTGTGGGCTTTTGTGCTAATGTCCCCCAGAACACCCCCAGCACAACAAGCCTTCTTCTTGGAAGTATTGACCTCAAAGTCCCAAACTTTCTTCCTTCTTTTTTCTCTGGCAGATGGTGCAGATGGTGGATCAATTTCTGAGATTATGTTGTACTTAAGTAAAAGTAGCCATACCACATTGTAAAAGAAAACACTTTTACAAGTAAAAGGCCTGTATTCAAACCTTTAATTGAGTAAAATCTTTGCTCATTGCACGGTATCCCCAAAGACTTTTCAGGAGCATGCGTAGTGCGTACACACACGCATCGATTAAGAACAACCCTTAAGTTCACACATCAACAAAGTTTACAAAGGCTGCCTTTTGACCTTTTAATGTCGCTCGTTGCCAACAACGTCTTTTGACATCTTTTTATATATTTATTGATTCAGAATGGTCTTGCTGGGCTTGATGGCCCGGGTATCGGAGGAGACCCGAGGCTTTCTTCACCCTCCCAATGACTGATTGTGGGGGTTAGCAGAGATGGAGTACTTGTAGAGAGGCTGGGGAATTGGGAATTGGCTATACTAAATTGGGACTTGAAGGGGAGAAAATGTTTTTCTTTTGTCTTGAAGGGGCATGTTTTGCACAATAACAGTCTTTTCATTATGTCTGCCCACGATCTCTGTGATTCATACAGTAGGCTACTAAAATCTGATATTTTATTTTGATTTTTTCTATGAACCTGTGACTTGACACCCATACTGTTATAAAACGGAAATAAAAAGATTTTGAAAAGAAAGAATGGTCTTGCTGATATCCACCGTCTAGCAGCGTCCGTGTCTCTAGTCTAGGTCAGCGTGATCTAGTATGAGAGTGACGACACTAGCGTTGACTCCTATTGTAATAATGGAATGCAGAAGTGCTCATTCTATCTAAATGGGATAGTTGCAATGTTTGGAACATTAGGTGCCCATAGCACCTCGCTTTGTGGCGAGATCAAAGCGTGTCGCGACTCTCTTCTATGGCTCTGGTCTAGGTAACGATAAGCTCGCCTGTGGTCCGTCAATGAAATGATTCCCCAGCATCCGCCGCCATTACAAGCACAATCTTAAGACGCTTTTTTCTTGGAATTGAGGCTCAGATTGAGTAAAAAGGAAACAGTCGCCCCAAATACGGTTGCCCCAAATCATTCCGGTTAGTGTAAAAAGCACAATGTTTGCCTCTGAGATTTAGTGGCGTATAAAGTATCGAAAAACGGACATGCTCAAGTAAATTATAGGCCTAAAAGGATACCTCAGGACGGTATACCTCAAAATGTTACTTAAGCACAGTAAACATACTTGGGGACTTTCTACCCCTGTTTTCTTCTTTCTTTTCCATCTCTCTGTAGAGTATTATTGGTTTTCACAACAGTGTTTAGAAGGAAGGGAAAGTGTGATGGAAGGAACAGACCCCCCCTCGAGACCAGAACTTTTGTTTCAACCAGCAGCCGACAGGCAACTACCACCAAGAGAAACAGAGCGGAACGAGGCTATGTGGTCGACTCCTCCGCACTACCAAACAAAACCATTTCTCTCTGTTCCCCTCCTTTAGCAGCGAGGGAGAAACAGCAATGAAATGGTAGAAATTCACTCTTAACAGATTCTTTTCCTGTGAATGTTTTCTTAACTAATGAAATATTCATGTCTGTGCATTATTTTGATGCTCCGATGTTTAATTCATCCCACCGTGAGGTGAAACCAGCTAAAAGCAAATAAAAAGGCATTTCCCCTGTCGAACAAGTAAGTACTATATCCAGCTTTAAAAAAATGACATATACATTTATTAATAAGTGAAAAGTGCCACTCTAAGAAAATATTTTTTCCCACTGCTGTTGTTGACCATGGACTTATGGTCTTCTGTGTTTTCCCAGAGACTGAGGTGGACACACCTATTGATTTATCAATGCCTGCATGCAGCCCAACTCTCTACAGACAGCCTCCCTGAGTCTGGAAACATTTCAAGCATGTCTGCAACTCTGCATTCACAAAGTATTTGAGTTGCGCAGTTTGTTGGGCTACTTCCATTTGTAAGTATGTCCACTTACAACCTCAAATTTAAGTCTATTTGTCCAAATGGACAGTTTGTGTTTCAGCCAGTATGAAAACACAGATGTGTAGCAAAATATAAAAACATACCGTACCAGAACATACAACGGCATGTAAGATGATTGAGTGTAACACTAACCCACCCCCAATCAAACTACAATATTAGACCTTGGTATGATACTTAGTCAAAATATTACCATCCATCAGTATAATCAGTGTTGTTATCTCTGCTGTCACGCCGCAGTGCTACTACGTATGTGCTAGAGAGTGTGGAGGCCAGGGCGTGTTTATACATACAGCAACGGACTTAATGCCAAGCTGCATCTGACCAAACGTCCCCGTCTGTGTCGCACGTGGAACTGCTTGCATGTCACATCCGCGAGCATTGCCGGCTTTGTGTAAATGGTGATGCCCTGCAACTTTCCCTACTCCTAAGACTCTGGGGGACGAGGATTTACTATTCTGTCCATATCGGGTTGCAACTCGAACGGGGCTAAGTCGGCTCAAGCAACTTCGCAACGTTCGACACGGCAACTCACACGCTTTCACGTGCTCGGTGGTGTCTCTCGTGGCTCAAGTTCGCTTGAGACGGTGTCCCTCCCTCCGGTGTCTAATCTACATTTTATCGTCCCCAAAAAGTAGTCTGCGGTTGTTGGTGGATTGGGAGTCTAATGATTAGAGCAGCATACTACCGAGTTGGCTGCCAGAATTAGTTTTCAGGTTGTATTAGAATTTGAAAATACCCAGAGGTGTAAACTATAGGAGAGTGGTGTCATTGAGGGGGCAGAAAACAGCGCTCGAGCACTGTTCATGCAGCCCTGAAGTGTGACAAGCTGGAGTTTGAAATACATTGTTTTCAACGAGGGTGGCGCAAATATCAGGAGTTTTAGGCGAAGCCCCACCCTACTACTAGTGGGAGGGCGGCCAATCAGAGGCAGGCGGGGCGGGTCTTTGCCTAAGGTGCTGTGTGTAAACATGCGTGGAGGGACTGTACTCGACAGGTCGACAGGTCAGGGGGAGGAGACTAACAAACTGCATGAGTCCAAAACTCCAGAAGCCAGAACTGGTGGAAGGTTGGGCTTGGGATACAGTAGCAACCTGAACCGTAACATTGATGAAAATTAACCACTTAAGCCCTATTTCAAATAGTGAAAATAGCAAATATTCAAGCTCACAACGTGTTGTGATGGGCGTGTTTGGGGCTTGTATATCTTCTATTTTCATTTTCATTGATCGTTTTGGAACATATAATCTTTATTTATTTATGTTTTACATTTCAATACAGCAATGCATTGATCTTCAAAAGAAAAAAGTGCTGCCGAAGCAGACAACCCGCAACACTCCAGGTTAGAGAAAAAAATCCTTATAGGTGCAAGGCTTGACGATACATGATAGAACGAAGAAAATGCCAGCACTCAATATATGTCCTTTTCACATGATTTTATTTACCTCTGACGAGCAGACAACGTACGCGTTTCAGCCTAGTTGGCCTTCCTCAGTGTTGTCAGCGTTGTCGTTGATATTCAAAAGAAAATGTACTTTGTCATTTGTACTTAATACTGAATTTTCAAGTATTTTGAAAAGCAAGTATACTCCCCTTCATCGTACCAGTCATGCCGTTTTCCATTAAATACAGAGGTACTACACTATACGACAAATTCATTCATTCAAGGTTTTTTTTATTCTCGAAATTACACTGAGTAATCAAACTAATTTTCAGTGTCGTCGAGTAATACAATATCATATAGTGAAAAAAACATCACAATACATCAGAAGATCAGGAAAAGATATACATGTGAATTACATATAGGTTTACAAATAAAAACGATCTAAAAACAGCTACATATTGTGGGGGTCTGTATGCTCACCAAGGTTTTAAATACTACTGGTCCGCAATTGTCTTCCCTTAATTTATATAAGAACAAATTGAAGTATGTTCTGATTAACCAGATCACTTAAATTATTCTTATTCTAAACAGTATCTTTTCCCTGTTATGTATTTATTTTTACATAATTATATAGAAGCGTATATATGCCATCTATGTTGACAATTCATTTTAGATAATTATGTTATAGATAATCAAGTTTTTGTTTTGTTCTATACCTTTTCTTTATACTGTGCAATCATGTTATCTGTAAAAAAATAAATAATGTTTTGTTGTACACAGGACAGGTTGAGCCCATTTGGGCTTCTTGCCTCCTCCTAGCACTTTCATTTTTTTTTATTTTTTGCGTATCTTCCCTTTTGTACTGTTTTTATACTGTGCTAAATAAATAAATCAAATCAAAAAGTATAAGTATACATCAGCACTTTAACTTGAGTACAAATTTGACAGAGCCAACTTGAGCCAAATTTGACCTATATTATATATAGTCAATATTGGTCAAAGTAATATTTGTCCAGGAATATCTCAACATTGACTCAACCACTGACTGCATCTCATCCAGATTATTCCACAGGCCTCTCTCATCCGGCTCTGGAGCTTTTGAAGCGGCAAAAAGTAAACGTTAGCAGCCGAACTAGGGGCCTTCCCCTGGGGGCAGAGACTGTGTTTATGCTGCACACATCTCAGCCTTCCTTCCATGCCGGCACGTGTGAAGCCAAGAAGTCGTTTAATTTCGATAAGAGACCAGCAGCTAGTGCTACGGCTCCCATGGTATTCCTCCTTAAATTGGGATTTGCAAAGACTCACTCTACAGATAGGTCGAGTCCCCCCAGATTGTGTGTATATCGTTGCTGTCGGGTAGAAACCTCTTATTTTCATATTTTAACTTTATGTGTATTCGTAAATTACGCATAGGCCTACTACAGCATCACACAAAATGATCTAACGTTGCTTGTAGATCTGCTGATCTACAAGTTTAGATCTACAAGCTCTAAACTGACTTTTTTCCCTTCCCAAAACTCAAATTTACATTTGTCTTAATTTTCACATTTATTTTGTAATAACTAATAAATAAATTAAAAAACTCAAAGTCATAATTTTAAGGAGTGAGTGAGATAAGCAGGCAAAAAGTAAAAGTTGAACACGGCTCGGTTCTGGGGAAAAGAAGTTCAGAGAGGGTTGGATTTAGCTTTTTGTAAAGGTTGTCTGCGGTGACATGGTATGATGGGGTTGTCAAAGGGAATGTTTCAGCGTTAATGTTTTGTTTTTTCTTCTTCAGGAGAATGAGTGAGAGAATGAGTTCAGCATTAAGGAGTCTTAAGCTCAGATCCCAGGCTGCTTGCCTTCTCGCTCAGAAGGAAACCTGGAGTATTTTGAAGTGACAAGTGGATGGAATGGAGCCACCAAGTATGGTTAGTATGTGATTCTGAAATGTGTTAATTTCAAGGACCTCCAGTTAAGTATGCATGATTATAGGCCGGACGGATTGATACATACAGTACAAACCAATCAACATTACATTCAGATATGGAGGTATACTCAGGTGGCGCAGTGGTAATGTTTCTGCCCACCACCGCGGAGGCTGGGGATTTGATTGATGGGGTGTATGTATGATAGTGGGCCAGTAAACCCAGCAGAGATGATATTACAACTGATATGTGAGGAAAAACATCCTCAAATATACTTCTACACCACATATTAGAGAAACAAATTTGAAACCCATTACATGTTAACAAAATTATTTAAAATATATATTGTTTCTTGCTTGTTGCTTCCCCAGCATGGGGAAGAAAAAACAAATCTAATATAATGAAGCATTCCTTGATAATTATGAATAATTGAAATTTAATGAAACATTGTAATGAAACACACTTGTGGAGCTCACATAATAATCAAAGGGAGACAGGACATCAGACATTAAGAGGGTCCTCTGGGAACGGAGCCAAAATAGATTAAATGGCTGAACATCAATCAAGAGATTTCTGCCATTCCACTCAGCAGCATTCTGGAGGGAAAAAAATCACACATCTATCTATAAATGTGCCATGTCTCTGTATGCCTGTAATCTGGAATCCACGTAACTCGAGAACCGTTTCGCCCCACCGACTTCAAATTCGACACATGCGTTCCACACCACCACAGGGAGTGCAGTGCCCGGTGTCGAGTCCGTCAGACCCACAGTTGTCCAAAACCAGCACAAAAGCCTCTGCCCGTGCTCTGGACCTGATCACCCCTATATATGGAGCTGACCTGTTCTGACATCACAGCGTCAGCGTCCAGTGCAACGTGTCGCCTTGGAAAGCAACAGGAGGTGTTGATCAAATAGAATAAACTTTCAGTTACTGCATTGTCTACGCCTATTTCTCGCTTCAAATGTTTTCAAAAACATTCGTGAGAGCAGCAGGTGCTCTGAGCCTTTGATTAGACAGCGGTCTGCTAGTATTGAGCCATTTGAGCCCAGCTGTCATCATCAAGAAATAACACACCACTGAATTCAGTGATTGACCAATTAGAATCAAGCATTATAACCAAGCCATGTTAGCATGGACAAAATGTAAATGTATTTACTTTAAAAATGTTACACGCTGAGACTTTAACTGAAAAGGTACTATGTAGCCATATACAGATACAATGCAGTTGGATGTCTTTTACCCCATGACTCTGTGGAGTCATGCAGTTGGATGTCTTTTACCCCATGACTCTGTGGAGTCATGCTGGGGAAGCTTTACTGACTGACATCTCAAACTGGCCACATGTAGTCCAAAATCCAGATCTTGTTGTTTTGTTCTGTATTTAAACTGTATGTTACTTGTGTTCAAACTTCGCTAAACCATACCCATTGCGACAGTTCACAAAAGATGTTTTACTTGTAGTCAAATCCCTTTTCTTTTTTTTAAGATAGTTTTTGAGCTTTTCTGCCTTTATTGGATAGTATAGTTTAGAATGACAGGAAACGGAGAGGGAAACAGGGAGTGACACGCAGCAAAGGCCGTCGGGTCGGGAATCTAACCTATGACTGGCTGTCATGGTGCATTAGAGGCTGCAGTATACGCTAGGCCATCAGCTGCAGCACCGCCAAACTTCTATTCAAATAATTCTATAATTCTAGTCAAATCTAGAAGTGGCTTGTTAGAGAGAATCACACTTTGTGCGGGTCACAGACTCACATGTGCTGCAAAGCCCTCCCCCTGAAAATGTGACATCTGTCCTCGCAGGGGGGGTGCAGCACTTCTGTCGAGGTGCCTCGGGTATTTTTAGACATGGAGATAAGCTCTGCAGCGCCATTGTTCAAGCAGCTTCAGTGTGAATAAGGCACGTGGACATGGCAGTCGGAGACACATTTTCACACTTAAGTTATGGAGATGGATTGTTTCACATATACTCTAACTGTGCCTAACTAGCCGAAAGGTCAAAAAAAAGATATTGCAACTACTTCACTGGAGATTTTGTTTACCCTCTTTTTCTCTCTTTTAGATTTTTTAAATTGATTTTTTGAGTGGTGCAACCACTGTATGTCTGTTCCTGGGTCTGTCTGTCTAAGCACAAAATAGCGTTTGGTTGGTTTTCACAACCAAGTGTCACTGTTGCGCAGCCTAACACACACACACACACACACACACACACACACACACACACACACGTGTCACACACACATATTAACTGTGTATGATTTGGGGTGGTACAGTAGAGTGACAGTACAGTAGCCTACAGTAGAGGGACCCCTTGGGGACCCCCACACGGTAACTGTCATTTCTCAACCATTTCGCACGCAGGGTGGCTCGCCAGAACCGGGCCGGCACCCTGGCCACGTTCCTGTGGGTCTGGAACTTCCGGGGACCCCCCGGGGATCCCCTCACGGAGTTGCACCACTCACTTCACACAGGTGTGATTTTTTGGGTGGGAGGGCTTTCCAAAGTATTTTAACTCTTCACAAACTTGAATAATGTGAAAAGGTTTACTCAGTTTTCCTTGAAAAGACTTCCACCAATCGTCACTATAATGAATAATTAGTGTGCCTGCCGGCAGCCAGTGTGAGCACATGCACTCACATTATCTTCACCTTTAATCATTCTTATTCTGCCCAAAACTTTGGGCCAATTCAACGCCTTCATACTTTCACCTGAAACTCAAACTTGTATCTGCTTCTGGGAATTCATTTTGACATTTCTTTTTATATTTTAACTTTTTAGCACTTTTTTAAATAATGGAAGTCGATGGACAGAATATTCAAATCAACTTTTTTTTCGTATTCCTTTTTGCAGGCCTCCTACGTACTTCAATATGCTCTACCTTCCTTGAGAGTAGAGGACACTCTTCAATTCTGTTGCTGAAAAAAGCAAGGTAACTGGTTTAAATGACTGGCGACAGATAGCACTCACCCTAATATAGAGCAAAATGCTTTGAGAAGCAGGAGACAGTGGTGGGAAATCATTGCAACATATCAATGCCGCAATGTAGAAATACTGATATATACCGTTATTCAAATTGTACCCGAGTAAAAGTACAAAACCATTGGCATCAAAATATACTTAAAGTACCACAAGTAAAAGTACTCATTGTGCAGAATGTCACATTTCACTAGTTTTCAAACATCCACAATGTATTGAAGTCTTTTGAAAATAGCAGATCTACAAGAAAGAATGTTTGCCACAATGATCGTGACATGTCATTTTCATATGGTCCCATCCCTGGCCCCAACACCTGACCTTCAACACAGGAGGGCCCCACTGGCCCCAGCACCCCAACACCTGGCTCCAACACCTGACCCTCAACACAAGAGGGCCTCACTGGCCCCATGCAGCACTGCGTCCTTCTCTATACACCCTGTAAGCACGGCCTTGCACAGCCCCAACTAATTAACCAACTAAAGTTTGCTGAAGACATGGCAGTAGGTGCGTTTCCATAAAGCCGTTTCTTTGCGCATTAAGGCTCTTGCGCAAAATCTCCTGGATGGAAACACATCAACATGCGAATAAGTCTCCATTTTTCGCAAAAACACTTTTTCGCTTGGAGGTTGCGGATTTAGGCTTTTTCGAAAAAAGGGAAATGCGCAAATAGTGTATGGAAACACTTGCGGAAAAGGTTTTTAATTAGAAAGCATTGAACTCGCATTATATCGCTTTTGAACAGTTGGGAAATAAAATAAAACAACGATGGGGAGGCAGTGGAGTGAACGGTGCAGTGGAGTGAACCTAAACGTGTAGGCTATAGGCTATATAGCCGATGAAACAAGTTATTCACAACTGTTTGCAGCTGCAATCAATCAATTTACAGTATAAACGACCAGTATGCTCCAATCGAGTCCCGTGACATATAGGCTACATGTGCCCCGAAAATATTAAGACAAGCATTACACAACAAATCGTTCTTTGTACGTTCTTTGACTGTAGGTGTCGTCAATACTGTGAAAGCAGCAGACGGTCGGTCAGCCGCTGACCAGGGATCAGATTACAGCGCAGTATATGGGGTCCCGTCCGTTAAACTGAGATACAGCATACAGCATACATACAGCGCATCAAATCAATGGTGTGAACATCGATTAGGACTACTTTACATGAGCCTCACTTTACTGGCAAAACAGTGCAACCTACTGCACATTTCATGAACTTATTGCATATGCGCATTTTATCAGTTTAATGGAAACACCGACAATTCGCTTTTCTTTTTTCGACTTAATGAACATACGCTTCCTTTTTTCGCAAAGGCTTAATGGAACCGCACCTAGTGATAGGCCTGATCACTGACTTTTACACCATTGCAGCATCAAAAGTAATCAGCAAACTACACTACAGTAAATAAAATCACACCCGTGTGAAGTGAGGGTGCTCTTATCATCATCATAATACATCATCTCATTCTGGCCAATCACAATTTGTGTCCTCACCATCATATTCAATGTTTGTGTTTACGCAATGTGTGTGTTTACACAAACACTAAAAACTGTCCATTCATTATCAATGGCATTCAGAGTTTGTGTTAGGACAATGTTTGCGTTTACACAAACCCTCAAAGCTGGACATACGGTAGGAGGGGCTAGCGCCTGTCAAAAATGTATCAACCGTTGGCCAAATTGTCAAATAATAATTGTCAAACTAATTGAATGCCTCAACTCCTATACATCCCAGTGCTTATGAGGATGGGTGTCCCCCGTTCAAATATGATCATGTTGGGGGTCATGGCCTGAAAACGTTGAGAACTACTGTGATAATTGTTGTTACAGTGACTTGGGCCTTTCTAACGAGCCTCAGACACTGAAAAGTGTTGGCAATAAACTCTGTAACGTTTTTAATTTTTGCCTTATATATTATTTTCTTCCTAAAGCAAAGGCTTTCCTACAGCATGCATCACTCACCACCAGCACACTGCCTCGCATCGAAGAAGTACACAGTGGGCGGTTGTTTGTTTGTGTATGCCTTATTGTTTATGCATTGTGTTATCGACTTATTTTCTCCCTTCGTGATGCTTATTTGGCCAGCTTAATTAATCTCTGCTAGCATTTATTTTAGCAATCTGAGTAAATGTGTACTGCTTTCACAATGTGAAAACTAAAGGATAACTTCATCACTTACCTGCAGGGGTGCAATCATCACTCATGATCAATAATAATAAGTCACCGTGTATTACAGTGTATGTATAGTACATGGTGACAATTATTACTATTATTATTATTAATATTGATGTGAGTGTGCACACATGCGTGTGTCCGTGTGGGAAGGCATACTATGGTCCGGCATTGGTTCGACATGCGTCCGCACCTTGGACTAGCGCCTGCTCCCGTGCTTGCGGTTATGGTTAGGTTAGGGTTTGAGGTGGGTTGTCGTGTTTCGGACCAATGACTAGTCGGACCAAACACATGCACCCATCTGTGTGTCCTGCTTATTTTTGTCCTGCTCCTCACTCAGGCCTCATTCACACGTACCAAACACCAATCAAGCAATGTTTGGTCGTTTTTTTGGGCCACCACAATGCTTTTCCAATGGGAGTCACATGGTTTGATCAAACATTTGTGTTTGATTGCTGATTGCTGATTGCTCCCCCCTCATCAAACAAAAATGTTTGGTCAAACCATGTGACTCCCATTGAAAATGAATTGGAGCAGCAATCAAAAAGCAATCAGGCATCACACACGGACCAAACATTTGTTGTGTAGGTGTGAATGAGGCCTCACCCTCAACTTTTGTTGTCCCACTCTCCCCACAGCTATTTTTATCAGTGTTCTGTCTTTAATTAGTCATTGTTATGATTATCGTTAAATACAACTAAACTAACTTCATATTTGAAAACATCTGCTGCAACCTATTTTCGTACTGAAGAAAACATACATTCAGTAATGATCTCCCTGAGTGAAACTCCCAAAGTGGCGTTGTCACACAAGCAAATAAAAATAAACTCTACAAACAGAAGTAATTATGTGTTGTGTGCTTTCATCAGGCATCGTTTTGGAATCCAATTACCTGTAAAATCTCTTCTGAGAAATGATGAAAATAAAACTGAGTTGTGTGGATTGTAGGGAAAAGGAAATTAGTCTACCATATCATTCTGAAGCCAACTTGTTTTGTTTAATTTTTTTCAGATGCCATCTTAACCACTTTCAATTAACCTGCATGGTGGCCATGCCAAAGAAAATTAAATGGTCTTATATTGTTATTTTGAGGAGCTCCTTTTTGTCCCAACACAAACATTAAATGCCTCTGACAATGAATGGACAATTTTGAGTGTTTGTGTAAAACACAAACATTGATGACGAAGGTGAGGAGTGAGGACGCAAATTGTGATTGTCCGGAATGAGATGATGTATGATGTACGGTGATAAGACCCTCACTTCACATGGGTGTGATTTTTGAGTGGTGCTCCAAGGAACATCAATGTGTGTCCCTTTGTCTGTCTGTTTAGAGCAGGGGTTCTCAACCTGGGAGGGTCGCGAGACACAGAAATGCTTTGGCCGCGAGACACGGCCAAAGCATTTCCAGGGGTCCCCAGCCAAAAACGTTGAGAACCCCTGGTTTAGAGTACCAACAGGTGACAAAGTGGTGCTGTTGAGCTTCACACTGTGCACAGGTGCATGATGGGAAGCCAAGTTTTTTTGTAACACCAGCACAGAGCACAGTGCAGTACAGACTACGGTGTAGCACCCATAGATATTAAAACATATAGATGCCTCATTGGAGCGACGTGTCTCCAATGAAGGCAGGAAGTCAAGCGGAAGTGCAGTGCTGGAGGCTTTTTTTTAACAAATCTTTATAACAGTCATGACAATACATTACAATACAAAACAAGACAAACAAACAAACAAACAAACACAAACAACAAGTTATTAATCAGAGCCAGGGGGGATTACTAACAGAAAATATTAAAGAGTGAACACAAAGCAACAGTTCTCCACAGCTTTCTTATTTAGAAGTGCTGAAGGCATTTGCTGAAGGCACGCTCCGTCGCTGTCCAAGTGACGTCACTCATGCGACTCCTCCATGTCTCTCGTTGTCACTCAAGTGACTACTGGCCAATCACAGCACGTCTTTTCCGGGACTTAATGTTACGCATGCGGAAGCTTGACAAGCCTCCGTTCATTGATGGCAAATACTTTGCAAGGAATCTCTGGAAAATTATGCCTTCAAGTCTGACACAGACAGCCAAGTCTGACACAAACAGCCAATAGTCCGACAGCCAATAGTCCGACAGCCAATAGTCCGACAACCAATAGTCTGACAGCCAATAGTCCGACAACCAATAGTCCGACAGCCAATAGTCAGACAACCAACAGTCCCACTATTCCAATAGTCCCACAACCAATAGTCCAACCCCCCAACAAGATGCAAGATGCAACTTACAGCAGGCGTCTCTTCCGGGTTTTTAAACAGCTGGTGGATGGAAAATGAAGCTCGTGGAAAAGCGTTTCCGGTTTTCTGGCCGCGTGCAAGCTTAATTTTCCATCCACCAAAACCCGGAACTGACGCCTGCTGTAAGCTGCATCTTCGTGACCGTGTGTGTGGGAGTAGGCAGTTGTCACAGCCAGTGTTGCCATGTCTGCTTAAGTTATTATAATCAACTTGTTTTTACTACCAATATATATATTGGTAGTTGCTGGTTGTGTTTTTTTGGGCTTGTTTCTAAAGGATAGTTGCTTATTTGGGCTTGCTTTCTAATGTACGTTGTTTAAACCAGTGGTTCCCTGCAAATATTTAAATGTATTCTCTCTTAAAAAAAAAAAAAAACAGATCTACAACCGCACAGCGTGTCGCTGTGAGCTTGTAGATCTGCTATTGTCAAATAGCCGGGTGTAAAGTGGTAAAACACGTTGCATTTGTTGGCCTTGTTTTCATAGACCTGGCTTGTTTCTCTTGCAAAATCTGGCAACACTGGTCACAGCAGCAACTAGAGCAGCAACAGGAAGAGGAAGTGACATTTCATTTCACGCAAAGGCTCATGGGACACTGGAAGTAAAAGTACCTCAACATTGTACTTAAGTACAGTACTTGAGTACATGTACTTAGTTACTTTCCACCACTGCTAATGGGGGACAGGTGAGGTTATAGTTAATAGGGATCAGGATCTCTGGAATGAGGGCGTGGTCTTGGTCTTGACACAATTAAACCAACAGCACTGTAAACTTGTGTTTGTTGATTTTCTGCACAAAGTGGATTTCAGCATCATTAAAGGACATAGAGGATTAAACTTTTTTATATACTTGTAAAATCCTCAGTGTATATGTAATTCTGACAGTGTACGCATGGATGATGGAACCAAATGGACCCCTGGGTGATCCATGGACCCAACTTTGAGACCCAGTGGATTAAGTAAAGAGAACCTGCTAAAGGTAAAGAGAACCTGCTAAAGGTAGGAAAGTGTACCTGCATGTATTAGTGTGCTGTTGTGTTGCTATTGTGTTGCTGCTGTTGTGTGTTGTTGTTTGCTGACGTGTATTGTTGTGTTGTTGCTGTTGTTTTGCTGCGCTGCTGTTGTGTGTTGTTTGCTGACATGTATGGTTGTTTTGCTGCTGCTGTTGTGTTGTTGTTTGCTGATGGGTATTGCTGCTGTTGTGTGTTGTTGTTCGCTGATGTGTATTGCTGCTGTTGTGTGTTGTTGTTTGCTGACGTGTATTGTTGTTTTGCTGCTGCTGCTGTTGTTGTGTGTTGTTTGCTGATGTGTATTGCTGCTGTTGTGTGTTGTTGTTTGCTGATGTGTATTGCTGCTGTTGTGTGTTTGCTGATTTGTATTGTGTAACTTGTGTTGTTTCTGTTGAGCTTGTAGATCAGTTATTGTTCACTGTTTTTTTTAAGTGCAAGTATAAAATAACATTTACATTCAGTGATTTTGGTGATCCAAATCACTGAATGCTGTGGATGCTGAATGGTGGGGACCCCCGGTCCTCCCCGGTAACAAGATGTGCACATGCACGCACTACAGTGGGGGGACATGCGACAGGCCAACAGCACACACACCAAGGCCCGCCCCCGCTCGGTCATGATTTGGTGTAAGGCCCCTCTCTATTCTGATTGGATGAAGGCTGGACCACCTAGCCAAAAACGAAACCTACGTTTTTTTGACCCCCAGGGGTTAACACTTTAATCGCTCAGGGTTATTTAATCCATTACATTATAGCGCCCATTCAATTTATAAACACGGACCCCTTTTCCGGACAGACCGGAAGTTGTTGTTGATGTGTGTGTAGCAGCTAACAATAGCCACACCACTCTAGAGTCGATCGACAACGGGAGACAAGAATAAATCTATCGCGACTAGCGACTGGACCGCGGAGCGCCGTCTAACACAGGATCTTTTTTCATAATTAGACGGGATGATTTAGATCTCGAGTTATGAACGTTTTAAGATTTTCGTTTTCATCAGCTAAACAGGGGAGGGAGTTTTTCGATGACGTCTCACTCTTGCGCGTCACCGAGGATTGCCCAACAGGCGCTCCTGGGTTATGGAGCCATGCGATCCGTTCTCATATCAATAAACTTCGTCTTTTGGACAAGACTTTGTCATGGGCGTTACTAATAGAAAGGACAAAGAACTTCGTCCTGGGCGATGGGAGTGTTAACTGGGGGTCCTTATATGGTCAGCACACTCTATAGTAGGGAGGATTATCACAACAAAACAAAAAAAGGAGTGATATTTGAATTAAATGAAATCACTGAATATACCTTAAGTGTTTTGTTGGTTTGCTGATACATGTGTAAAACGTGACTGTAGATTATTGGATTAATCGAGAAAGGAATCAATATTATAACCAATTACAAAATAATGGATAGTTGCAGCCCTACACTACAGTTTAATGGCTGTAAATACCATCTGTGCTTTCTCTTCTTTTCAAATGTTTCTCATTAATCACGTATCTCTAAACCCTTCATAAACAATATGTTATGGTCTAATTGAATATAATTCTCGGATCTGACCCCAACAATGGGTTATGTCTGAATGCAAAATTGTGATGAGATTTAGATGGTAACCTAGGCCATCTTCAGAAGATGTCATATTTTAAATGCTCAAAAGGGTTTTTGTGTAGCCTTGAAGTCCTGTGAGGATCACAAGTAGAGCTCCCTATACCTGGAGCTCTACTGTAGTCTGTACTGTCACTCAATGACAATTGCAAAGGAAGCTTTCAACTTTCACGAGAAAATGTTAGAATTCTAGTAATTACTGTGTGTATGTGTGTGCGCTCGTGCGTGCGTGCGTGCGTGCGTGTGAAGCATATAAATGAACCTAATTAATTAGTCTTTCTTATACTGTAGTCTATTGTTTCTCAAACTGGGGTGTCACGTTGCAGACGGTAAGAGGAACATATAGAGACATAAGAGGAACATTATGTTGCACACAGTCTACTCTACACAGTTGTCTTTTTTTTAAGATTAGATTTATTATCCACTTGAGCCCTGTATCCAGTATCGTCATAGTTATATATATATATATATATATAAAAGGAGCCAGGGTGAGTTGAGATGGAGGCTGTGTTGGCAGGACAATAGACAATAGCCAGAGGGGAATGCTGCAGGGCCTTCGTGGAAGGTGGAGTAGCCTGTTATAGTGCCTCCTACGTTGGTTGGTTGTTGTTGTTTTCTTTTGGTCTGCAAGTATTTATTCTTAGGATTTATGTTTGTCCTACATGAGAGAGTAACATGGCATGAAGTGTAGCATGTATGTACAAAGTAATGCATCATCTTCCATGGCTTCAGGCCTGAACTCATAAACAGCATCATGTGATGTTCTTTATGTTGCTTTCACATGTGTTAACTGTAGGGGCAGTTTATAATAACACCATGTAACTACCGTATGTTTGCATATTTTACATGTATCGTGTATCCTTCTCAGTAAATATTGTGGTACACTGGTGCGGATCCCTTCTGAAAACATTTTGTGCCAGTGACCCTGCCCTATACAATATTAGTGTTTTCCAATTTTATTCCCACATTTTCTTCCAAGATCTTTTGATTTAATATATCTGATCTACAAGATAATATGTTTGCATCACGTTTGCAATTGTCGATCTACAAGCTTGTGGCTAAATAATAACTCCACCGGCTCCATTGGAACACAGGTGAGAGACTTGTTCACCAGGTCTTCCGGCTGAAGAAGAAAAAAACAAGCTAAATTGATTTCCATATAGGGACCGTTAATACCAACATCAGCAGGCAGTCGTGGGAACGGGACCTGTTATGGTCTCCTGTTATGGTCTTCAAGGTGTTTTTGTTGACCAGTGAGGAGATCCTGTATAGGAATCTTGTTCTTTGGTTGACTTTTTTTTATTACGTTGGTGGCCATTTTATCACCGGAACAATTTGCATCCAGGATGGAACCTAGGTAGGTAATTCCATCTTTTCGTGTGATAATATTGTCACCCACTCTAATCTGATGGCAGCAGGCATGCTGGCTGTTTGCCGAAACGCGTCAGCGTTCTCAAATAAACCATAAATGAGAAATTGCATCTGAGCCAGTCTTGCATCTTTTATTTCGGAGTGCTGCTTTTTCCACATAGTTGGTTTATGAGTGAAGTTATTGAGTTAAGTTACATGCTTAAATATTGTTCCGTGGCCTAGCAATGCCTATCAAACTGCGGAACCAAAGTCTGACTTCATCGCCACCTAGAGGCCGCTATCCCCCTGGGAGGAGTTGTTCGATTGAAAATACCATATACACAGACATTACCAAATCATGTAAGTCAATATCACCAGTAAAACGGGATCTCCATATATGGGCTTAATATTGACGACATCAGGGATCTCCATCCCTGATGATGTCACGTGATGTCATGTGCTCTCTCACCTGGGGTACATCCCTGATGATGTCACGTGCTCTCTCTCCTAACCCACCACGACCAACCAACACACTGACGGGATTGGGAAATGCACGATTCCATAGTTAACTGCGACCTAAACGATCATTACGGATTTTATGAAAAAATACTTCCATGAGACCCAGGGGTATAGCGTGAGTGACGTCAGAACTTCAGTACTCTATAACCCCACGGGCTTCCTTCAACCACCTCCATCGCTCTGACTCAAACACGGGAGCAAAAAAAGAAAAAAAAAAACCTGTGTTGCCAGCAGAATATCCACAGCAGATAAATGACGATAACGGAGCCCTTTCTTCTGATAATAGTGTCGTTAGGGGATTTGCAGTCTCTGTATAATTGGCCCCTCAAGCTAACTGATTAGGAGCCTCCTGGATCACAGCTGATTCAGCACAAAATGAGGGGTGGGGGGGTGTGGTGGGGGCATGCATTACACATGATTCAGTGTAATGCTCACTTTCCATAAGGTTCTTTCATTTTACATATCGCCTCTATCAGGTGGAAACCTTGTATGTCCAAAACTGTAGGCCTATAATACTTTTGCAGGAAATTAACCAAAAATGTACTGTACCTGTGTTCCTTTCTTTCAATCATTTTATTTTTAATTTTTGCACAAACTGATACATGACTCACACATACAGGGTGAGCAACAAAAAAAAAGGCGAGGTGATCTGAAAAAGTAGATGGTCTGCAGACTCAATGAGTCATCAAACACATGCCCTCTGAGCACACAGGGCACATCACACAGCAGACATACTTCAAACAGACATCATTAACTATGCTATCATTAACATTCCTTAAAGGGTCTCGCTGGGCCTTAATTGGTGATGGGCTAGGAGGTAGAGAGAGAGTCAGGGAGAGACAGATGGCGTGCCAAAAGTACCTGATCTATAAGCTCACAATGCTTTGCGAACAACGCAGAGAGAGAGAGAGAGAGAGAGAGAGAGAGAGATGCATCACAGGGGGATTTTGGCCAAAATGCTATGTTGTCATGGCAACGGGTGTTGCAGCTCATTAAAGACGTGAGGGAGCATGTTGCTGCTTACATGAGCATAAAGAGCTGCTTCCTGCTCTTCAAAGACCATTATCACACATCATTACATTGTCCTTGGCACAGGCTGCACTCTGTGTACCGTATGTATGTATGTATGTATGTATGTATGTATGTATGTATGTATGTATGTGTACAGTATGTATGTATGTGTACAGTATGTATGTGTACAGTATGTAGGCTATATGTGTATGTATGTGTACAGTATGTAGGCTATATGTGTATGTATGTATATATACCTACATGTGTACTAGGGGTGTAACGATACATTATACAGTAACAGCGATACGATACGTATCACGATACATGGTTGACGATACGATACATGGACGATATTGGTTCATTATGGCGATACGATACGATTCAATGATTTGAAATCGATACAGGAACTATTTAGCAAATACATTAAATATGTGTGAAACTTGTGGGTAGTGCAGGTTT
This sequence comes from Electrona antarctica, assembly GCF_951216825.1. NCBI lineage: Eukaryota > Metazoa > Chordata > Actinopteri > Myctophiformes > Myctophidae > Electrona > Electrona antarctica. Next base: position 30,093,822 of record NC_136794.1, read on the forward strand.
TTTAAGGGAACGTTTTATTATTATGGATATAAATAAGTAAACACAGTGATTCTCTGGCAAATAGATGGACATTATATTTGAACACATAATAGACAAACCTGTACCTTGACATGAACACAGAGAATAAACACATTTTTCGATAGACCAAGTGTAGCTATATACTGTATGGATTCTTCTTTTTTCTTTTTAAAATTGCTAAATACAATGCACAAATACTTCAATCTGTCACAGGGGCAGGTTAAAACTACCCCTTGGCTCCCGAAAAGTGTGGCAGGTTAAAATGAACCTGTGGCTCCCGACATGTGTGGCAGGTTAAAACTAACCCGTGGCTTCCTGTGAGGTTTAAGGTTTTGGGTATAGGGTGTCGGACCAAACACATGCACCCGGCTTGCACTTGCACAATTTCAGACTGCAAAGAAATGGCACACACACACACACACACACACACACACACACACACACACACACACACACACACACACACACACACACACACACACACACACACACACACACACACACACACACACACAAATATTTATTCTCTCACCTACTGTCTTCCGTCCTTGGGTGAAAATAATACGGAGGTTGTTGCGGGATGTTGTAAAATATGGGAAGGGAGTGAGGGAGCGCCACACCAAGGAAATAGGTTGGTTGTTGAGAGAGGTGTGTGTGTGTGTGTGTGTGTGTGTGTGTGTGTGTGCGTGTGCGCGTGTGCGTGTGCGTGCGTGCGTGCGCGTGTTGAGGCAGGCGAGAGGGAGAATCACGTGCGCGTGCGTGCGCGCTGAGGCAGGCGAGAGGGAGAATCACCATCTTTCACTCTGTATTTGTTATTGCACTGACACTCCCAGAAAGTGAGCAGATGTATCAGTCTGGCTGAGGTGTTGTGTTGTGGAGGGCCTTGTAAAACCATTTACACATGCTGTAAAGTGCAAGGCAAGCATGCCAACCAAAGCAAAGGGCTTCACATCTTGGCAGAATAACAATGAGCTACGCGGCAACAGTGCTGATGGCTGGTGGATACCAGCGTATATCGTCGATGTCGGCCAGAAACCTCTTGTCTCTCCACATGTTTTACTTTTGGTGTTTTTTTTTCTTCTCCTTTGTAAATGAAGGATGTTGGGGCGGAAACCCGCGTTTAGTTCAGTATACCCCCGTCCCTGTGAACTAACTAAGTATATTTTTCACCTGTCAAACGCGGACCCGTACCCGTTGGGTATCCATGGGTACCCGGGCCGTTACAGGACTGCCGTCCATCCATCTTCAACCGATTATCTGGTCACTGGGTAACAGTCCAAAGTGGTTAAGTGGTAATTCTTAATATATGTGTCCCCAGAGACCCTTCTTAGAAGTGCAGTGGAGTCAAAAGTACAATACGTACTGGAGTGAAAGTCATGCACTTGCAAATAGAACAATGCAGATACTCCTGAAATGTAGGCTACTTAAAGGGGCATACCACTCATTTTCTATATGTCATTAATTGCGACTGTAGGTCGCAGTTACTATGAAAATCTGCATTTCCGTGTGTCACGTCACACCTCCATATGGTCATGCCTCGTGACATCACGCCTCCATCTCCATATATGGAGCTGACCTGTTCTGACGTTCCAAATGTTGATCCTCCCACACTCGTTCCTTCCTCTTCGATGTCTCCCTTTTGAGTGATACCTGTCCATTCAAATGCTAGACGGTCCCGCCCCAAAGTTATTAGTGCAGCCGCTACCAGCAGCTGTCAAAACTGGAGGTCTCAACAGGCCTGTACACTCAAGACACTGCCCCCGCTGCCACCCTTAGATCTCCATATGGAGCTGACCTGTTCTGATATTCCATATGTTGATCTGACCTAATCTAACCCTGTACACTCAAGACAAGCTCCATATATGGCCAGTACACAATTCATTCCGTATGTTGATCTGACCCCCATGTCAAAGCCCCAGCGCTCGCCCAGCAGTCTGCCGTAACAAAGGCTGATGCGTGCACGCGACCTCGCCCTTTAGAGCGAGGCCGCTTCTCACCCTCAGGGCGTCTTACTGGTATACCTTAGATATGTTGTTTGGAAATAATTAAAAAAAGTTGCACCCTTCTGTGTAGCCTAGAACTGGAGGTCTAGAACTTGGGGTCATGTGATCAGTGACATCAAAAAGGTGTACTCTTTGGCCCATTTACCGCTACCATTAATCCATCTCTTGATCGCGTACTGCCAGGGTTTTATTGCGCGTGACACTTACTTACTTACCGGTTGTTGTTCTCTCGGTCGATGGTGGATAAAGCCGAGCGCGAGTATCACAGCGCCTGCTACAGGCCGTTGAAAACGCTTGTCTGGCCCAGATTCTGTCCCCGCAATGTCGTTTTTGAGATACAGCGGTTTTACTGCAGGGCTTAGAATGGAAGTGGATGCGCGCGCATCTTCAAAATGGCCGGTTGTGTGTTGTGTTGTTGTCCCAGAATATCGTTAGCGGTAGCAAGATCAGCTAGCCATCGAAGTCGATCAAACGGCGATTAAACAATTCAAACCCGAGAAAGCTGTGTTTGGCGTAGAGGTTATAAAGATTAGGTTCTCGTGTTCCATGTGTTCGGCGTCGGGTGGGTTAAGTACATCTTCGTGATGTACTTTGCACACACACACACACACACACACACACACACACACACACACACACACACACACACACACACACACACACACACACACACACACACACACTTATAACCATGGCCATGATCCTCTCTTTCTTTCCACGGCACAAATCAGGTCTGTGGCAATGTTTTCCACCATGGACAAGTAACTGTTGACCTTTAGCTGGTTGGGTTGCTATGAGGAGTTGTGTGAAAAGCAATAACATTGAAGAATCAGGGTGTGAGGTGAAACAGATAAGAGGTGTGTGGAGAGAAAAACACTTGAGAGGAGAGGCAGGGGGGCTCCCTCCCTCCCTCCCTCCCTCCCATCCCGACACTCTGGTGACTAAAGTGTGAAATGGTGCCTGTCTGCCGGGGCTCAGCTATGGAGATGCTGGATTCCATTCTGACAGGGTAAACAAGCACGAGCTGTGGACCACAATGCATGCATGCAGTACAGAGCATTTTGGCAGTGCATGGTGCAAGACGTGGGCATATTTTCTTTTAATTCAGTAAAAATCACACCTGTGTGTAGTGAGGGCCGCTCTTATCATCGTACATCATCATGACATAACATGTCGATTTGCTCAGACACATATGACGTAATTCTCCATTGTCAATGGGAATTTTACAAAAATACTGATTTGCTCGTCTACATATGATGTAAATTCTCCATTCATTGTCAATGGCATTTAATGTTTGTGTTAGGACAAAAGTCTACACTATAGCTGAATATAGGAGGGGCTAGCGACCCTCAAAAAGTAGCAATACCACAATGTAGAAATACTCCAGATAGATACCCCACCAACATCTGGCTTTCAGACATGATGTCATGTTTGTCTTACTCATGAGTATAAGTTTGTATTCTTTCTGTATCAGCAAAGTGTAGGGGGAAATTAAGATTCTCATATATATTTTTAAACAGCGCTTATCAACTAACCGGTTAATCGATCGATAAGGTTATCAAAAAGTATCTATCAATTAATGACTTAGTCGATAATTCCCATCCCTAATACAGACGTGTATATATATATATACACTCACCTCGCCTATAGTGCAGAACACAAAGAACAAGAGAGAGACAGAAGCAATGTAGGCTGATTGATTGATTGACATTATGCAGAATAGGTACATTTCAACGAAAGCACAACTCAATACAAAAACTGTTACTGTGGACGACACCATGATAAAGCATTACGCTTGTTTACCAACAGCCACAACCATCGAACACCAACAAACACCTTAAACCAGCAAACAACAGAGGATGTATAAAGGAATACCTTGGGTCCTTTGTGAGTGAAGATGGCAGCTCCACAAAAGAGATAAAAGTAAGAATTGACATCAGCCATGACAAAACTTCACAGTGAAGGTCAGACTTGAGACTTGTACTCTATGGTTGTGAGTGCTGAACACTGAGCGCAGCAGGATACAGTCCTTTGAAGACAAGTGCTACAGAAGGATTCTACATATTATACAACAGGTCATTTCGAGGAAGCAATCTGATTGGTTGAAGTAGCCATCTAGCCTTACTTCAAACGACCATGATACAACCAAAGAAAAAGAGCGGAACCGACTGCAGGGTTGCTACCCTCTCGGGGAAAATCATACAAACAAAAAACAAAAAAATCATACAAAGAACACCGGACAAATGATTAAAGGAGAATTCCGGATTAACCATTTTCTCACTTTAATCTGATGTTATTATATCCTCGAGATCTGCAGCACAAACTGCTTCCACTGGTCTCTGCTGCTCATTGCAACACCAAGTTCATTCACAGTCCTGTCAGTCCTGTGTCCCTAAGAACATCTGGAAATGTGAGTGGTCTTGTTCCTCTTGATGGGCACTGCACTCTCGATGGAGTTACGTAATTGTTCACTACTACTCACTATTGGATATAAAATCATCAGATTAAGGTACGAAAATGGTTAATCCCAGAATTCTCCTTTAGGTTAGACAGTTGGTTACCACCAATGGTTACCACCCAGTCCGTTGCTCTCCCCAGGTTGGTGGAGGGCCCAGGATCACTTTAGATAATTGACACTGGGTGAAAAACGGGTTGCAAAATAATATGTTAAAAAAAATAAGTTAAAAGGGAAAACTGGCCGGCCTGGTATGGTCATGTCACAAGTTCTACTTCCCTGTCAAAGACCATCCTACAGGGGGCAGTAGAGGGAAAGTGAAGAATAGGCAAAGTCCTGGATGGACAAGTGAGTGAGACTTAAGTATTTTTATTTAGTTACTTAAATACTAAACAAGGAGGATTTATGGGCCAAGGACCGTCAGTGTTAATTTGTAGACTACCTCTTTTCACTGACAAACTAAATAAAAACTAAGCTATGATGACTAAAACTAAGAGTCAATATATTGACAATTTCATCAACAAATATAAGCTAGACTAAAATGTCAGGGAGGGACTAGTGGAGAAGAGATCCAGGAGAACTAAAAGAAAAGTCATTTTATGTTTGGTTGCGCTCGGGTGTCACATTTAGGTTGTGTTTGACGGCGAGCAGTGCAGCGCGCTACCTTTTCAATGGATCCTCCACTCAGGTGCTTCTCATTATCAGTAAAGACAAATAGGCCTTTATGCTGCCGCCGCTCATTTGTTTAAGACAAAGTCATGTAATTAAAATCTAATCAGAGCCGGGGCCAGAGTGCCAGAGAATACATGAATATTTAAATCTGTTTTGCCTGTGAATCTTAATGAAATGGTAATTTATGAAAGCCGTGGGCTTAATTTTGGCCATGGAGTAAATTAACTGGATTTCCAACAGATTCCCCTAAGTCATTTACCTTTTCCCCCCCTCTTTTCTTCCTACAATATGTGCTCCATATGAAAATATGAATATGAATTCTATTCAAGGCTTATTCCAAAAAAGCTTATCCGACAAATGCAGAACCCCTCTTCTTTTTCTTAATTTCCAAAATATTACTGTGTTATTCTTAGAAATAACATGCATGCTTTTTCCTCTAGGAGTTTAAATTCACCAGGCCAGGAGCTTTAAAAATAATGTTAGAGGCACAAGGCTTTAATCTGCATTGATTTAGCGTGGCTCTGGCTCTATAAGTGGAGGAGTTAAAAGTGTTAAGTTATGTAAGCGTCCACAGGGCATGTGTGAATCTGATGTGTAAATAATAGAAGATGTTGACACTGGCAGCACGCTCTGCCTTCTCACCATCAGCTTAAGGCAGTGCTTCTCATCCTATTCAGGCCGCGACCCCTAAAAATGATCCTATTTGAACTGGGGACCCCCCACCCTGACAAGCACTTTGAATTGTAAGCATTGGGTTGAGTAATTGGATTTTGTTTTACTTGGTTCCACAGATTAAAAAAGAATCAGACCAGTCTGAAGTGAGTGGTGCAACAGCGCCCCCTGTTGGTACTCTAAACATAGGGACGGACATAGGGACGTCACATAGGGACATTGCTGTTCCTTGGAGTGGTTGCACCACTCAAAAATCATGCGGGGACACAACCTTGCATGGAGGCCCGACCCACAGGTTGAGAACCATTGGCTTAAGGTAGCTCTCCACCAAACTGATCACAAGTCGGGAGATCAGTCTGTTGTGGAGAAAAAAGTTGCTGAATGCAGAATGCACATGAGAGCCCACACCGACAGACGGCTATGGTGCTCTTTTTCAACGACAAGCCGGCTGCTATTCGACAGTCGAAAGGTCAGCTTTTGACGATTCCCTACAATTTGAGACCTGACAGCATAATGTTTGGCAACAGATGCTTTCCAACACTTAGCTGCCTAATGCGTTTCTGGAATATGTCAAGATTTTCTTTTTGGAAAATAGGATTAATGCCAGGTTGAGGTGGTTGAACAGGTTTTTGATTGATGTTATATTAACTCATTTTGCTGGGGACCCCCTGGAACCCTTTCAAGGACCCCACTTTGAGAACCAATGATTTCGTAGACAGGTGGCAGTCTTTGCTTATGGCAAGAATTGCCAAGCTGCGACCAAATATATCAATTTGGGCGTCTGTGACTACTGATTTAGAAGGCATTGTAGAATCAGCCTCAGGTCTTCATGGGTTAAAATCATGTTGGACGTGACCTCAGAGCCCCTGCAGTGGTATCTGCACGACCCTGCTTCTAACAACACAAAACATTGCAGTCGATCAGGACACATCTTTGAATTTGGAAGGCGTTTGGAGCCCAAAGCCTTGGAGAAAGACAGAAAGTCATTCCTATTTTGTGTGATAAACTGGAGTCATGCCAAGTGTTATCAAAGACTTTGTACCTCAGGATGAATACACAAGGCTCATTCAAGGAAACTGCTTTGTCATACTGTATGTATACAGTGGCCGTCACATTCCCTCCAAACAGGAGCAAACACAAGAGAACATATTCAGACAGCAAACAAGCAGTCATGCTGTCAAGGCTCATTGCGTAACCTTGAAGTACTGTTTCTAAGTGAGGTTCGGGCCTTGGGAATCTTGAGGTTGTTCCAGGGTGTCCCCAGTAAAATCAGCTAATGTAGAATCAAAATCCGTTTAACCACTTTAGCATATCGTTCCATTTTTTAGGTTTTTGCATAAATCAGTGCTATTGAACACCCTTTACCTCTGTGTGTTGTTTCAAAAATATTGAACCAATGGAAAGTAGTAAAAAACGCTTTGGACAAAACCTTAACTCCATTGGACCCTCAAACTGTCTGCTAACTCCACCACCGCTTCCCCTCTCATGCAAGTAATTGACAATATATAAACTCACAACACCAACTTTGATGAGGCAGTATTGCTTTGTTTTGAAAATATAAGGTTTTCTTAAGTTAGGCTACTGAAAAATGTATAATTTTCATTTCCTGAAAAATGAACAATTTGGAGTTAAGAGGTTTCTTCCCGACAGCAGAGATATATACATTGGCTATTGGAAAATTGCCAATTTGAGCTTGTATTTTTAGAATGAGCTTGAGACTAAATAATAACTACATTGGATCCATTGGAACACACATGGTCCTTGTTCACCCAACAGTGACGATATACTTAAAAAAAACATTTGACAAGTAATGATAATTCCACTATCATAATTAATTATACTTTTAATGTGCTGGCTGCCATCAGTCAGTTTTAGTTTCAGACTAATGATAATCTATTGCTTATGTTACTGTCCAATGACATGAAATGGCACAAGGGACGGACCCCACAAAAAGACCACCCCCAAAAATCGGCGCGCGCGTGCCCTTCTCTGGGGTTTGAGCCCCTTCCCCCTCAGTGCTCTCTGCACGGCCCTGTAAAGGTCACAGTTCACACTATGACTTTATTCCCAAGTTCTGCAGGGGACATTTATGTCTGTGTTAACATACGTTACAATTGGTTTCTCATAATTTCGTCATATTTGTGAACACAGCCTCCTTTGGGGCGTATGGCAATTGTGAGACATCTAATATTTAATGGGGCTTGAAATTTTCATGTGCCCAAAGGCATCTCATTCAGTCACTGTAGGAGAAATAAAAAACATTCTAATTATTTCATCTGGAGAAGAGATTGTTACGTGATGACAAATGTACTGAATACATATTTTTAATATTACATTTTATGACTATCTTTTCTTTTTAATTGGGAAGGGACAGCTGAGAGTGTGTTTTATTCCGATTAGTTTAGAATGGTGGTTCACAAACCTTTTAATTTCAAGGACCCCCCATGTCTCTGAGAGCGTACAAATGAAACCAAACACAGGGCACACGGGCCATAACATTGTTGGAACAGAACAGGGTATGTAGCCCAAGAACAACAAAATGATGCCATTCAGAACTTCGGATGGGCGGACTCAGAAGCTTCTTTGGACGCTTAATGCTTAAGGAATCGCTTTGAGAACCGCTGCTCTACTAAGCTGATGGGAGCTAGAGCACAAAGAGCTAGGAGGAGTTACGGATGATTAGGGATTAAACCATTAATCAATTAAACAATGTACAGAAATATAATTGAATTAAATCGTACGTTGAATAACGGGTTAAGTGATGTGTCGCGTAGACATTTCTACGTGCTATTTACAACTTCACCATGTGAATAATGCTCCTCTTTGTGCCATATGGAAAGTTATGCCTTTCACTGCCAGGCAAACATTCAAGAGGCATCATTTTGTAGTTTGTTATCCAGTTTGGGGTTAAAAACCAAGCTGTTTAAAAACATGGCAGGATGCTTAATGCTGACCTTATTTTGCGCTGTGATAATATGCACCGCAGCTGCAGCTAATCAAATTAATTATGGGTTTGTTAGGAAAGAAAAGAGGGGGGATTGCACACTCCGGCTCCATAATGCAGTAATTTAATTGACGTTTCGGCCCTTAGACCTTCGTCAGAATCAACATAACCCAAGCATCACCATGATGAGGTCGATTTGAACCTTCATGGGGTTAGAGGTCCTTCCTTGGCCCCCAGGGAGTGTGTGTGCAAAGTTTCACAGTGATCAAAGCTATGCTTGAGATCAGCTATTCACAGACACATGGACAGACACACGGACGGACACACAGACGGACAGGGGCGAAAAGGAAACAGTCTCTCCGGCCTTCAGGCGTCTGGCCTGGCGGGGATGATCATAATTGTTAGTCGTGACTCGTGTCCCTACAAAGGAGTTCATGTCAGGCCAGCTGTCACTAGCACTGTGGAGGTCTTAACAGCTTGTCAGTCAACTGTCACCAGCCCCGTACTGTAGCTTTCCATCAGCCACCAAAGAACAAACTAAATAATAAAAATCACATCCATGTGAAGTGTGGGGTGCTCTTATCATACTATTACTGTACATCATCTCATTCTGGCCAATCACAATTTTCGCCCTCACTTTTCCGTCCTCACTTTTCTGCCCTCACTTTTAGCTTCAAAATGTACTTTGCTCAGCTAGACAAATCATCGCTATGGGGTGATCAGCCAATCACAAGCCAATATCTGTGTTCACACAAACCCGGAATGCTGGGCATAGGAGGGGATAGCACCCGTCAAAAACCGCTGTCTCCCCCAAATTGGGCTGAATTGTTTGCAGGACAATATTGGCAATGTTCCAACATGTGGAATTAACACTGACCATGATACTGACATGATGTTACTGATGATACTGACCATGATACTGACATGATACCTGACCATGATACTGACATGATACTGTACCGGACCATGATACTTGCATGATACCAGCGATGGGGCCTCGAGTCAGAGACTCATAACTCAACTCAACTCTAGACTCAACTCAGACTCACCCTCCCAAAGACTCGACTTGACTCGGACTCAGTCCTCAAAGACTCGAGACTCAACCCTCAAAGACTCAATTAGGACTTGTGGACAAAGACTCGAGACTCGACTCAAGTTCTGAGACTCGTGGGAATCTCTGCATGATACTGACCATGATACTAACCATGATACATGGTCCCCTGCGTCAGGCACCCAGAACTTGAGGCAAGTAAATTGACCCTATGGGAGCCAACCCAGGGCAAAGCCAGGAGGGGAAAGAAGCGTATACCACCTATGCAGACGTACTGCGACGCGACAGCTTGGCTGACAACACTGAAGAGCTCAAGAACCTGATGTTGGATAGGAAATTGTGGAGGGCAGCGATCCAGGAATCCCGAGTTGGTGTTGGCTAGACCTCACTCTCTCAGCAACTAACTAACTAACCATGATACTGACCACGATACTGACATAATACTGACATGATATTGACGATACTGACCATGATACTGTCATGATACTGACCATGATACTGACATGATACTAACTATGATATTGAACATGATACTGACCATGATATCTGACCATACTCTGACCATGATACTGACATGATACTAACTATGATATTGAACATGATACTGACCATGATATCTGACCATACTCTGACTATGATACTGACATGATACTAACTATGTTATTGAACATGATACTAACATGATACTGACCATGATACTATGATATTGACCATGATACTGACCATGATATCTGACCATGATACTATGATACTGGTTATGATACTGACGTGATATTGACCATGATACTGACATAATAGATGATACTGACATGATATTGACCATGATACCGACATAATACTGACATGATATTCACCATGATATTGACGTGATACTGACCATGACATCTGACCATGATATACTGACAGGGCTATACTATATCCCCCATTAGACTTGCGTTCGACAGGGGGCCTTGCTGGGGGTCCCTATCTTTATATAGGAGGGTGAGAATAGTAGATCTACATAAGCTCACAACACAAATGTCAGTTTTGTGAGACACAAATTAGGGCATTAATGTGTGAAGAAAAACTAAAGATACAGTCAGTTGAAATTGGAGTTTTCTGCCAGAAAGCAGCAATTTTTGAAGCATTTTGCCTTTGCCAAGAAGCCCAAAATACGAGGACACCAGGTTGAAAATGGTTAAAAGAGAGGAGGAAACAAAAAACAATCTCACACACACAGCCTTTCAAGGTTCTTTTGTTCATGGTTGCCTGCCCTGGACAATAAAGCTTCATGGTGGTTGGTTTCCAAACCTTGCATGTTCTGTGAATGGTGGACAATGGGATTGGTTTAAAGAAAAACACTGCTTGGTCCAAATTGCTATTGAAGAATGTTCTTACGTCCAGACATTTTCACTGCTGTTCTGTTTTTGTGTGCGTGCGTACTGTATTTGTGTGTGGGGTTAAATGGTGTTCTTAAAAAGTTCTGCAAGTTCTCTTTTTAACTGTCAGAAATGTTGATTGAAATGACAATGAAACCAATCGCCTGACCCTAGTTTGCATGTTATTATAGTGACATGCAAATGGAAATTAATAATAATAATGATAATAACTAGAAAAAAAATAAGCGATAAGGCAGGACCAAGCAGGAAGGCAATAAGAATAATATGCACAATAAGCCATAGAAACATGGAAGAGTAAACTTGAGAAAAAGAAGACCATGGAATTGTGACAGGTTTTTTATAGTAGTGGGCAGGGTTCTTGAAGACCCATACACTGAGTTGGCAGTGCCCAGATTTGAACCCATGACTTTGTGTTGCAAAGGCAAGAGCTCTACCTACCGAGCTAACTGGACACAATCAGTTCTTCCATTGTTAACAGCAAAATCATTCAGTGTTTTTGTAGCAAGTTGCGCAAGGATAACTAATGATTAAGGTGGGTATAAAGATAAAGGAATTGACTGCGTATAAACCAGAAAATGTACCAGATTCAGACGAGGAGCTCAATAAGTGAGTGAAAACCAATGAAATGAGAGTCGGAAACAGGGATTAAAGGTTAACTGAAAAAATATTATTAAACTTCACACAAAAAATAAACAGCTTTGAAAAACAACAAACAAATGGGGGCCCCTTTAAGTAACTTGAAAAGTCCCAGTTCAGTTCCTATTCAGTTCTAAAGGGAAATCAGTCTCTTTCTCCAATTTGGAGAACCAGATTACCACATTTGTGGGGGGAAGGGGGGTTCAGAGTTCCGGGTCTGCTCGCCAGGTCTGGGTACCACAAAACCTGACCTGAAAGGCCAGGTGTCCAAATCAGTCTTTGTTTCAAAATCACTGTTGTACAACATCAAATAAACTATCAATGCATGAGAAAAGAGTTCGATTTGATCAGGATCGACCTCTTTAATCTTGATTTCCATTAAACAATCTGGTTCTAGCATGCATGCATTAATTGTCTTAGAAAATGGTAAATGGTAAATGGTGCATTTATATAGCGCCTTTATCCAAGGCGCTTTACAGAGATTGTGCATTACATTCACCCATTCACACACACACATTCATACACCGATGGCAGCGGAAACCATGCAAGGCACCAACTAGCACATCGGGAGCAATTAGGGGTTCAGTGTCTTGCTCAAGGACACTTCGACAGTAACTCTGGGGGAGCCCGGGTTCGAACTGGCAACCTTACGGTTACCATCCAGGCACTCTACCCCTGATCCACCGCCGCCCCTGTGTATGTGTATTTCATAATATCAGTCTTATTCAAACAAAAGTGTTATAAATTCAAACATGAATCAAATGCTTTCAAGTGAGAACTCAAAATACTTTCAATACAAACTCAAATCAAATAACTCAAAAACAGTTAACCAGTTGATCCAATGTTGAAGACACCAAGCCTAAATTGACAGGTTGAAATGGGTTGCCATTTTTGGGTTCCCATGTTGGCTGGGTTACATTTTTGATGACAATTATGTGTGTCCTGCCTTTGGGCATGTCATTATGGATTACTACAGTGTGTTCGCTGTACATGTTTTCTCATACAAACTTCTCTTCAACTGGGATTTCAGATAATGGTCCATGTGTGTAGGACGTTTCACGCAAATTGCTCAAAAAACCAGGCAGAAAATCTATTTTCATTGGCTCATAAAACCTTAATTTTTTCGATACGATTTTATGTCCGTATGGGTCCAAAGTTCACGTGTAGAAGTTTTCGTGCATTTTGATCAAAGATCCTGGGAGGAGATAGATTCTGTTTTTCATATAATTCAAAATGGCAGGTGTTCTAAAGGTCAGAGGTCAAAAGTAAGAGCACGAAAGTTGTTTGGCATGAGGAGACACATGTGTATTAAAGTTCCATTGCCAACGATCAAATGGTTCATGAGCTATGCGCGTTCAAAGTTTGCATTTTCAATTCAGTGCTATAGGGCCACCCTTTGGGCTTCGCATAGTCACCGTTTGGCATGGCCCTCTACTAGATTCCCAGAAAACCGACTGCACGGTTCAGCCAGAACTGCTATTTTTGGCAGAAGAAGAAGGAGGAGAAGGGGGAAAAAAGACAAACAATAAGTGACCAAAGTCCCTTCGGGACTTCTTGGTCCCTTAAAGGAGAATTCCATGCTAGAAGGTTTTCTTACCTTTATTTGTAGTTGTTACGTCCCCAACAAAGAGGTCCAGGTGTTATTTTGTGCAAAAGCGCATTATTGGCTATTTCCCCCTACCATAAGCCCTCAATGAGCTGCATTGAATTGAATGGGGCTATGGGGTGTTGTGCTAATTCGCTTATTTCCATCGCTCAAAAATCAATTATTTTTGTATATATCCTCTCTTCATAATGTAAATAGTATCCCAAGTGGCACACATTTCTACTTATTTCAATGGAAATAAGCAAATTAGCACAAAAACCCAACCCCCATTGAGGGCTTATATTAGACACACACACACACTCACTCACTCACTCACTCACTCACTCACTCGCTCACTCGCGCACTTGTGAAGTTGTGAAGCCGTACGGCAGCTGCTTTAGCTGCGTTCACCAAGCGTAGTTGTGTGGCGTTTGCCGTGCGATAGGCGAGAGATGTATTTTTCGGGTTGTTGCTGGCGGTGGCCGTCATGTGTCCTTATTAGTGTAGTCTAGTCAACACAACGTGGTGTTTGTCGATGGTGAGGTGGAGTGTTCGCCTGTCCGGCACAGCAGCCAGAGGGGGAGGGTGCTGAGTTAGGATGAGCTGGTGTGGAGCAGAGGCAGCGAGGTGGTCTTGCGCAGTAATTCTTTCATATAAATGGGTATTGTACTGTAAATATGACAGTTGCATGGATGCAAAGTAGTGGTTGATGTCTGGACAGGCATGCTGTTGGTGTTGTGCATGGTGAGATGTGTGCAAACGGTGTGGTTTGGTAGGAGAAGGCGGACAAGGATGGGGTGTTGCGCTGGCTATTAGTGTGGCGGGATAACACACTCATCTTCTTCGGAAGCCTGTCCTGAGTCAGAGTCCTTGGACGGGGTAGAAGAGTAAAGTTACATAGTGCAGCTTTAATTACAGTACTCAAGTAGGCCTAAAATACACTGCCAGTGCCCACCATTGGTAAATATGCCTCAAGCTATAGCTGTTGTTCGTCACTGAGCTGAGCTACTTCCCCACAGCACTCTGATCAAATGAGTCCAAACATTGTTTGTTGTCAAATCTATTTCCCACTTAAGATGGTCTGGTCTGAAATAACAACATCCTGTCCATGTAGTTTATTCTACAATAGTACAAGACATGATTAATGGCTAATTGAAATATATACTGTACAAAGTATAAAACGGGCTGAGATCAGTGTTCCAAACTATGTTGTACGTCACTGAGATTGCAAAAACATCATGTTGTGTCCTTGTTGTTGGGATACAAATTGTATCCAATATAGGAGAGCGGTCACACAGGATGCAGGATGAACAAGTGTATTTGGAAGTGATGACACAAAGAAATGAGCAGACAAAATTGGAAATGGAACGCTATAAAAATGAGGAATGGGTACGCTCTCCTGATTGGCAGCAGTTGGCAACCCACCTGAAAAGAAAATGTATTTTCAGCTGGATTGTTACTGAACAGACACTCTCAATACTATAGCAATGTTCAGTGGTGGAAAGTAACTTAAAGGACCACTTCACCACTTTTCAACCCATCTTCATATAATAGGTCCTCACTAATAATCAAGTTAAAATGGCACAATTTTTTTCTACTCAGTCTGTGTCTCATAGGAGGGCTGTGGGCAGTTTACAAACCCGTCCACCAGTGACATCATCAATGGGGAATCCAAGCTAATAGAAACTGCAGGCTTTCTAGTCCTGAAAAGTTGCAACGCGAAAAAGGAAGCCATTGTTCTCACAATGATAAAAATCTAAACATTTTAGTAAAAAACATCTTGTTTAAAAAGAATCTGCTTAACCATGATGTCACTGGTGGACAGGTTTCTGAACTGCCCACAGCCCTCCTATGAGACACAGACTGAGTAGAAAAGAATGGTGGTATTTTATCATGATTATTAGTGAGGACCTATTATATGAAGATGGGTTGAAAAGTGGTGAAGTGGTCCTTTAACATTTGCTCAAGTATGATTTTGAGGTACATTTACTTTACTGAATATCTCCCATTTTCAATACTACTTTTACTTCTAGCCTACTCCACTACATCTCAGAGACAAATATTGTACTTTTTACTCCACTACAATGTTTTGAAAACATTAGTTACTAGTTACTTTGTAGCCCTTTATACATTTCGGCTATTTGAAAATAGCACATCTAGAAGTTTACAATGCGTTGCGATGCGACACATTGTGAGCTTGTCTATTTTGGGGGTTCAAAAGATTTTTTATACCATGTTAGACATTTGAAAACGTTTGCACTTTTACTCAAGTAAATTTAGAATTCCGGACATTTACTTACAGTAATGTGGTATGTACTTGTTACGTTGCAGTATTGCTACTTTTACTTAGGTAAAATATGTGTACTTTCCACCACTGGCAATGATTATCTGCTTTTTAACCAGATACAGATACTACGCTACCTTTAACATGGTGCTTTCTGGGGGGATCCCAAAAAAGGAAAAAGAAAAAGGATATTTACTTGCGACCCATAAAAACACTTCTATTGTCACAATGAGATAGGATGATGGTCTGTCCTGTGTAATGTTCTCTCCAGATAGACATGTTGGCACCCGTGATATTTTCAAATGCTTCTGTCTAACAGTCTGTGCTTCAAAAGCTCAGAAAATGAATCGAAAATAAGGCTCATGTAAACACAAAACCAACCCCCCCCCCCCCCCCCCCCCCCTCCCTCCACACACACACACACACACACACACACACACACACACACTTCCGTTTCGCCTGTGCAGTTGCGTAAATAACTCCTACTGGAAACCAAATTGGCCAACGCTTCATATTCATAAATAGCCAAAATGGTTATTCAAAAAGATATATAAAATGGTAAATGGTGCATTTATATAGCCCAAAGCGGTTTACATAACATTTGTGCATTAATATTCAGTGTTCACACACCTACAGTATGGCAGAGGAAATCATGCAAAGCACCGACCTGCTCATCTGAAGCAGTTAGGGGTGCAGTGTCTAACCAAGTTAGGGATTGAATCGGGAACCTTCCGTTTCAGCAGCCACTCCTTGAGCCACTACCGCCTGAACATATAAATGGTGCATTTATATAGTAAATGGTGCATTTATATAGCGCCTTTATCCAAGGCGCTTTACATAGATTGTGCATTACATTCACCCATTCACACACACATTCATACACCGATTGCGGCGGAAGCCATACATGGTACCAACCAGCACATCGGGAGCAATTTGGGGTTCAGTGTCTTGCCCAAGGACACTTCGACATGTAGACAGGAGGAGCCGGGATTCGAACCGCCGACCCATGGATCATTGGACGACCTGCTCTACCTCTTGAGCCACAGTCCCCCCCATATTATACAGTTAGAGAGACTTTTGAACATACAAGGTTTCCACCCGACAGAGACGATATTATAAACCAGTTAAACCTATCTATCTAAAAGCAAGCTTTTAGATCTGTTTAAGTGTTGTTGTTTATTAAAAACTCCACGGCATGCCATGATTGGTCAAATACCCTTTCGGTCTGAAAAGCAGTCGACAACTTCCTGTACTCAACTTTAACCGCGGGCAGAAGACTCTGTAGCATTCCATGATTGTGGAAGAGATAGTCTGTCTTTCCGGACAACTTTCACAGCAGCTCTACCAGCGGCAAGCAAAAACATAAGTCCTGTGTCAGTTTGTATGTGCGTGTGGCGCGAGAGCGTGCGTACGTATACTGCAATTCGGTGAACACGTGAACTAAACTCGTTGGAGACTTCACCCTCCAGTCTGCAGATTGAGAGTAATGAGAAGTTGAAATCGAGGACGAGTGCCGAAGACTGGAGCTGTCACCGAAGGGAGTGGGGAGGGGGGTGGAGGGTTTGCCTGTCACGTGAAATAATGTGAGCAGCAGTCCAGATTGAATTGTCACCAAGACCCAACTCCCCTCCCCTGTCCCCTGCCTCCCTCCACCCCTGTCCCTTTCCCCCCCAACGCTGGTGGCAGCCAGCTGCTGATCTCATTCTTATTTAAACCATGCCACTCCTCCTCTGACACCATCTCGCACCCGTGTCAGGACTTCTTTGATCGCTTCGTTATGTTCTTGAAGCGATTCGGGGCTCTGCGGTCTCATCCGGTCCTCCGCCCCTCCTCAACACGCCATCTGTCTCAGGCAACGTCCCATAGGTTGAGATATACTGTATGCCACCACGGTTGCCGGATGGAAAACCTTGTATGTTCAAGACTCCAAACCAGTTACTTTTTCAGGAAATGGAATGGGTGGAAAGAACCTTGTGGTCCAGTGGATCCTAATGTGGTTATTCTTTATAGTCACATTTTTTGTATTGGTTCAGTATTCATAAAAACCCACAGACTTAACTCACTTACTCTATCACATTTTAGCCGATCCACAAGGCCACAATGGCCTTGTAGGTGGGCTATTTTCACTAGTTTACAATATGGAGATATGAGGTTTCTGCCCCGACATCAACGTGTGTGTGTGTGTGTGTGTGTGTGTGTGTGTGTGTGTGTGTGTGTGTGTGTGTGTGTGTGTGTGTGTGTGTGTGTGTGTGTGTGTGTGTGTGTGTGTGTGTGTGTGTGTGTGTGTGTGTGTGTGTGTGTGTGTGTGTGTGTGTGTGTGTATATAACGGGGTTGTATTATAATCGGGGACTATTTGACATTCAATGTTCTTTTTTCACAAATGAGTCTTGAAAAATGGGGGTCGTCTTATAATCAGAGTCGTCTTATATTCGGCACAATACGGTGTGTATATATATATATATATATATCACAGGGTGCTTTCGATCCAACGGGGAAGTGAAGTGATAGGATGGGCTCTCAGGCAAACAAGTGAAGTACCACTTCCCGCCTCGCCTCCAAACTGTCACTGGAGTTCCGGATGCACTTCCCAAAACTTTGTGAGTGTCTGCAGCTGTGAGCCAGAAAGTAAACTAAGTGTGCATGACACCTGCATGCAGTGGTGGTTCACCAGCGCTGTTCACCGTACTAGCGCTCCTTCAGCAATCTTTGCTTCAACTTTTCAGCGCTCTTGTGCCGACAGCTGAGTCTTCTTTCTCTTTCTCCCCACCGTTTTACCCAGCCTACCCTAGCAATAGTTTTAATCTTTTCTTATTTCTCTCAACTCTTATTTTCTCTTTTTACTGTGTTTGAAATGTTTTTGTATGCTGTCCTCTCATGTCTTATGTCAGTTTTGTTTAGTGTTCGTCCGGGGACTACGGATGGAAATTAGCATCTCTGCTGAATCCGGTGTAGCCTATTTATGCTACATTTTTATGTAATGTTCATTAATATACTCTGTCCCGTCCAAATAAACCAATAAAGTAAAGTAAAGTTTTGTGACCCCCAAGGTTGGTACCCTGTGCTGTAGCACCTAAAACTCTTTAATATAAATCTTCTCTTCCGGGTCCCTGGCACGAAACCTTTTTCAGATGGGGGTCCGTGGCCAAATAATATCAATTTGGGGATGAAAAGGCCTGATAATTCCTGACTTATACTAGGTTGGTTCCATCAGTCCAAGCCAGAACACAATCCATTGATTGAGCATTAAAATTAGCATGCTCTGAAAAATGCTTAAAGGACCACTTCACCACTTTTCAACCGATCTTCATATAATAGGTCCTCACTAATAATCATGATAAAATGGCACAGTTTTTTTCTACTCAGTCAGTGTCTCATAGGAGGGGTCTGGGCAGTTCAGAGAACACGCCCACAGCCCTCCTATGAGACACAGACCGAGTAGAAAAACATTGTGTCACTTAACCATCCACCTGTGGTGAAACATGTTGTGAGCCAGTGCCTTAGATTTAGATGTATTGAACAAAACAGTGATAATGGAAGTGTGAGGGTTGATTCCATCTGAATTGTGAGGAAGCTCGGGGGCACAGTGGCGCGCACAGTGGCGCAGTCAGTAGCGCAGTCGGTGTCACAGTTGGCAGCGCTGTCGCCTCATAGCAAAAGGTCCTCTGTTCGATTCCTGCTGGGGGCACTGGGAGCGTGTTCTCTCCTCCGCATCATCAGTTCCCATGATATAACTAGGTGGGGTTGGCAAAAGGGCCTTTCTGTGTGGAGTTTGCATGTTCTGCCTGTGTCTCCCAAGCCTAGGGTAGGTATACCCTCACAAAAAGCATGCAGTAATCCTGGTCTCTCAACTGCCTCCCCCTGGTCAGCCGGGACGCCTAATGGAGGGGAAAGGAGCTGGTTGGAATAATGTGTTCCTTCCAAACATTACGTCCAACCGGGAAAACTCCCCACTGTCAGAAAAAAAAAGTGAGGAAGCTATATGTAGGATCGAGTCTGCCGGTAGCTGCCGGGCACAACCAACCGCCTCAGGCCCTACGGATAGTAAAGTGTGGGAGACACTGGGAGAGTAGCAGGGTGGAAGGAAGGGGCACTGAATGTGAGAGTGAAAGGGAGTGAAGAGGGTTAGGAGAGAATTTATATAGGAGAATGGAAGCGACTTGATAGAGGTGAGGTCCTGCTCCTGAAAGTCTGCTAAATAATGGAAAAATACATTTTCAGGTCTGAGTATCCAGTTGTATCTAATCAGGAGAGAGAACTCATATAGGATACAGCAGCTGTTCCCAAACCTTTTTGACCATGCACCCCCGTTACCTCCTGACCCCCCCCCCCCACACACACACACACACACACATGGAAATATAAATTGCATAAGCTATATAGACACATACATTTCCTAATTTATTCTGTATATGCACATATACGGTATGAACCCGACTATGGCTTATATATGCAGTGTAGGCTATATTCTGCATATACTTGCCAAGTTGCCATATATTGGCATAATATTTTAAATAAAACCATAACACCACCATTAGCCTTTTCATGTCACGCACCCCCCACAAGGGGTGCACGCACCACAGTTTTGGAACCACTGGGATACAGGATAGTAGGGATACAGAAGTGAAATTGGGTGTGATTCAATAAAAGCGTTAACAGGCAAAACAGGAATTGGAACAGTATACAAAAATGAAGGTGTTGAATGTTCTCTCCCCTGACTGAATGAAATTAGTATCCTGATCTGAAAATGTATTATCCGTTAACTAAAGAGCTGGAAAAACAAACAATCCATAGCAATGATTACAATCGGAATATAGAGCTTTAACCTTTTAACGCTATTTGTTCTTTCTTTCTTTTCACAAAAACGTATCACTACAGTTCATCCCTTTCAACCAGTTTTCAACTTATAGTGTCCCTAATTTTGGGCAGAAATTCTAGGCAGAAATGTCCAACACAAAAATGTTCAAACTTGAACAATGCGATACGTGTACAGTATGTAGTCTACTATAATAGATTTTGAAACTAATTGAATATGGCTTACATGATTTTCCAGAAAGTATGTGATATGATGTGCTGTCTATGAGTGACTTACCAGCGCAACGCTCTCATCTGCGTTTCCACTTTTGTTCCCATCATCAAATGGAGCCAAAGTGCTCCTTCAGTAACCCCCACCGCCTCCGACGTTTGGGCTTTTCTGGGCTCTCCTGAAAAGGACTCATTCTGTAGGAAACATGGTGTATAATTATCCCCCCTTGTCACATTCCCCGTCGAAATGAGCTTCACCTGGTTGGCAGGGATGGGGTGTCGGACCACCTGTGATTCAGAACTGTTGGCATAAATCAGCACTTAACTGTATGCTAATGAAGGATTTCTCAATTAAATATCCCTTTCTCCCCAATTCTGCTGTGCCTCCTGATCGGTGACCTATACTGTAGCTCCAACCCGCCAACCTCCGCATCTGTCTATCCTGCCTACTCACTACAGATGCTGTATGACGCTCGATGTAGTCGTTGTCGGGCAGAAACCTCTTATCTCCATTAAGTTAACTTTTTTCCATAAATTAACGTCCTACATGATCATACTATACTGTACATACAGCACCACACAAAACCATCAAAAGTATCAGATCTGCACCGACTCTAAATGTGGTACTTTGGCTATTTTTTATTTGAATAAACCAGTTTTGGACATTATGAGGTTTGAACCCGACAGACGATTTCACAGGCTACATGAGCACACCGAGAAATGGCTCGCAAATGTGTTCCATTGTGAGCTACAGTATAATAGGTCTGCTTAGGGATGTCCCGATACACTATTTTCTCTTCCGATCCGATCCCGATACCTCAATTTTTGTGTTAGCCGATACCGATACCGAATACCGATACCAGTGCCCATCTCATGTTGTGTTTATAGCTATCTAGCTATATATATCTCGTGTTGTGTTTATAGCAGACTCCTCATTCAAATGTGGACTTGCAGTTTGGGCAACTCCAAAGCAAACTCCACATGTCTCAATTTGTATTTTCCTGCCATAACCCCTTACCCCTGTGTCGGATTGCTGGTTGGACTGGCATAGTGTCAACCCCTTACCCCTGTGTCGGATCGCTTGTTAGACTGGCATAGTGTCAACCCCTTACCCCTGTGTCGGATCGCTGCTTAGACTTGCATATTCACCGATACCGATATGACCCGATGTGACAAAAAAGGGCCGATCCGATACTTTTCCCGATAGTAGTACCGTCTGCTGCACTATAGTGTGGGATATGGCGCACAGATCAATGAGAACATAACATTATGTGCTTAAATTGACAGTTATGACAGGCTAACAGATTGTTTTACACACTGGAAATAAAACAAATATGTGGAAAAAATATTAATTCTCCTAAACAATAAATAACAAATACATTGTGATGTCAGGAGTGGTAGAAGATCCTGGTAAAACTCACCCAAGCTCTGTATAAACAATTACAATGATACTTAACAGTAGGCCTATATCATCAATAGGTATACATTCAATATCAGAGTAGAGAGACTTCCAGTCCATTGCACATAGCTGGTTTTGGAATTGAGATGTTTACCGTGTACATTTATAGGCCAATAAGCAGTCAATACAATATATGTACAACTATACTATGTCTGTGGGGGAGAATGGGGGGGGGAGCTCAGCAGGAGCTCTTAATTCATCCCTTTGAACTTCAAAGGGGTTGTTCACTGAGTTGATTGATTGGGCCATACAAGTGTCTATGCTCGTTAGTGTTCTCTCTAATCATTGAATGCATCAAAGACAGCAATCACAGACAATCACTGCCAAGGGATGAATGTCACATAAACATAAACATTGGAAAAAAAACAAAATAGAGCACCGAAGTCTGACGTCACTTTCAGTAGAGGGCGCCTATACACAGGTTCATGTATTTTTTTATTTGCAGTGAAATCTCCATAGGGCGATTTTAGGTCGCTTCATATAAGAACTGTGTTTGAAAAATAAACCGACCCCATTTTGGGCACCAAAATTTGGTGCCCAAAATGCGGAAGTGCAAACGCGCTCAACGTTAAAGCCCAGCTGCACGGGGTTTCCCAATCATACTTCCACGGGTCCGCCTGCAGTCCCTCCTCTTACCACTAGGGCCCAGTGCTTCAACGTTGGAGAACCTCACTGGCCCCTTGGGAGGCCTACTGAAGAGAAGCAGAGGAATCATGGTTGTATATCAGTTGAGTGAGCAAACATGATCAGCCCAAGTAGCTCTGTTGGAAAATGTCCATTGTTTAAGAAAGTTCCCATGGTTCTTCTGCCTAATATTGATAGGCCTATAGACATTTAGAAATGGAAACATAAATCAAATCTTTCTTCTTCGCCAGCAGAATTTTTTTTTTTTCAAGTCTATTTTTCCGCATTAACGAATGAGACATTCCATGAATAATAATGATACTATAAGCATAAGCATAATGATTGATGGTCATGTTGAATCCAGTGCTGCGGACAGATGGTCTTCAGATAAACTTTGGGTCCATATTAGGTTTTGATTGATGGCATTGCGTTATGTGAATAAATATGGAACGGTAGCCACGACATCAGATCAGGAGCTCCTGTCATCATCCCTGTTGTAGAAGCAATTGTCTACAAGCTCACAACGCATCGCATGCCAGTGCGTGGTGAGCTGGTAGATCAGCGTTTTACATCTCACCTCATCTCATCTCATCTCATCTCACGCATTAATTAAAGGGATATTTTTTTTTTTAAAAAGGGTCATTGCATCGTCTACTCAGGCTTATGTGAATAGTGAACACCCCAGACAGTTTTTAAGTTACTTGATTCAATATTTCGAAGCTGCCCTTCCTATACAAACCCATTGTAACTTCAAACTCCATTTTAACTATGTTACATTCATCAAAAACACCCGTCCTTGGTACTGGTGACTGATATTGTCCTTCTAATACATGAGAGACTGCGTTTTTTCAATTAAGTTTTATTTATAATAATGTATTTGCATTTTTTTATGTTGTTGTTGTTTTCATTGTCCAAAAACATAAATTAAATGAAAAAAAGTTATGAAAAACCCAAAGCCCCCTCATGTATTAGAAGGACAATATCAGTCACCAGAACCAGAACCAAGGACGAGTTTGAATTAAGTTACAAAATGGGTTGTATAGGAAGGGGGCGGGGGAGTTAAAATGAAAATCAAATATCCAAATACTGAATCAAGCAACTTAAAAACTGTCTGGGGTGTTTACTGTTCACATAAGCCTGAATAGATGATGAAATGCCGTTTCTAATTTTTAAGTGAAATATCCCTTTAAAGGACTACTTCACCACTTGTCAACCTATCTTCACTAATGTTCACTAATGTTCACTAATGTTCATGATAAAACACCACAATTTTTTTCCTACTCGGTCTGTGTCACATGCAGGGAGGGCTGTGGGCAGTTCAGAAGCCCGTCCACCAGTGACATCATCGATGGGGAATCTAAGCTAATAGAAAGGCAGTTTCAATGTTTCAAAAGTTGCAATGCGAAAATGGAAGCCATCGTTCTCACGATAATAAAAATCTAAATATTTTTTCAAAAAAATCTTGTTTAAAAAAGAATCTGCCTAACGATGATGTCACTGGCAGTGGTGGATGTGTTCCTGAACTGCCCACAGCCCTCCTATGAGACACAGAACAGGTAGAAAACAATTGTGTTATTTTATCATGAACATTAGTGAGGGCCAATTATATAAAGATAGGTTGAAAATTGGTGAAGTGGTCCTTTAAGCATTTAAATGCTCTTCAAGCCAATAACAGGGGGGTTGTGTTAGAACCTCTCGTGGAGGCATTAAAAATGCACACTCCTAAAATGCTGATGTCAAAATAGAGGCTCACTACCAAGCACACCCCAGACAAAAAGCATCGACCAAACTCACACAAAGCAATGGCATAAATATCAAAAGGGAAGGGAAAAAAGGTCCAGGCCCTACGGAAAGCGCTGGTGGGTTGGTTGCTGCAGTGGTGCAACAGTGCCCCCTTCTGAAATGGAGCTGTACTGCTGCTCATTTTGAATGAATCACTGAGGCATTCAGCTGAAAATGGTCCTTGAGAAAATGGTATTTGTAATGATATAGGAGTACTGTAGCCTACTTAAAGGACGACTTCACCCATTTTCAACCTACTGAATCATTCATTCATATTTGGTCATCACTAATGCTGATTATAATATGGCACCATTTTTGTCTACTCCCTCTGTGTCTCAAAAAGGAGGGCTGTGGACAGTTCAGAAACCCACCTACCAGTGACATCATCGATGATGATGGGGAATCCAAGCTAATAGAAATGGCAGGCTTTCTATTCCTGGAAAGTTAGCATGCTAAAAGCCGTTCTCATATAAAAATTTAAATACAAAATTAGAAGGAAAAAAAGTGCAATGGTAGCTGTTTTTTTTTTTTTATATATATACTTTTTATCCCACGATTTTGTAACCCATTTTTCACCCCTGTGTCAATTATCTAATGTGATCCTGGGCTCTACACACCTTCCGCCAACCTGGGGAGATCAACGGACTTGAACTCATGCTTCCTCCATGCATGAGTGTCCAAGTTGCTCCTTTACACCTGCCAGGGGGAGTTTCCCTGGTTGGACGTAGCGCGTGGAAGGAACACGCTATTCCAACCAGTTCCTTTCCCCTCCATCAGGCGCCCCGACTGGCCAGGGGGAGGAAGTTTAGAGACCAGGATTACTGCATGGGGACATGGGGAGAACATGCAAACTCCACACAGAAAGGCCCTTTCGCCAACCCCGCCTCGGGTATGGGCACTGATGACGCGGAGGAGAGAACACGCCGCCAGCGCCCCGAGCAGGAATCGAACCCAGGACCTTCTAGCTGTAAGGCAACAGCACTACTGACTGTGCCACCGTGCCCCTGCGGTAGCTGGTTTCTGAAGTGTCCACAGCCAATTGAGTAAATGTAGCCTAGTTGAGTATATGACAAGGACTAGGTCTATACTTTGACTCAAGCTCGAGGAGGGGCGAGATGAAATTGCCAACCGAGATTTTCGTTCGGTCCTGCCGTATGTCAGTCGGTATAGGCCGCTAAAAAGAAAAGAAAAGACCGGGGCGCCCACTGGCCAAGTGGTCCAGGCGCATGCCACATATAGGCTTTGGCCTGACAGCGCGTTGCATGTTCGAGTCCCGTTCATGATGACCTTTGCTCTTTTTTGTCTCTCCCCTTCTCTCTCTTTCCTGTCTATCTTCACTTGATACTATCAATAAAGGCAGAAAAGCGAATGGACCCTTCGGTAAGCGCCAACCCGCTCCCGCCCCTCCCCGTTACTGTTGCTAAGTAGCTACACTTGCTGCTCCTACACTGAGGACGGGGGAGGGGCGGGAGCGGGGTGGCGCTTACCGAAAGGTCCATTGGATCTCACTGTCTCTCGAAGTTCTGGGCTAAGTACTGCTGCACACTAGTAAAGACGAATCATGTTATTGAGGTAAATACCAAATAATCCATGTTCTATTCTATAAGGCCCGAGGCAATTCTCATTTCTCACAATCGATTGCTTAGCCTAATATGTGTATAATTTGGTGTTCAGTCCAATTGAAAGACACAGCAAAGGAAAATCAATGGCTTTGCATTATCCCAATGCGTTTGCTACACAGTAAGAATGTACCAATAGACCCTTAAGTAGGTGAGCCCTACCAGTATTAATTTTGACAGCAAATATTTAAGAGTTTAGTTACTGACAGCAAATATTTAAAGGTATATTCAGTGATTTCACTTAATTCAAATATCACTTATTTTTTCTTATTTTTTGGATAATCCTCCCTACTATAAAGTGTGCTGACCATATAAAGAGTTCCTCCCTGTCCCCAGTTAACCCCTGGGGTCAAAAAACCCTAGTTTCGGTTTGGGCTTTGGGTGGCAAAGCCTTCATCCAATCAGGATGAGAGGGGCCTTCCTCCAATCATGATCGAGTGGCGTGGCCCTTGGTGCACGTGCTGTTGGTCTGTTGTACTTCCCCCACTGTAGAGCGTGTGCATGTGCACATCTTGTTACCGGGTGGACCGGGTTTTTTTCCAAATCACTGAATGCTCCTTTAAGAGTTTAGTTACTTTTGAGTAAAATTCCATTTAGTTTTACATTTTATTAATCTGAAAATGTTTTAATTACTTGCGTAAGCAGAGCGTGCAAGTACTGTGGTCGTGCTCGTACGAATGTGCGTATACTCGGAGGTATATATACTGATGTTGATGGTGACTTAATGAAGATATGTTTCAATGTCGGGTTATAACTGGCTGTCGGTGGTGACGTAATTAGGATATGTTTCAGTGTCGGGTAAATTAAAGGTAATTTATTACGTCACCATCAAAAGCCAGTTATACCCCGGCATTGATACATATCTTAATTACGTCACCATCAACATCAGTACCTCCCGAGCATATGCATAAAAAAGCCAGCCGACCACCGTATAGTACTTTCAACTTACAACTTACATACATGTATACATACATACGTTACCTGTTAGCCAACCAATATTGAAACATATCGTAATTACGTCACCATTGACAGCCAGTTATAACCCGACTTTAGTATTTAATTCCAATGTTTTACAGAGAGGCTGAGATTTGAAAGTTTGTAGCAGCAAGCAGAGCGCGCAAGTATTGTGGTCGTGTTGGGACATATGCATGTGTGCTTGGGAGGTAGGCTATATATACTGGACGTTGATACCAACCGCAACCAAGCATACGTACATAAAAAATCACACCCGTGTGAACTGAGTGGTGTAAGGTTTTATATAGCATGATCAGCTCTGATCTGACGTAATGAAATCACACCCGGATGTGATTTCACAACTGGCTTTTTTTGTGCAGAAAAAATGAGCATGGTTGCTACGGTCATCCAGTTCACCCGGGTGTGATTTAATTACGTCAGAAATTATTTTGAACATAGCAACCATGCTCATTTTTTTCTGCACACAAAAGCCAGTTGTAGGAGTGGTTTACACCACTCAAAAAGCCAGCCGACCACTTTCAACTTACATAAATGTATATATACATAATACCTGTTACCCAACCAATATTGAAACATATCGTAATTACATCACCATTGACAGCCAGTTATAACCCGACATGCTTGGTAGGTATTGATGGTGACGTAATTAAGATTTGTATCAATGCCGGGTTATAACTGGCTTTTGATGGTGACGTAATAAAGATAGGTTTCAGATTACATACATGTATACATACATTACCTTTAATTCACCAACACTGAAACATATCCTAATTACATCACCATCGACAGCCAGTTATAACCCGACATTGAAACATATAATTACGTCACCATCAAAATCAGTATAGGCTACCTACCAAGCATACGCACATGAAAAAGCCAGCCGACCACAGTATAGTACTTTCAACTTACAACTTACATACATGTATACGTTACATGTTACCCACCAATATTGAAACATATCGTAATTACTTTCGTAATTAATTTCAATGTTTTACAGAGGCTGAGATTTGAAAGTTCGTAGCGGTCGACAGTGCTTGCACGCTCTGCTTGCGCACTAGTAGGCCCTTACTAAATATAACATTTTTGTCGACTAAATCTGCAGTTTATTTAGTTGACAAAAATATATTTTGGCAGGCCTTGATGCAATCATAAATAATGCTTGATTTACACTTAGCTGAGCTTGTAGATCGGCTATTTTCGGAGCACACCTGCACGCAACCAAGCATACAATTACTTGTCTCAGTTTACTAGGCCTCTTCTCCACAAGTACCTCCTTTAACATTTTAGTTGGCTTTTTATTTGTTGACGAAATTGTCTATGTAGACTTAGTTTTTGTCATCACAGCTTTTATTTATTTCTTTTTTATTCTGTTTTTTTATTCGACTATCAGAAGATTTGTTAAAATAATTCAACATTATTCAAAATGTTCCAAACATTTTCAATACAAGCTTCGCAGCCCCCGTCTGAAGTTGACTTGCAGACGATCATTGGGTCAGGTTAACCCAGCTGTTCATTTAGTGGTCAGATGGGTGGGCCACGGACCCTTCCGAGATTTCCAAGAGGGCCCTGATCCAGAAGTAATTTGGGAAACGCTGTAATTTGCTCCACATCATTTATTACTTCTGCTTTGGACAAGGAAATAAATCAGCAAACAGCATCTCCATAGCCTCTGGGAAAAAAATATTATAATAATAATTCACCACTGATTAGATTAAACTTCACCAGGAACGTGCAGACGGAAACCAACATCTGGAAGGCATACTGTATGCCCCTTGAACGTTTCTCTTCCATGCTTTTACTGTTATTATACCATTACATCATCTCTGTCGGGTGGAAACCTCATTATGTGACTGTCCAATGTTACTTTTCGGGATTCAATTAAAAAATGCTAAAGTAGCAGATCTACAAGCTTGTAGATCTGCTACTTTTGATGCTTTTGTGTGATGTCATAGTACTACAGTGTAGTATGATCAAGTACGGCGTTGATTTACGGAAAAAACACAGTTTAAAATTTAATGTAATGTGGAAGTAAATTAGCAAGAGTCAACAACCGAACAGCACCTCCTTTTTTTTCTCCTTTTCTTTTTGTTTCGTTTCATTAGGCAAGGCATTTGGCCAAGGACCTATCCAAAATATGTGCCACTCTGAAGTCAGATGAAGAATTTGAATCTTAATACGGGTTAGGCTTTGTGCCTCTGTATATTGCCTAGCCTACAATGATTTTTCTTTTGTTTTGTTTTGTTTATTTTCTACTGACATCTGATATGTATCTTGTGACATTTCTATTATGTCTTTTCTTTTCTTCTCTTTTTTTGTATTATTTTTGTTATTTTGTTATGTCAATGCTTCTGCTTCATCTGCCTTGATGTTGTTTTACGTGTTGTGTTTTTGTGTATGACTACACTGTGGCCCTCACATAAAATAAAAAAAGTAAATAGTATAAAAAAGAAATACGGAAAAAAAACACAAAAAGAGGTTTCTGGCCGACAGAACCGACATATAAGAAATAAGAAAAGGGAAATAAATGTGTGGCACATTCCTGCTCCGTATGCTAGCTTTCCTCTTTTGATTTGACATGGTTTCAGCTTCCAACCAGCCTTTGTTCAGGATCAGAGCAGAGAGGACAGAAGGATATCATAGACATTCTTCACTGTCATCCTCTCTCAGCAGTGTTAGTGGGGCCTCTGAGCAGGCCACCGGTGCTGGACAGTACTAACTACATTTACCAGTGTAAATCCAGCCAGTGGTGGAAAAAGTACTCACATTTTTTACTTAAGTAAAAGTATTAATACTGCAACGTAGAACTATATTCCTTTACTTTAAGTAAAAGTCCGGAAATGTTCATAAGTGAAAGTACAAAAGTATTGGCATCAACACCACCACCACCACCACCACCACCACCTCACCCCTGCCCACTTCGACAGGCTGGAATGGCTTAGGGTCGACGACAGAGTACAGCATCTTGCAATGGGTCTGGTCCACAAGATTCGATACACCACCAAGATACCCATGTACCTGTCTAGATACTTCCTTAATGTTAACGAAGTCCACACCCACAACACCAGAGGGAGTGCAACGAACCATGTACAACCCAGATTTGGCACAAACAAGGGACTAAATTATTTTCGCTCCTATGCCACCAAAATGTGGAACGCCCTACCAACTGTCATTAAGACATGCAAATCCCTTGACTCCTTCAAAACCGCTCTCAAAGGACACCTACGGACGGCTGCAATTCGAAACTGGCCCCTGTAAAATCGGAATCCCTCAAACACGAACGCAAGGACAACACAAGAGACGGTCGCGGCCACACAGCCAACTCAAGGTATGGCCACTGAGCCGACTTGGGGACCCAACGCAAGGACAACACAAGAGACGGTCACGGCCACACAGCCAACTCAAGGTACGGCCACGGAGCCGACTTGGGGACCCAACACAAGGACAACACAAGAGACGGTCACGGCCACACAGCCAACTCAAGGTACGGCCACGGAGCCGACTTGGGGACCCAACGCAGCTCCTCCAAGGAAAACAAACAAATTTACGGAGCTGAACGTGAATCCCCCCCACCGCCCACCCCTTTCTTTCCCTCACTGTATATGTTTCTTTTCCCTTTTTACCTCCTTTATGATGAATTCCTGTTCTGTCTATAGAAGTGTCTATTTGTACGTCTCTAAATGTTTTGATGATTTGAACATGGTGGACCCTATTGGAAACAAGTGTAATGCTTAATTTGGTCGTCCACTCACAGTTAACAGCCTTTGTATTGAGTTTGTGCTTGAAATGTACTGTAATTCTGCAAACTGTTAATAAATTCTTCAATCAATCAATCAAAAACTTAAAGTACCAAAAGTAAAAGTACACAGAATGTACTATTTCAGGTTTCCAAATGTATACAAATATTTTAAAAATAGCAGATCTACAAGCTCACAATGTGTCACATCGCAACACATTGTGAGCTTGTAGATCGGCTATTTTCAAAGGGCCGAAATGTACAGTATATGGGCTGAAGTGGTTAATGTAGGTTTTGTAATATCAAAATCTACATAGCGGGGTGCACGGTGGCACAGTGGGTGCTGTCGCCTCACAGCTAGAAGGTCCTGGGTTCGATTCCTGCTGGGGACGCTGTGGGTGGTGGGGGCGTGTTCTCTCCTCATCAGTGCCCATACCCGAGGCGGGGTTGACGAAATGGCCTTTCTGTCTGGAGTTTGCATGTTCTCCCTGTGTCCCCCAGGGTAGGTATATACCCTCACAAAAAACATGCAGTAATCCTGGTCTCTAAACTACCTCCCCCTGGCCAGCCAGGGCGCCTGATGGAGGGGAAAGGAACTGGTCGGAATAACGTGTTCCTTCCACACGTTACGTCCGGCCGGGGAAACTCTCCCCTAGGTGAAAAGAAGCAGCTTGGACTCCCCCCCCCCCCCAGGTTGGCAGAGGAAGTGTAGTGCCCAGGATTATATTAGAAAATTGACACTGGGTGAAAAAATGGTTGCAAAATTGTGGGTATAAAAATTATAAAACAAAAAATCTACAAAAGCAAACGTTTTCAAATAAATGTAGTGGAGTAGAAGTACAATATTTGCATCTGGGATGTAGTGGAGTAGGCCTAGAAGTAAAAGGATTTGCCAGTAAAGTACAAATACCTCCTGTACTTAAAGTACAGTACTTAAGTAAATGTACTTATAGTTACTTTTCCACCACTGCTTAAAGCTGCATTACGTAACTTTACTCTTCTACCCCGGATTTGAACCAGGTTTCCTGCGCAGGTCCTGACATTTTTACCATTGAGCTAATAGAGCTTGCTCAGGGGATGAATTGAATCTTGACCATCAGGTCAAGAAATTGTATAACTTATATTGTATTAACATACTCAGATTTTTCATATTCCATCATGATTGGCTACGATTGGCCTCCAAAGTTTGCAGGAGTGCTCTGTTTAAATGAATAAAATTATAAGAAATTCCCCCAATCATTCTTTTAATCAGCCTCATGGTGGCAGTATAGCAGTCCGTCCGATTCGTGTTTGTACCAACTGGACAGATCAGCATGAAACTGAGCAAGAAAAACCTCTGCCCTGCATGCATTTCTCACATCTGCTTTTTATAGCCCCACCAGGAGGCCGATATTAATAATGCATTTAATAATCATCAAAAACATGCAAATCAGTAGGCTACACATCATATGTGATCAAAACTGATCTGTCGGATTTCTCATATTCTATCCTGATTGGCTAAGTTGAGATCTAAAGTTTGCAGAAAGTGCATTCGGGACGCGTTGTGAATTTGTGAATCTGCTATAGCCTATATTTCTTTCTTTTGTTAAAGGTATATTCAGTGATTTCACTTAATTCCAATATCACTTAATTTTTTTGTTTTGTTGTGATAATCCTCCCTACTATAGAGTGTGCTGACCATATAAGGAGTTCCTCCCTGTCCTCAGTTAACCCCTTGGGTCAAAAAACCTTAGGTTTCGTTTTTGGCTAGGTGGCCCAGCCTTCATCCAATCAGGATAGAGAGGGGCCTTCTGCCAAGCATGATCGAGCGGGGGCGGGCCTTGGTGTGCGTGCTGTGTTTCCCCCCACTGTAGAGCGTGTGCACATCCTGTTACCAGGGCAGACCGGGGGTTTTTCCAAATCACACAAATCACTGAATGCTCCTTTAAGCCCTTTTTGGAACCTTTTTGACTATACTAACACCAACATAGGGGTACACATTATAAATCGATTATTTCATTAAAGATTATCAACATTCTTCTTTAAAATAAATTGATTAGTACTATTAATCGTTACACCGGACCCTTACTAATGTGTTCATTCTGGATGCATGGGAGGCTTTGGGAGCAGCCCGGGGAGGAAGCATGCACTCTGGTTCTCTGGATAAGGTAGTTTAGCATTTCACCCGCTCCCCGGTGCATGATAGCAGGGTTGGGGAGATATCATGGCAGGAATCTGGCAGCGGGAAGCAAGTAATTGGAGAATTCCCCTCGCCTCTCATGCACACTCAGCTCATTGAGCCCCACGGTGTCCTACTACCCTGCTATCTCCTCCGCTGATCAACAAGGGGCTCCTCCAGCACACAAAAAAAGGAGTAGAAATTAATCATTTTCTCTCGAGAAAGAGCTGGATGAATAGCACTAGGTCATTCCAGCCCGCTGGACCCCCCAATTCCCCCCCACGGAACAAAAAACAGACTAGAAAAGGGAGGAAAAAAAAGATCAAATCTTTAGCCAAATAATCAGCTGTAAACTCGAGACCCCATGTGCACTGCAGAGTTTGGAGAGAAGTCATTCATTTTGATATATAGCTTTGTTGGGCCTGTGCATTCTTGCAACGTGCAACTTTGACAATGAGAATGTTCAAGAAATAGTGTAGTTACTGCATTTTACTTTGAGTTCAATTTGTATTGTATATTTGTAGGGACTATATGAAAATTAGCATTCTTGCCAACTCCGTATTTATATACTGCATTCCAACTCTACTACTGTAGTTGTACTGCTGTGTTCATGAATATGTATGCCCAAGTAAACAAAAAGAAAAGGGAGATCAAGCGCTTCATGTGGGACTTGTAAATAGATACACAAGGTTGAGTCCTTGCAAGGAATTAGACACAGGGGTTATGATCTGTAGCGGTTCTCAAACATTTTTACGTCAAGGACCCTCCATATTAATGTATTCAGCAGTGGACCCCTATCTGAAAATAGTTTGTGCCAGACGGTTTGTTGTTAAACAGTGGCTCAGGAGGTAGAGCAGCCGCTTGGTGAACTGGTAGGTTCCTAGTTCAATCCTGGGCTACCCCATGATTGATTGATTGAAATATTTATTAACAGTTTGCAGAATTACAGTACATTTCAAGCACAACACAATGTAAACCATGCATGGTTTTAAGTCAAGGACAAACCATGTAAAGTGCGTTTCAGGTGGGGCAGATTGGGTTAATTATCCAAGAGTCTCTGCAAACATGTTCAGAGAGGACACGGACAGTCTTCGCTTTGACTGGCAGTTCTGAGGAAAGTTAAGTGCAGCTTTAATGTTACATTATAATTAAACAGGTTGAGAATCGTTGAAATGGGCCTACAGCACATTGGAATTATAAAGCGGAAAAGTTAAATAACAAAAAGGCAGATTGGCCTAAAGCCTCAGTAAGACATACTGACTGAGCTAGGGGAACATATGGGGATGAGATTGCTAAGCTGCGCAGTATATACCTCACACAGTGATCTGTGCTTTTCAGGAATTGGGGGGGAAAAGAAAGAAAATCCTTGTATTAAAAACAGATTGCGGTGAGACTCCCTGAGCATTCAATGTGCTGATGGTAGGTGTAGAGGAAAGTCTGAAAGTAAAATAGACAAAAGCTGCATTGGTGCAGTATGTCTGTGGTAAAGGTACATATCATTGCTGTCTTTCAAATCTCAGCCTCTCTGTAAAACATTGAAATTAAATACTAAAGTCGGGTTATAACTGGCTGTCAATGGTGACGTAATTACGATATGTTACTTTCAATATTGGTTGGGTAACAGGTAACGTATTTATGTAAGTTGAAAGTACTTTACTGTGGTCAGCTGGCTTTTTTATGTGCGTATGCTTTGTAGGTATACTGATTTTGATGGTGACGTAATTTAGATATGTTTCAATGTCGGGTTATAACTGGCTGTCGATGGTGACGTAATTAGGATATGTTTCAGTGTCGGCCTGTCGGGTGAATTAAAGGTAATATGTATGTACAGTATACATGTATGTAATCTGAAACCTATCTTTATTATCAGTTATAACCCGGCATTGATACATATCTTAATTACGTCACCATCAATACCTACCAAGCATACACGTGCATTCGTACCAGCACGTCCACAATACTTGCGCGCTCTGCTTGTGCAAGTAATTACAAGCTCTAAATGTTGCTCTCTCTACCTCCATATATGGTCACGCCTCATGACATCATGCCTCCATATATGGTCATGCCTCGTGACATCACGCCTCCATATATGGTCACGCCTCGTGACATATCACACCACCATACTGTATATGGCCATCTCTATATGTGAAGATCACGACACTGACGTCATCTAACCCTGGATAACCATACATGGAGAAGACTGGATCATCACCAAGATCTGTATATATGGAGCCGGCCAGCAACTCTACATCTGACCTCAAACCCTTAGATCTCCATATATGGAGCTGAACTGTTCTGACATTCCATAATCCATATGTGGATCCTTCCCCAACCGTCCTTCCTGTTCTGACTTTCCATTATGTTGATATGTTGACACGCTCCATATATGGCCAGTACAGAATTCATTCCATATGTTGATCTGACCCCCCCCATGCCAAAGCGCCAGCGCTCGTCCACCCAGGCAGATGCGTGCAGGTGACCTCGCCCTTTAGGGCAAGGTCGCTTCTCGCCCTCCAGGTGTACCTTGGTACACCTGGACCATTTTAGAAATGTCCTGGTTGTCGTGGTGAAAAGTAACTAATGAATATCGTTGTTGTCTGAGCAGAAACCTCTTATCGCCATAGTCTAACTTTCTTTTTTGGGGGGTAAATTGATGCCCTACTTGATCATACAGGGTCACTCAAAAGTAGCAGATCTACATAATCTACAAGCTCAAAACATTTGCTATGTTTGAATTTGAATCCTGAAAACAGTTTGACATGAGGTTTCTACCTGACAGACGATTTACTTAATTACTGTACTTTTGTAAAATGTTGACGTACTTTTACTTTATTGCTGTTCTTTATACTTCTACTAGACTACATCTTTTACTGACATCTTTATGGTTACTTATGGTTCGTAGATTTAGGTTATTTATATAAAATATACATCAACTTCTTAAGTCCTTACAAACTCACATGTCGCTATGTGAGCGAGCGTGTAGTTTTGTTAAAAGTTTGATACATTTTTTTATACGAGTCCTTTTACTTTGGTACTGCAAGTATGTTTAGTCATGCCAAAACCTTTGTACAGACCTTTTACAGAATATCGTCTCTGTGGGGTGGAAATCCACCATTGTCTGGCTGAGGCCTCATGTTTGTCTGAATCCCGTCGAGTAAAAAGTGCACAGCTCTGGCAAGGAGCCATCAACCAGGCAGCCATCGTGATGCCAGCTGCTCGGCATCTCGCTGCCCCTATAGAGTCTGCCATCTCTGGGTGTGACAGACAAGCTGTGTCCCTGGTCCACAGAGGTCAGGGACGATGGACTCTGTGTGATGGCACAGGACAGCCCAGGAGGAGTGCTCTGCTCTGCACTCTCCCATCCGTCCCCCCAAATGGACGGCAGATTGCCAGTTAAACGACCT
Source organism: Electrona antarctica (assembly GCF_951216825.1). Lineage (NCBI taxonomy): Eukaryota > Metazoa > Chordata > Actinopteri > Myctophiformes > Myctophidae > Electrona > Electrona antarctica. Next base: position 30,130,298 of record NC_136794.1, read on the forward strand.
TGCCCGTGACTTGGGTGGTGGTGGAAAAAGACATCTTTTTACTAGAGTAAAAGTATCAATAGCACAATCTAGAAATACTGTTACAAGTAAAAGTTTGGTATTCAAAATGTACTAGAGTAAAAGTACAAAAGTATTGGCATCAAAATATACTAAAAGGACCAAAAGTACTCATTATGCAGAATGTCCCGTTCAAAATATTGTATACATGTGGCGAGTAGCCGACTACGCCACCTGGAGCTGTAGAGCCCAGGACTCCGCTTAAAACACTTCAATAAAATACATTAACGCACACAGGTTCAGGTTCTCTTACCAGGTTTGAGCAGAATTAAACAAGGTCAAGGGTGCAATAAAGTAGGTTTATAGGCCAAACAAAATGATTAGAACATAAAAATTATGCTGTAACAGTTTTAAGGGAGTAAAGGCAATGTTGTCCATGCAGTTCTTTCTCCTTGGGTCCAATAGCAGCCTCTTGTCCATTTTCCAGGTCCCAGGGGATCCTTAAAAGTGTAGTGAAATGGCTTTTGGGGCATTTTATTTTGAAGTTTCAGCCTCAGACGGCATGATCTTAGTTTCTGAACCAATCAGAGCGTCGAATCCCTCCAGGCTATGGTGACGTAGGTCCGTCTCATGCACGACCAAATGCACGCCACATGCACGCACAAACCCAGGCCAGGATTTGAACTCAGGTATCCCGCGTGAAAGTCCAACATCTTAACCACTAGACCAAAGGGATATCCCTATGGACCAGGGGAGATATTTTTATTTAATATATATATATATTTTTTTTAGTAGCCTATGTTGTTTCGCCACTGGTGATGGCCCAGCCCAGGAGGAGTGATGTACTGCAGTCCTGCAAATGGAAGCCGGATTGCCAGTATAAATGACCTTCTCCGTGTACCGTGCCCAGCAGTGGACATAAGTACCGGTAGTCAACAACCCAGTAGAGTCAAAGTATAGATACTCCTATAGTGAAACTACAAGCAAAAGTGACTGTGTCAAATTTGTTCTTGAGTTACATTGCTGGAGTACCTACATAAATACTCGAAACATGTACTGTACTCAAGTACAGAGCTTAATTGCCCTTGGATGCACGCAACGTGCCATTGCTGTCAGGGCAGAAACCTCTTATCTCCATGTTCTAACTTATTGTGTTTATTTTACCCTACTTCTACAAGTGTCACATGAAAGCTTCAAAAGTAGCAGATTTTATTGGAATCCTGAAAAGTATAGCAGTTTTGTACATGCGGATTCCACCCGACAGACGATGTGTGGACACTGGACAGTGATGGAGGACTATGTGACAGCACCCATTTAGTTTGGCACAGAGACAATCCCATAATTGCGTGGTAGCCCTCTGCTCTGTTGTTGACAGATTCTTCCATTAAAACAAAATGTCAGTATTTCCATATCCGTTTCGAATCACAATTATCACTTTATTGCTCCATGCATCATCTACCATAATGCATTTATGGATATTAGCTGCAAGAAAGACACAGCAAGTGATGATCAGCTGATTATTGTCTCATATATTACGCTTGACTCTTTTGAGCTAGATGTTTCACTCAACATCAAACTTAATATATTGAACGAGAAAATGAACTGCAAACTGATGACTATACTTACCTTAAGCCATGATTACAACACACGTTGGGATAGCTAGCTCAGGGTAGCAGACAGGGTTAAGGAAATACAAATGGTATTGGTATCTAAGATAGTCAAAAAGACAATGTCCTATACCTGTCGAACTGCTTCTCCAAAGTGAGTGTGACAAAAAAAGACAAACGATAGGCAAATGTAGGTGGTTAGTTTCAAATTGTATTTGTGGCTTCAATGGTTCCACATTGTATTCAGCCAGATTTTACAATTGCTTTGCACCAGTAAATACATAATCATAAGAATATTTTTTCTGAAACTCTTCTCTACTTTGACGTGGCTCTATATCTGCCAGCCCAGGCAGCATCATGTGGTTTGCCACAGTGGGAACTCTGCCCGTTTCCTTAGCTTCTAAGTCTTTTAATGGACTTATCAGGCAAAACTGCTAACTTCACTAAAGGGCACTGGCAGATCTTCCTTTCTTACAGAACGTCTCTGTCAGGTGGAAACGGTAACCTCATATGTCCAAAAAACTATTCGCTTTTCAGCATTCAAAAAAATAGCGCGCAACATTTGTAGATCTGCTATTCTGTTGACACTTTTGTGTACACTCTAGCATGATCAAGTAGGGCGTTCATTTATGTAGGCTATACAAAAATCACAAAAAGTTAAAATATGGATATAGAGGTTTCTGCTGGACAGCAAGGAGAATCTAAGCACAACATGAAAAATATTCCCACTGGAAGATTTTTTTTTGTTGTACTGTGACAGCTGCATAGTACCACGTTGTTACATAAACCCCTCAAATTAAAGCTACACAAAATAAGCACTGTGGCTTCACTGGCTTCCTGCTGCTGTTGTCAACTCGTGGCTCAGGAATAAATGGTGTCACATTTAATCCCCCATTCCAGAAGTTATTTGGGAATGTAGGACTTTAGAATTTAGACATTTATCAAAATCTGTTAATCCAGAGCGATTTACAGTAAGCAAGGTAATACATCAAAAATTAATGCACATCTAGGTAAACCTAGAACTAACAGTCTAACCATTGCACAAGACTGCATGATCATCAGAGCAAATGCTATGGGCTAAGATGGAGGAGGAAGAGTCTGAAGAGTCTTTAGGTGCATTAAATGCACCTAAAGACTGTGGGGGGACACTGTCATTTCAATAAACAGGGCTAGGCGCCTTTGGTGCATTTTGTTTTGACATAAGTCCTGCCTTGTGCAAACAAGTTCCAAGTGTCAGTAAGTGAAAAAGTATCTTCAAGCCAATAAATGGAAGGATAAGTAACTTCAACATTGAGGTGACAGTCTTTTAGTAGGGGGTCACATTAGCAGTCATGAAGTACTATACAGCTCTAAATGGCTTGTCGGATGTAGTTACAAAGATACAGCAGCCAATTTCCAACACTGAGGAGTCAGCTAACAGCGAATTGGGGAGTATAGTGAGACTCTTGTTAAGAGAAAGATAATCCTGTACTCACTGCATTGATTGTCCAAATCTCTCACACACACACACACACACACACACACACACACACACACACACAGAAAATAGTTGACAGCAGAATCCCTCACAACTAATCGTTTTATAAAAAAAACACTGAAATGATTTAACCACTTCCAATCTGATGTCCTTCTGAAAGGCGAACATTTACAAAAATGGTGGCCTATACCAGTGGTTCTCAAACTGTGGGTCGGGTCCCTACATGATTTTGGGAGTGTCCTCAGATGACGGTAAAGTGACAATTCAAGGACTTCAAAGGTTATCAACAACCTATACTGTAGAAATTGGTCAAACATTGTCCAAATTGCCAATAATGAGCACAAGGCAAACATTGTGAAAATATCAGATCTACAAACTCAAAACACATCACAATATTTATCTGTGGAACAGTTAAATAAAATGTAATGCAATTCCAAGTGCTTGTCAGGATGGAGGGTCCCCAGTTCCAGTTCAATTATTATTTTGGGGAGGGGGTCCACCAGTTCAAAAGTCATTATTTCTGGGGTCCCCCAGTTCCAATAATGTGCAAAACAAAATACAAATATCTATAAGCTCATAATGCAGTGAGCTTGTACATCTTCAATTTTCAGTAATTACTTTAATTTCGATTTTTTAATTTTAGTAGGAAACCAGAAAAGGGGGTCTCAAACCAGTGTTTGGGAAACTGATCTACTGTACCTATTCCCATCAGATACCTAGCGAAAAAAATGTTGACTCACTGAAAAGCATTTTCTTCATGTTAGTTTATTTTACATATACATTGTGTTTTATTTATTTAAGATGTACAGTTTCTCCTTGATGCAGAGTATGAACAGAAAGGTCAACAACTGATTTTTCTGCCCACAGGGCAGACTGGACAGGTGAGAACATAAGTGCAGATTCAGTCAGCAACACCTTCATTTCAGCCAGATTAATTTGTCCCCCACGTCGGCATTGTAGCCCGGCGCGTACTTCTTTCCAGGAAGCTAGAGGAAAAGAGAAAAGTGAACCCATTAGGATTAGAAATGCCTTCTAAATCAGTGGTTCGCAATCTTTTTCGTGCCAAGGAAGGACCGCCAAATTGATATAGAATTGACCCCCATCTGAAAATGTTTTGTGACAGGGAGCCCCAGAAGAGAAAATCTTTTTTTTTTAAATTACCAGATCTACAAGCTCAAAGTCATGACTAGACCAAGTATAGACAGCAGACGGGAAAGAAAAATATTTTTGTGCAAAAATAGCAGATCTACACGCTCAGAACCCATTGTGAGCTTGTCTTGCTATTTTCTATGCAAATACATCTGAGGAAAATATTGTACTTTTTACTCTACTACAATCATTTGAAAACTTTAGTTTCTAGTTACTTTGTAGATTTTGATTTGATTATTACTACAAAACAAGCATTGACCACTTCAGCCATATACATTTAGGCTGTTTGAAAATAGCATATCTGCTATTTTGAAAGCATTTTTATACATTTGGAAACCCATAGTAGTCAAATACTACAAAATGAGTATACTTTAATACAAATACTTTCATAATTTTACTCAAGTAAATTTTGAATACCGGACTTTTATTTGTAACAGAGTTCTACATTGTGGTATTGGTACTTTTATTACCACTGAAAACAGGCTTGTGGTTCAACAGTCAACACTAGTAGTTGTGTTTTCCAAAACGTCAAAGACGGATGGCAGGACAGAGCCGGGGTGACAGGGAGCAGCCAGACTGTCCATCACTCTGTCACTGATGTGGCTTCACATTAGCAGTAACTCATAACATGCTGTTTGCCAAGGGCTGGGCGAGTGATGGACCGTACGGCCCGGCCCGCCATGACACAAGCACTTTGCTCCACTATTAGTCTTCACTGTCATTGCACAACCCCAACGATGGATGAGTCTTGAGTGGCTCCTTCTTCAAAGCTTAAGGGAACAGGGGGGACCGCGCTTCTTAAATTAGATAACTGTTAAATGCCTGCCCAAGTGTCTCTGGATTATCCATTAGAGCCATTTCCACAGGATTTATCACCTGGCTGACTTCAGTTCAGATATATAGTGGGGAAGGGTACTATTGGGTCAGGAAGTTAAACTTTAATAACCTTTTACCAGGGTGTCGACTCTTCTAGAGTGTAATTATCTCTTAATTTGCGTTGTCTAATGGCCTCTGAGTTAATCAGCAGGCCAGCTATTAAAGCTGGAGGCAGACATTGGGTTCAGTGTCCCACTATTTGCATTATTTAAGAAATTATTTTACACTGTGCATTCATTTGCATTTCAGCTCAGCAAGAAGTGACGTGTTTCGAGCTTGTAGATCTGCTATTTTTGAATTTGAACATATTTTGAATTTTGGACATAATGAGGCTTCCATCCAATAGACGACATTCACACATTTTTCCAAAACATTTGATTAATTTCAAGTCTGGAAAACTGTTTTTCTAATCACACCCCCTTCCCCCACGCGTTCGTTCTCCCTTCTTTTCTGCCACAATCTGCAGCCGCACTAAATGTCATGTCGAAGCCTCCTGTAGCACATTCATGCGGTGTGATTTTTTTGCAACTGGGGTATAAGACAAAAACTAGACTTCAGTCAATAAACCCAAAAGGTCAGAGTCTCTGTGTTGTCCTGCAAGACTGATGATACCGAGCCCCCCCGCCGAATATTTCACATGTGGCATTTGCAAGTCATTTAATATTTCAGCAGAGGGGAAAAGATCTGCTCCGTCATATTGAAAAACGGCTGCCGATGCTATATGATAGCGCATAGCAATTAGCAAATATACATATTCTTTATGAGGATAGAATAGAGAATGAAATTTGACACCCCCCCCCCCCCCCAACCAAACACAAACTGGTGATGTATAAGTTAAACCCCCCAATAATAATAAAGTTAACTTATGCCTTGTTCTACAGTGTGTAGAGAAAAGGCAAACCAAGGCCAGAGAGGAGCTGTTAAAGACATGACAGGGAGTCGGATTTGAACGGACCACCATTTGATGAAATTTGACCTCTCAGATCCAAGACTTAGAATATTTTGTTGTTGTTGGATAAGATTTTGTCCACAATTCTACAGTGTGCTGCATTGATGTGGTACCACAACAGGCAAAGGTTGATCATTTAAAAAAATCCTTTTTAGTAGTATAATAATTTAACTCTTGATGGGTCAATTTGGTTTCATTTTACGCTCTCAAAAGTTAAAGATCTATAAGGGTCCATTTGGTTACAAATTCTCCATCAATTAGTTGGGGACCACCTGGAACCCTCTCGAGAACCACTGCCGAACCACGTACCGATCTGTAGGCGTAGTAGGTCTCGTCGTATTCGTGAGCCCCAACGGTAATTTCCGGCAGGTACTGTGGTATGCAAACAAGGTCGGCCACCTTCTGCTTGTCTTCCACCCTAGAGGAGCGAAAGACAATCAAATGCCTTGATTAGAAACATTGAGAAACCCTGAGTGGTGTGTGTGTGTGTTGGAGAGGTTAAAACATAGATAGAAACGCTGCAAGATTAGTGTTTCAACACTCGAGTGGTTTAATTAATTTGTCAATGCTTTGCATTTTATTCCCTGATGACTCAAAAATAACAGGCAACTGGATGTCTGTGAACATTCACCTCCAAGGAAACCTCATATGTGCAAAACTGTTACTTTCAGGATTCAAATTCAAAAGCAGCAGATCTACAAGCTCAAATGTTTTGAGCTTGTAGATCTGCTACTTTTCATACTTATGCGACACTGTAGTGTCATCAAGTAGGGTGTTAATATACAAAAAAGGAAAGAAAGAAAAAAATAAACTGTTAGAATATGGAGATAAGATGTTTTTGCCCGACAGCGACGAGGTGATGAATGTGTGGACAAGAGGGTGGTTAAATTGGTTGAACACTCACAGCATCCTCATGTAGTGGTAGGTGACGTCGTCCTGCTCAAGCCAAGGTCCTTTGTCGGACTTCATATACTCAATGTCTTCTGCCACCTGCCCAGACATGACGACACAGAAGTAGGGGCCGTCAGTCACCATCATGCAATCTTAGTATCTTACTCGACGATTGAATTGTCATACAAATAACTAGGCCTGTCACAATTACTACATAAACCGCAATTATTCAAGGAATTTACAATTATTTTGCATAATCATTTCCACATTGAAAAATGTGTAAAACAAAGGCAGCTTGCTGTGGTTCGCTATACTAACAGAAATGTGCTTGCACAGGGGGTGAAGGGCTGCAATTGTAGGTTATGTCTTGTTGTTTTTCTGTTTTTTTCGCTCCACTCTTTTCGAAGTTAGACTGGGCCAGCTCTAAACTGACTGAGCCACGGCCCGGGTGGACCAATTCGACCCTACGCAGGTGGTTGCCATAGCAACCGGACCAATGTTAAAAGCTGCTGTGGGGCTTAACCATTATATACACGGAGTATACGTTGGGGTCCGTATATACTGTATACGGACCTAGCAAACGACGTCCCCTAGCGGCGAGGTCCGGATATATACGGACCTGGCGCAAAAATAATTAATTGGCAACTTAAATTTGTAATTGTGACAGCCCTACGAATAATTGTGATTTTCTTTTAGGCATCATATGTTGGAACACACAAACTTGTCACTTGCGCTCTTACCTTGTCAATGTCTTGTACTTGGGTTGCATCATAAGCCAGCACTTCAGCATGTTCACTGCAAGAAGGAGAAAAAAATAATTTCATGCTTATCTGCACTCGCATCACAAAGTTATATCACAGATATTGTAAAATGTAGGATGCTGTAAAATCACTTGTTGGTCCCATAAATAGAGGATGTATAACATCACTGTCAGGCATAATCCTTATCTCCATATTTCATCTTTTTCCTATAAATGAATGCCCCATTTATATTATGTCGTACTGTGTCGCACAAATGTAGTGAATTAAGCAATATTACTCGAGAGGGTGTGCGTTACTGTCATTAATGCCACGCCTGCGTTGCTGCAAGAACGAGTCAAAGGAGAGTTCTGTAAGCAGCGCAGAAGTGCCATTAATGACAGTAGTTACCCTTAAAACTAAATCATATTTTTTTAATGACAGATGAAGCCACTACGACCACAAATGTCCCAATAAACTAGCTAGCCTAGACACCGAGTCTGCTGCGCTCTGGGAGAACAACACGGCTGAATTATTTGTTCTAATTAGGTTTTCCATGATGCTGGTTTGAAGCATAGAAGGCTAGAAGGCTGTTTCAACCAATCAGATTGCTTCCTCGAAACAACCTGTTGTATAATAGACAATCTACAAGCTCACAATCAAAGCATCGCAATGTGAAGAATAATGTCATCCCTCCACTAGATCTATATATCGTGTGTCGGGCGGAAACCGTGTCTAAAACTGTTACTTTTCAGGACGCTGTAGAACGATCAAGTACAAAAAACACAAAGTTAAAATATGGAGAAAAGAGGTTTCTGCCAGACAGCAGTGATATCCTTCCTTCCCTCCTCACCTGATTTTGGGCAGGAAGGACTTCTTGTAGGCATCCTCAATGCTCTTCAGATATGATAGAGGCACATTCTGAAGATAAGACTGAACAAACATAAAAAAGGAATTAAGTGGTGCAACACAATTAAAGCTGCTTTTTTAAGAGCTGAGGATGTATTCTGTCACTTCTCTGTGCTTAAATGTAGCATCACCTTGAAGAGATTGGGGTGTCCCTGGCATGAAAATGTTTGAGAACCACTTAACTGACAATACACTAACAGTATCACCTCAGATGTAAAACTATTATACTAAACCTAAGTGGTACTTTCTACTTTAAGTGCATTTTTATACCAATACTTTTGAACTTTACTCAAGTACTTTACACTTTTACTTTACTTCTACATTGCACTGATACTTTTACTGTACTTTTTCCACCACTGGTGAAGAGGAGCTTGTCATAAGAACAGTGTTAAATCCAAGATGCATATTATACAATGATGTGGGTTAGAACAATGCAAATCACAGGGCTAACACATGTATACATTTGCTACATAAGTTACATATAATAGTGTTGTGTAACTCCACTGACACAGTTTCCAGTAAGGAAGGTTTGGGTGATTATCTTGAAAGAGGAAATCATTTCCTGGGGCATAATAATTACATACAGTATGAGTATACTATGTATATCGGTGCTAATGACTGCCAGGCTCTGTGAATCATATTTCTGCCTGCCTGCCAAGTGTAAGCCGGTGAGAGACCCTAAATGGGCAGCACGTGGAGTAAGTAAAGGACAAGAAATAAATGAAAATGAGCCTAGTTGGCTATGTAAAGAATCCTCAGCCAAGGATTTGTTCCTTTGTTTTCCCCTTCCTTCCCACACAAACCAAAGCAGGGTTAACCCATTAAGAAGGGGGTGCCAGGGACCCCCAAATTGATATATTTGGCTGCAGACCCCAATCTGAAAATGTTTTGTGCTAGAAAACAACAGGCAGGAGTTAATACAAAAGTGTTTTACATTTTCATAGTTTCCCGTAATGAATGTGTCGCTGACACGAAAACAAACATATCTCGGGGTGAAAGCCCTGCCCACACCAAAATATCTTGCTGATGTCTTTTTGTAAACTGTGGACCTGTAAAGCCCTCTGAGACTGTAAGAGGCATTTAGGGCTATACAGCTGAATTAATACGACTTGACATAAAGACATACTATGTCATTTTGACTTCTGACGCAAAAGGCAATCATCTCTTCAGGGCAGTCTATCAATTCCCACCAAGTTTCATGAACATCTATCTATCTGCCTCTGCTATTCTCGAATTGCATTGTTCACAGACAGGGATGGTTTAGACAGTACCATATATTACAATACCCTACCATGCTTGCATGCGACCATGGAAAATAAGTAACACACAGGATAACGCAAAAATAAACTAATTCTAATCTGTGTTTCGTGAAATGTGCAGTATAGCAACAAAATGTATTTCAGAAAACTTGTTGACGGTCAGGATTTAGAACGCCTTTTTAGAATCATCCTCAGGTCTAAATGGGTTAATCACCGGAAATATACGATCTACAAGCTCACAACACGTGTTGTGACCAATAGATCGGCTATTTTCAGTGTGCAACATGCTTCCATAGAAGACATGCTGACTTCTATGGAATCCATATGGCTGAAATCAGTCGTGGCAACTGAGAACTTTAACCCATGATATGTATCTGTTCTGTATTGTTCAGTATCTGTCTCTTTACCGTTCCACTCTGTTGCAACTTCTTCTGCACCTCTTCAGCCGGTGTGTCCACATAGATGATCGCATGTGGGGGCAGGAACTCACAGATGCTGATGCCTTTGATCTCGTTGTAGTGATCCACACCTGCAGGCCAAGGAGCGTTAAAGGGATCGTGACATTTAAAAAAAGGTTATTTGTATTTCTTATTTTATTTTTTTGGTAGGTTTTCTGAGCTCAATTGCACCCAAAAAACCTGAACTTTTAATATTCAGTAGATTTTCAGTGGTCTGGGGTTTTCTGGCTCAAACAAGTGCTCTGATTTGCCTGTGGACTGTGAGGTAAGAGTCCACAAATCCCATATATGAATACGAATTTGCCAGCAGCTGTCACTGTTGAGGGATTTTGCCTGTTTTCATTGCAGCTCAAAAGGCTTCAGAACACAGTAATCCACTGACTGTTGGAAGTTTGTAACTTTGTGTGGGTATAATCGAGGTCATAAAACCTAAAAGAAAAACGAAAAATAAATAAATGAATGTCATGAAGCCTTTAAGACAAACCACACTAACAACATGAATACCCCAGTCTCACTATTCTGGGTGAATACTGGACAACTCACCCCGGTGCTTGCCCATTTTTCCTCCCGGAATTTTCCCCAGTGAGGGGGATAACTTTGTAATATGCTATTGGCTGTTTGTATTCTTTTTGGAAAAATATAAAAACATACTCCTATGGAAAGGCTATATATATATATTTATTTTTTTTACTTATATTGGCCCTACAAACAATTTAGTATAATGTAGTATATGTAAGGTTTTGCCCACTCAAATGGTACCTTGTCAGATATTCCCCGACATAGCCTACAACAACGTCTTCTACTTAGGCTGTCTGCTGTCGTGAAAGTTTATAGTTAGAGAAATTCAAAGTCCAGCTGTCTGCTGTAGTGTCCAGCCTCTCCCACCCCTCACTGGGGAAAATGGATAAGGGGCAAGTTGTTCTGTTACCTTCTGGGTAAGTCACTCATACAGGCACAAGCAGCAGAATGTTAGTGTGGGATGTTTTGCAAGACTGTGCTAACAACAATACAATATGACCAGATTAAATAAAAATAAGATAGAAGATAGTTTAAAAAAATATTTAATACAAGTTATAAAGGAAGTGTGGGCAGGACACACATTCTAAAATGATGTAAAGGAAGCCTTGGCAGCAATGAGAGATGTGCAAAAAATGTAAAGTGTGATGCGTTTTCAAACACTTTCAAAGTAATTTAAATTAAAAAGTGCAATACTCACACTGCTTCCTGATGTAACCCTCTTTGTACATGGCCTCCAAAAAGACAACGTCACTGTAGGGAGACCGCTCCAAGACCACTCCTTGGCCTACAACCCAGATAATAAGGAGGGATGTTATTGTAATGCATTTGTTAACACGTGGCCCTGTTTGAAAATGTCTGCAATTAAGTTTTTTTTTTAATATTTTAAAATGTATGAAAATGTTTCAACATGGAAACTCACCTGTTGTGAGTAAATGTTCAATGGCATCAGAGTACTGCAGCAGTCTCATGGTGTACATCCACAGCTGCAGCCTGTAGGAGTTCCCGTCCGCAGCCTTGGGGTCTGTGTAGAACTTCTCCAAGCTGCACATCCCGTTGAACCTGACGGACAGTGGCTCTTTCTCCCCAGTCATCTTGTCTTGGTAGAACGCATCAGCCTCGGGCATGTAGAGCATCCCTGTTGACAGATTAACCCAAAGTTCGTTTGATTTGATTATTTTCCTTAAAAAATGTATAAACAAAAGCAGGCAAAGGAAACAAGGAAGTATAGTAGAATGTGAGAAATAATGTTGTGGGGGCGGTTTTTCTGGTCTCCACAAAAAACGTATTTTTTAAAGATACGTTTACTATTAGAAAAAGATTCAGGTTGATATATTAGGATTAGACATTTAAAGGTTAGGTTTAGTGGTTGCATTTAGAGTAAGAGTTAAACATTATTTATACTTGGGTTAGGGTTCGGGTTGTGTGCCAGTCGTGTCATGCACAGAAGAATAGCCGATCTACAAGCTTACAACGCTGCGTTATGAGCTTGGAGATCTGCTATTTTTCGGCTTTAGGCTTGCCCCAAATTTTTTAAATGGCCCTAATATTAATATATAATTGCTGTCCTAGTGTGTGTGTGTGCGTGTTATTACCAAGTCTGTCTGCCAGCTTCTTAGCCAGGTCTCCTTTCCCTGAGGCCAGGTTTCCATCAACAGAGATGATCTTGCTGAACTCGTTGAGTCTAGGTGTTGTCCTCTCTCCCAGAACGTAGGCCCACCAGCCATACCGCAGACTCCTCACAGAGCTGGTGTGAATACCAGCCTGAAACACAATGATGATGTGAGGTTAAAGGTAGGGTATGTGGTATTTTGAATGAAACGTTTGTTTAAAAGGTTAAAGCACTATTGTGACGTCATCATTGCTGTACTCATTGCTATAGTGTTTGTTCAGTAACAGGAGTCTCCATGTCTCCGCAACTCTGTAATATATTATAGATTTCCTGTTTTAGTTGCTCCGTTTGTTTTTGCTATTACAATGTAGTTGATGCTTTCTTGTTGTAGTTTTGCTCTTTCTGTGAAGCACTGAACTACACTTGTGCTATATAAATAAAGATTGATTGATTGAGAGATTAAATTACACAATATTGACCTGATTTTATTTAATGTTTTCTTTTGTTTTTATTATTATTTAACATTCAGGTGATGAACCCACATTAAATCTATCTGCTTCTCTGGCTAATATTCAATTTACATTAGAATCTAGAGTTGTTTGTGGCTACACTTACCCTATCTTTAATTTTCTTTTTTAAACAGGTGGGGTGGTCAAATTCAGCCAATCAGTGCCCATTTATCAGCTTCTACAGTGTTCCAGTAATCCAGTTGAATTTTGTATACTCGCAGTAGTGGGCACAGTTGACAGTAGCCCCTCTCGGCAACCTACGTTAAAGTTTTCTGACATTTCCAAAGGAGCTCAACCCGGGGGTCCGGAGACGGGCTAAGTTGACAGGTGCATTGGGGTAACTTGCAATTGCAAGTATGGGCCAGAGGTAATTAATCACACCCGTGTGCCCCTAATATGCAACTCAAAGGCAGCGGTGGCCGAACGGATAGCGGCGCGGTCTAGATACCGGAAGGTTCCCAGTTCGAATCAGCCGTCCGACACGTTAAAATTACCACCGCTGAAATGCCCTTGAACAAGGCATCAACCACTACGATGAAATGTGTTCTATGAGCAGGGCCTGGCTGGAAACAAGTTCTTGAGCTTAGCCCAGATACCCTGGGTAAATATAGATTTCATTTCATTTCATTTCATTTCAAGGAAGTTTTGATTGCAGGCAGTCAAGATCCGCAGTCATTCAATGATTCCGGGTCCAGTTGGTTGATGCCCTCAGTGTTAACCTCACCAGGCTTTCCACCACCTCTCCGTGTTTACTGTTTAGCTCGTGGGAAAGTGCAGATAGTACATATAGCACAAGTTTTCTGCCAGAACTTTCAAAAGGATGTGATAAGTCGTGATAAGTATTGGGTGAGTACACAGTATACACGCAGCGCTGCCTTTGGAACACAACTAACAACTATGTAAACAACTATAACAATAGTAATATATCACAGCCAGTCTGGGGTAACATTGTTATTGTTATGGCTAGTGTAGTATAAGCATGTTAGCATGTTGCTATGACAGCTGGCTATCGTCCTTGAGGATTCTGTTGTCAGTCACTATGGTGGCTGTACCTTGTGTATGGTTGTTAATGTTGTCCCCGCGCTGAGCGCCTCTGCTCCGGACGGCACGAGCAGCCGGACCAGCCTGAGAGCCATAATATTGTTGTTCACTGTCTGTCCTTTAAATTAAAACGACAACCTGACCCGAAAACTGATCTGTCAACCTCCTCCTCCGCTTTGAGGCGCGATCATTATACGTCACGGCAAATCGGTGTTGCCAGATTATGTAAGGGAAATAAATAAGCAACCAGGTCAATGAAAACAAAGCCCACCATGGAAGCAACATGAGCTTAGTTAGATGATGATCTGCGCTATTTTCAACCCTGGTGTAGCAGAGTGGCTACACCAGGGTGAATGTGACCTACAACTACCAATGTTTGCAAGCAACTTTACAGGAAAAACAAGCACAAAGTCGCTTATAATAAGCAGACATGGCAACACTACGGTGCTTTTGCTTCCGTTCTGGCTCACGAATATACGTCATCACCTATCGCCTTGGGTGTTGTTGCCATTATGGTTGTTACTTGTTACCTGAGATTCATAAGTCGCCACACACAAATATGATCTAAGTAAGTAGTTCAGTTTCTGCTTTTGGCCATTTGAGCTGTTTGTTTGTTTGTTTGTTTGTTTGTTTGTTTGTTTGTTTGTTTGTCTGTATATACTGATGATCCAAAACATTGATAGGCTAAACAATTATGATGCGGCTGCCTATGGCATAGAATTGATCTTCATAAATAGAAGTGTGGATAGAATTGATAAAATACATAAACTTACATAAAATACCTAAAAAATAATAATATAAAGCCATCGAGACATGTTCCATAGCGTTCCATAGTCTTGACCAGTAGATGGTGCTACTGATTCATCTCACTGTTGTCAGGGAAATGCCTCGACCAGCTGCAAAGAATAAAATACTTGATAAATGCCCTGTCTCTGTGTGCAGTACTACCTACATCATATTATGGAGGGAATGCACAACAGTCTCATATAATGCAAACCAAAAAAAGCAAAGCAACTAACTACCCCTTTTGCCCATGGTTTTCTTTTCATAACACACAATAAATTGTAATAACATAACACAGCATAACATACCAACCACAATAATCAGACCAAAATGTAGACTACCCTGACAAAAGTGGCCTAAAAAGAATCTACCAGGAGATCACAAAGGGAGGTAAATGTAAATTCCCATCGAAAGGATATTCACTGCCAGCATTTTGTTTATTTTTTTCCTCCTTTGAATACATAGGAACACAATGGAAAATAATGTTTCCAGGACTTTGTGTTATACTTGCATATTCAGTCAATCAACATGTTCCAACTCAAATAACATGGCACAACAATAAGCATTATAGGAACACTTCACCATCATCTTCATATAATAGGTCCTCACTAAGTAATAATCATGATAAAATGGCACAATTGTTTTCTACTCAGTCTGTGACATCATCGTTAGGCAGATCTTTTTTACAAAAATGTTTCGATTTTTATTATCGTGAGAACGATGGCTTCCATTTTCGCATTGCAACTTTTCAGGACTAGAAAGCCTGCAGTTTCTATTAGCTTGGATTCTCATCTGAACTGCCCACAGCCCTCCTATGAGACACAGACCGAGTAGGAAAAAAATGGTGGCATTTTATCATGATTATTAGTGAGCACCAATTATATGAAGATAGGTTGAAAAGTGGTGAAGTGGTCCTTTAATGTCAGGGTGTGCCGTGTGCACTGTACCCCAACCAAGGCCTGCTGTTTTTGTTTTGTTTTTGTTTGTTTGTTTGTTTTTTTTGCCTAGTGGACAGGTGGACAGTAAACGTACATTTACTTGAGTTCCCTACTTGTGTAAATCTTTTGAGCAGGCCTACTTTACTTGGGGTATTGCATTCTTGGATACTCCACTACATTTCAAAGACAAATATTGTACTTTTTTTGGAAGAGAAAACTTGTGAGCTTGTAGAACTTCCATAGCTGGGTGAAATAATTGTGCAACCCGGCTTAGTTTTTCTTTTCTTTTTTTTAGCCAGAAAGCTCACGCACTGTGAGGTCACACACTCTCTACTGGCAGTCAGGGAGGATGGGGAGCCAAGGTGCAATTAAGCCACTCTACCACCCATTTGTTCAGCTTCAGTTCAAGTTTATGGTCACATCATAATGGCTGAAATCACAGCCTGTCCATACAAGCTCCAGCGATTTGCAGTTACAACATAGTCATAACAATAGAGAAAGGAACCCAGGAAAAAGTCAGATAACAGTAACAGGACAACAATATAGCCTACGTAAGGTGTGTGCTGGAAAATAAATAATGAGTCAGTCTATCGGTCAACAAAAAAAGACAGATATTAAACATGTAAGTGTATACATGAGTGATATGGCCCTGCATGTAGTTTTTATGATCACAACTAAAGACCTTTCTGTTTATTAGTTTATTTTTATTTCTCTTCTGCACTGTTTCCTTGATGTTCTGTGTCAAGCACATTGAATTGCCTTGTTGTTCAAATGTGCTAAATACATAGCCTACATACACATAAGTCTGCCTTGCCAGAAAGGCAATACAAAGATACGGGTCGAATGGGGTGTGCACTCTGTCTGTCCGTCCGTCCGTCGGCCCGGTCGATGACCAAACTGTGCACACACACTCCCTGGATGCCAATGACGAACCTTTGCCCCAGATTTTCCAGAACGACCCATTAAGGCAGACTTTTGCAAAACACATTTATTTTGTAATACTCGTACACATCCATATACATTATACAAAATGTGGACTACCCTGACAAAAGTGGCCTAAAAAAAATCTACTGGGAGATCACAAAGGGAGGTAAATGTAAATTCCCATCGAAAGGGTATTCACTGCCAGCATTTTGTTTATTTTTTTCCTCCTTTGTCCATAGTGTTGATGAATTGAATACATAGGAACACAATGGAAAATAATGTTTCCAGGACTTTTTGTGTTATACTTGCAGAAAGGCAATACAGAGATACGGGTCGAATGGGGTGTGCACTCTGTCTGTCCGTCCGTCCGTCGGCCCGGTCGATGACCAAACTGTGCACACACACTCCCTGGATGCCAATGACGAACCTTTGCCCCAGATTTTCCAGAACGACCCATTGAGGCAGACTTTTGCAAAACACATTTATTTTTTATTACTCGTACACATCCATATACATTATACAAAATGTGGACTACCCTGACAAAAGTGGCCTAAAAAAAATCTACTGGGAGATCACAAAGGGAGGTAAATGTAAATTCCCATCGAAAGGATATTCACTGCCAGCATTTTGTTTATTTTTTTCCTCCTTTGTCCATAGTGTTGATGAATTGAATACATAGGAACACAATGGAAAATAATGTTTCCAGGACTTTTTGTGTTATACTTGCATATTCAGTCAATCAACATGTTCCAACTCAAATAACATGGCACAACAATAATAGGAACACTTCACCATCATCTTCATATAATAGGTCCTCATATACATCACGCAAATCGGTACACACTATCTCTAGTCATGTGATCAACATGGATCTGTCCAATTTCCAATATTCCACCCCAATTGCCTAAGATTGCCTTTCAAAGTTTGCAGGCTTGATCTGTTTTGAACAAAATGCCTCATCATCATGAACGCTGCATGCAATTTATGTGACGCACATTCCCACTAGGCTGAGGATGAAATGCCACTTGAAGATTTTCATATCAGCGTCATGGTGGTGCTATAACAGGCCGATGCTATAACTACACCGATCTGTGTGAAACTTTGCATGCACACTCTGTAGAGGCCAAGGAAAAAAACGACTTTAGTAAAACACATTTTTTGATATAACTCCAGATTCTGTCCAAAAATCCTATCCATATCTGACGGTACTCAGACTATAGAGATACTGTATGCAAATCGCTACACAGAATCTCTATAGTCATGTGATCAAGATGGATGTCCGCTATTTCATATTCCATCCTAATTGGCTAACATTGGCTTCCAAAGTTTGCAGGATTGGCCCGTTTTTGAACAAAAACATGCAAAATCAGCAATTTGATGGAAATCTTGCACTCCCATTCCTACTAGGCAGAGGATTAAATCCCACCCTTTTCACATTGGCCTGTTATAGCGCCACCAGCAGGTGGACTTTTGCTAAACACATTTTTGGAATAAAATGCTTCAAATCATGACTTTGAGAATGTTGAATTGTCATCAAAGGTGTAAGAAGAAATCTCACCCTCTTCACATTTGCCTATTATAGCGCCACCAGGAGGCCACAATAAACTACCTGGCCTGGTGGAGATCTGTGCTTCGAGGAGCGCTTTTTCTAATTTTACTCTCAACCGATGACAGACATCCTGGAACACCTGAGTCTCGTTTCCATGATCAGGGACAGGAAAAGTGTGCAGGATGTCGACCCCCACACATTCCAGAGTTGCCCCCGGTAGAACCAACCAGGCCCGAAGTTGACATTGCAGGGTTTTGGCCCACCAAGCCATGGACCAGTTGGGATACTTTGTCATTACAAAACATACATTTACCACATCAGCCCTATTTGAACTTTGGCTATTTTAAAATATTTTTTATAAATTTGAGACATAAAACAGGACATTCTGCATAATGTGTACTTTTGGTACATTAGGTATATTTGATGCCAATACTTTTGTACTTTTACTCAAGTAAACTTTGAATTCTGAACTTTTACTTGTAACACACTCTACAAAGGAGTATTGACACTTTTACTTAAGTAAAACATGTCGGCACTTTTTCGTTGGGGCCAAAACAGACAACGTGAGTATCCCCGCAGTGTCTGTCATGTTGGACCAGTGTGGTTCCGGTACGGTCCCATGACTCATGAACTCAGCGAGAGAGAGAGAGACCCTCCTTACCTCACAGCTGCACGGGTCTCCTCTGATGGGCCCTTGGCCTTTAGTGACTGTCTCTACAACATTTAACCCAGCTCACACTTTGACTCTCACCACTGATTTCTTTCAAAATTGGCAAAAAAAAAAAAAATCAGAATCAGAAGACCACAAGGGGAGGTAAATAATGTTTTCTCCTTTGTACATGGTATAATGGTGTTGGTATTTGTTGATTAACTGTATTATTGTGTGCATTTGTTATGCTATGTTGATACATTGAATACATAGGACCACAATGGAAACAAGTCCCCAGGACTTTTTTGTGTTATCCTTTTAGCCTTAATGTCTTACTGTACCATACTGTTTACACTTCCCGACTAATACAGTATTCAATCAGTCAATCAAACAACCATCTTGGTGTCTGGCTGGTCTTGCACAACAGTGTCCTGTCTGTCTGGCTTCTGACATGAGTGAGCGTGCAGGCTGTGCCCCAGGTGGAATGCTGACATTAGCTCTCTTGCCATTGCTGCAGTGCTAGACGAGTCACGGCTATTATCACATATAAATGTGGGCCCCTGCGATGTCCACAATGGCTGCCAGTAGATCCAACTGGTTGATGCATTCGTCCTGTTGGTGTCAGTAGCCAGAACTAGGGGTGGCATAAGTTGGAGTGGAACCCCTTGCCTTGATTCTGAGCTCGTTCCCCGGTTACAGTCTGAATGTCCATCATTGTTGTAGTTGTCCACAGTGGAGAAGCTCCCAATGTCTTGATAAGAGCATGGCACATTGTGTCATTCAGCTCGCAGTCTAGATACAGCCCCTCGGCTTGGCCATAGCAGACAGAGTTGATGTTCAGTGGTATTTCTGAGAGGACAAGGGGGCGCTCACAGCAGCTATATACCCCCATTTCCCCTGGTTTTCCCGACCATTCACACTTTGCACTATAACTATGAATATAGTTAGTAGAGTTCACACAAACTATAAAATCAAAATACAATGGGTAACAATATATAGTTATTGTTATAGTTACACTATAGTGCTCAGTGTGAATAGCCCTTAACTCTTTGTAATGTAGCTTAATGTAAAACAGACATTTACAGTATAGTACAATTAAATCAGCTATAGTTTGCAACTTTGCATTAAGAGCATCTATGTCTTCCCACTAACACTTATTTTACTTTAGACAAAAAAGGTATCTTTCCTTCAAGTTGTACTGCTTAATTGCCAAAGGTGTAAAATGCAGACTTGCAAAGAAAAAATGAATCCAAGGCACAAAAAAGAGTCATAGCCTATAGTTTATTGATGAGCAAGGCAATTAATAAACAGGACCTACGCGTTTCGACCAAAAGTTTCGACCTACACGTTTCGTCAGGGTCTATCTTATTATTAACTTATTTTACTTTACTAGACCTGTACGTGCCCGTTGGCCACCGGCCTACTTGAGAACGATGCAACTTTGGAACATAATAATTAGAGATGTCCAGATACTGTATCGGGATCGGAAAAGTATCGGATCGCCCCTTATTTGGTCATATCGGTATCGGCAAATATGTCAGTCTAACCACCGATCCGACACAGGGGTATGCAGTTGACACTATGGTAGATAAATAAAAATGTTGGGGCATGTGGAGTTTGCTTTCGAGTTGCCCAAACTGCAAGTGCACATTTGAGTGAGGTGTCTGCTATAAACACAAAGATATATAGCTAGATACTAGCCCGTTTTAACTATCGGTCTGTGTCCCTTTTGTGCCCATACTGTATATGGAGATATCTGTAGTATGCAATACCTGTTGTCATAGCACTAATTTTTACTGTCTGTCTGTGTCCCACATGGAGATCTCTGTATCTGTCTGTCTGCCTGTGTGTGAAGAGTGCAAACTGACTGTGAAAAGTAGACTGGTTAAGTAATCAATTGGCAGGTGTGTGGTTGCCATGGCAATCAATTGGCTGAGGCAGAGGCTGGAAATTGCACAGGTATGGGGATTTAGGCTGATTAGGCCCACTGGTAGAGCCTGACCAGAGCCTTTTGTGGTGGTTCTGGAGAACCGTGTGTCCGACCGACTCGATACTGCGGACTGCACTCCCTGTGGGGGTGTGTAACGTGTGTGTTGAAATTGAAGTCGGTGGGGCAAACGGTTCTCGAGTTGCGTGCATTACAACTGTACACACACACACGCAGACAGACGTGGCACATTTATAGTAGAACTAGACCTGTACGTGCCAGTCGCAGTCGGCCACCGGCCTACTTAGTCCATGAGCCAGACAAGTTTTCATTACGAAATGAGTGGGCAAAACCATACCTATATTAAATTGTTTAGAAGGTCAATATAAGTAAATTAATATATGCTAACACTTCCACAGGAGCAGCTTTTTCATATTTATCACACATTTTGTTATTTTCACCTATATATATATATATATATATATATATATATATATATATAGGATGAAAAAAATTAAGAACTAGTGATCACCATGAAACTTCCCTAGTTGATTAATTACATGAAAACAATGATTTATTGTATTACAAGTTTTCTGAAATTGTATATTTAAATATGCAAATTAGGCATTATATAGGAAAATATGCCTGATTTTGCCTGACTGTCAATTTAATATTGTATTGACAGAGTCAACATTATTATTTAATTTTGTTAACATGTCAAAGTCAAAGGTTTTAAATGAGGGAATATTCAATGTCCATATAGTAGCCAATGTATCATCTAACTATAAATGCAAAGTCTCTGTGTCTGTACAGCTGTACGTCTGTAATACATGTAACACGAAAACCGTTCGCCCCACCTACTTCAAATTCGACACACGCGTTATACACCCCCACAGGGAGTGAGTGCAGTGCCCGGTGTCGAGTTGGTCGGACCCATGGTTGTCCAGAACCGCCACAAAAGGCCTCTGCCCGGGCCACAGCTGACATCACAAGGCCTCTGCAACTCCATATTTGGGCATGCCTAAATACGGGTTTGTCCCACCGACTTCTGACATCTGCATAGACCCCATATTTGGGCATGCCTGACAAAGATGGGCATAAAAGGTGATACTGCTGACATCACTTCTGACATCACCATGACTTGACCAGCTCAACAGAACGATGAATTGGCTAATAGATGGCAGTTACAGATCACCTTTTTTACATGACAATATGCCCAAAGGTACCCGAGCCTATACCGCAACCGGATGCGTGACGCACAACAACGTGCACAGAGAGCTGAGTCAGACAAAGCACGAGATGCACGCCTGCAAGATCTGTGGTTGGTGTCAATGCGGGATGCACTCTCAGTCCACGGCCACGCATCACCCTGTGTCCAACCAACATCATCTATCCATTCATTCTGCCCCACCAACAGTTTCCAGTGAGACCCTGCTTCGGCAGGGCCCCTGCCCAGTGATCCCACGGGCACTGGCCCGTGGGAGCACTGGTAAATTCAATCCTTTATTTCCGAGTCAGTCAAGGCTGCCTCTGTGATAATCAGGTCCTCTTCTTGGGGTTGGTTATTGCATGGATCATTTGTGTGCAGAATTTTGCATTAAAAAGCCATTTAAGCATATATGAAAGTATTGAATAAGTAAAATGACTATTCCAATCAATTACCCATACTTGAATTATGCAGAAAGGTGTGATTATAGGTCTCTACACAATAATGGCTCAAACGTTTATCATATATTTTTGTAAGAATGTGTGTGGTAATATAGGGGGCCACATATTCAGTGCATGATAACGACCACTAAGCTATGTGTATGCAATGGTTATCATGCCAAACTGAAGTAGAGATGCACAACAAGTCAAAAAAATCACACCAGCTTTGCCCACCTATTTGATTCTATAGCTATGGCCCTGGCTCGTGTTATCACACTATAATAGTGTTTCTGATTGTATCTCTAGAGTTACCACTCATATTAAAGCTTAGAATGGTGAGCAGTTTTCTATAGCCATTAGGAACATGTTGGTACTTAGCACACACTTCCAAAATGGGGATATTTGCAAGCCTTATTTAAAATTTGTGTGTAATGTGTGTGCAAAATACTGCATTAAAAGCCCATTTAAGCATATATGGAAGTAAAATAACCATTCCAATCAATTCCCACCCTGGGCAAGACCTACGCTGAAAAGACTGAAGACGGAAGTGGCGGAAGTGTTGCGGAAGTGTTGCGTGTAAGATAACTACGTCACGCGGTGCGGCTGTGTTTACTAGTCCCCATCCAATGATCATTTCAGCGGGAATACATTTTCGGGAACACAACGCTGCGATTGGTCAAAAAACGTTAACTTCCGGGGGCCTTTCGATAGCTTCTCTGCCTTAGGTTGTGACCAGGCTCTTCTTTTTCGCAGTTAAGTGAGCCTGGGACCGAGGCTAATCAATTCCCCATATTTGAATTATGCAGAAAAGTGGTTTCATTGGTCTCTGCACAAAGTAAGGTTCAAAAGTTGATCATATATTTGTTGTCACAATTTGCATGTGGCAATATAGGGGTGCATGTACTCAATGCATGATAACTACCACTAAGCTGCTAGTCTGCGATTGTTATCATACAAAAATGTGAAGTAGAGATGTACAGCTAGTCAAAAATTCAAACAAGAATTTGCCCACCCATTTCGTAATTAACGCGCAAATTAGGGGGGTCTGGCTCATGGACTAACTTGGGAACAATGCAACCTAATGGGAACCTAATGATATTGTCATAGCACCCGTTTTAACTGTCAGCTGGTGTCCCACATGGAGATCTGTGTATGTGCCTGTATGTGAAGACTGCAAACTTTAAAGTGTACTTGGCAATCAATTCGGCCCACTGGCAGAGCCTGATTGGTTGAGCCTCAATTGGCTGAGGCAGAGGCTGGAAACTGCACAGGTGAAAGGAGTTGGCCTCATTAGGCCCACTGGCAGAGCCTGGCCCAGGTGAAAGGAGTTGGCCTCATTAGGCCCACTGGCAGAGCCTGACCAGAGCCTTTTGTGGTGGTTCTGGGGAACCGTGGGTCCGACCGACTCGATACCTGGCACTGCACTCCCTGTGGGGGTGTGGAACGCGTGTGTCGAATGTGAAGTCGGTGGGTCAAACGGTTCTCGAGTTACGTGTATTACAACCGTACACACACGTACGCACGCACGCACACTTACACACGTACGCAGAGACGTGGCGCATTATATAGTAGATGCCTTACTTTGTCATACAACAGTGTCGCACAAAAGTAGTGAAATCGTCTATTTTCGCTATTTAAAAATGTTTTTAAAATCAACAAAACCGCATAGAGGGTGAGAGAGGCAGAGCAATTCTCAGTGCTGCAGGAAATGTACAAAGCTGATGTTGGAGAAAGATATAATGAAGGGAGAAAAAAACAGTGCTCAAATGTAGGCTTCCTGTGGGTGGCAGTTACTCATGCATTTCTGGTAAATGTAGTGACCTGAGGGGTAGGTTACAGTAATTCTCATGTTTACTTTTGTGTCCAATGTGTATAGTGTTGCAGCATAACAATCACGTTGTGAATCAACCAATGCATTGTGTGTAACCAAGAGCTTTCTTTGGTCCGAAAATCGCACCCCATGCTCACTGTGGTATACTGTGGTGGTGGTCTGTTCGTGGTGGTCTCAAACATTGCTCTGCTCCTTCCCACTCCCATGTTATGCATGATCATTGTCTCCACCAGGCCGAAGGCATGGGGAGAGAGTATGTTTTGCACTCCGTCCGTGTGTGTGTGTGCGTCCGTCCGTCCTTCCTTCCTTCCGTCCGTCTGTTACCAGCTAATCTCCGGCACCGTTGGCCCGATCCATGCCAAACTTTGCACACAAACTCCCTGGATGCCAACGACGAACCTCTGCCCCAAATATTCCTCAACGGCCTGTTATAGCGCCACCATGAGGCCGATTTAGGCAAAACACATTTCTGTAGATTACTCGTACACATTTTATCCATACATCACACAATTCGGTATACACTATCTCCATAGTCATGTGATCAACAAGGATCTGCACCATTTCCCATCTTCCTTCCTGATTGGCTAAGATTCGCTTCCAAAGCTCACATGATTGGTCCGTTTCGAACAAAATGCCACAAATCACAAACACAGTGTGCAATTTCCGTGAAATTATACACGCACATTTCCACTAGGCTGAGGACGACATGACACAATTTATTTTCCAAACCAGCCTCATGGTGGCGCTGATGGAATTATAATTAAGATAAAACCAATTATAAGGCTCGAAGACCAATTTGTTACATAAATATGTAGATAACAGATAAGGGAAGGCTCACCAAAGATATAAAGGACTGTATATCTGAATTATTGAGCTGCACAGAGCTATAACTATAAAAAATACTTTTGAGAAAGTACTCAAAGAGTACACATAAATACTCAGCACCACAATGGTAAATGGTTACCATATCTTTTAGATGACCAAGTTCACAATTAGCTTTAACAGGATTACTTTAAGCAGAGAGATCAACATCCAAATGTTGATCTGAGCAGGAAATACTCTTTTAGAAAAATACCTTTAGTAGTCAATTAAAAAGATGAGTCCACCAGAAGAATGATTGTCGAGTCAGAACAATTATGGTTTAGTTAATTCATTTTCCAGATCTGAGAGACAGAATGATACTCACATACAGCCAAATAACTCTCCCCTGTACCCCCAAAAGGCACAGGGTAGTCTCTCCCGAACAATTCATTTCACAGGCATTAATACTGTAGAATACGTCAATTGTTGATACACCTTCATTGGCTGAATACACAGTTAGTTTCCGCTATTCCACGCTGGCACTGGTTGTCAAGCGCTCATTGGACCAGCACATGGATGATGAGACTGATATGGTGACAGCTTCC
Source organism: Electrona antarctica (assembly GCF_951216825.1). Taxonomy (NCBI): domain Eukaryota; kingdom Metazoa; phylum Chordata; class Actinopteri; order Myctophiformes; family Myctophidae; genus Electrona; species Electrona antarctica. The sequence continues at coordinate 30,155,939 of NC_136794.1, forward strand.
TTAGTTCCGTCATGGAGGGCCATAGACCGGGAAAGCACTGAGGCTGGCGTTGCTATGGCAACCTGAAGATAACATTTATCTCCCAAGGTCAAATACATGCAGTGTTATATCCAAATAGACCTCTCAGTATGCCAGCTAACTTTTGACTGGGGACAGACAGTGAATTTTAACTTGGCGTCAGGCAATCCATAATATAAATAATATAATAATATAAAGGATAATATAGGTCTGAGATGATTAGGCCTGTGGATGGTGACATGACATAAATAGGATAAGGAGAACAACCCAGAGTAAACAGGCAGTAGGCTAGGAGTACTGATGACAAAATATGAACACGGTCTGGGCCAAAGGGAAATTGACAATTCCATCCACAAAAATACCAAAGTAACAGATCTACCATAACTCAAAATTATCTATCAGGCGCTATAACAGGGCAATTCCTGTTTTTACCTATAACTGCATCGTTCTGTGTACAACTTTGTATGCGCACTCCCTAGAGGCATGGAAAAACATTTTCCCTGCATCCCTCCACATCTGCCGGTTATAGCGCCACCATGAGGCCGATTTCTGCAAAACACATTGTTTATATTAGTCGCACAGATTTCATCCAAATCTCATGCAAATCGGTATACATGATCTCTGTAGTCATGTGATCAAGACGAGTCTGTTTGATTTCTCAGATTATACACTGATTGGCTAAGATTGCCTTCCAAAGTCTTCAGGAGTGGCCCGTTTTGTACAAAATGCTGCACATGTCCTGCTCATCCAGAATTCTATCCTCAGAGATGCTATGAGTGATCTGACTCTGCATTTCCTCAACACAATGAAGAAAATTGTTAATCAATGATTTTTGTATATATTTGCTATTTTTTCTGTCATTGTAATATTTGCCTGATGAAGACCTAGTATTTCGAAACGTTGCAATTTGTTACCTCTAAATTAAGTCTCGGAGCTCTAGAAACTAGTGTGCGGATGCACGTTCTTTCTCTGCCTTGGTCTCAAACATTGATCATGTCGAGGATGTCCCTTATTCATATGTAGGCTATTTGGCCGCAGATCCCCCAACTGTATCTAATTGTTTTCTGGAGACCTCCTTTATTTATTTATTTTTTACATTCACCACTTGGAAATAGCCATCGAAAATTGCAGATCTACAAGCTCACAACGCATCACAGACACTATCTTTTGTGAAGAGGTTTGGTAGAAGTACCGAGCCAAAGGTCAGGTTAGGTATTGGGGGTTTAAATCATGAATATCTGAAAACACACGTTTTACATGAATCCAACATAGTGGTGGTGGTCCTGCTTCATCTATTTCTCTGCTAAGGGGTCCTTGGCCTGAACAAGACCCCTGGTTTAAGAAGTGGGATATGTTATATATTGATTTTGCTTTAAATTAGATCCACCTTTTGGATGAATATAATACAGCCAGTCCAGTTGACTGTCTTCTCTGCGCCACCTGTAGTGTATTCACAAGGCTTTACATAACACATCCAGTCTGTCAGCTTAGCAGTGTGACTCGCAGCCTGTTTCCTCTGTCGTCTAGGAAACCATGAATGTAAACATGGCCTACCGTCAGTTACACTTCTTCATATTTCATTGCTCGGGCAGCGGCGGGAGCAACATAGGGTTTTCAACTACATGCGTGCAGGCGAACGAACTGCTGCTCGAGCTAAAATTAGCGTTTAGATGGAGGCAGGTTTAATAACATTGAAACTATTGTTGTTTTTATCCATTTAGCTACAATTATGATTCATAATGTGCATACTTTATGCACAATATGCAGCCTAGGGTCTCTGCAATAACAGTGAGGGGAAGGGGATGAATCCAGTTTCTATGATTTTAAGAATGAGCATGGCAATGCATGAAAAGCTGCAAGCAGTTACAGTATGTGCATACACATGCATGATGCATGCACGCACACACATGCCTGTGTGCGCATGCATGTGCATGTTTGCCTGTGTGCATCCCTCATTCATGCATGTATACATGCGTACATATGCATGCATATATACTGCATATACACCCGCGCACACAAGCGCATGCACACACACGCGCGTGCATCATATCTCTCTGTACACACTGCACACACACACACACACACCTCCCAGCAGCACACATACATACAGTACACACCCCTGCACTTAAGGCATTGTGTTCACACATGTGCCTGTGCACTCAGACCACACACACACACACACACACACACACACACACACACACAGGAACCAGAGTAATTAGTGCCTAATGTACGCCGTAGTAAAACAACAATACTCCACATTCAGGTCTCACGGCTGAAGCCCTGTGAGGCCATCTGAGGGATTTGGCAATCTGTCTCTGCCAAAGTTCCCCCGCTTTTATGGCAGCTTTTATTTCACTTCTCTGCAGCTCCGAGTAGCTTTTAACAGTGCCAATGGGGAGGCAATTTGCCTGCATTGTTTATCATTAAAACAACTGGAAAACCATAGCAACAAAATACTTTTTTGTGCTCTAGCCCTACATCTCCGTAAAATCTTACAAGGAACAAGGAAGGCTACTGCAAAAAGTTTCAATTTGTTCTAACACTTGGAATTGTTGCTGCCTGTTATTATGAGCGGGGAGGAAAATGTTTTTTTTAGACCACTCTTGTGTTGGCGTTTCACTGTGCTACATTATGTGACCTTATGTTGCATGCATTTAATTTCAGACATGTTTTTTATTTATCTCTGAAAGACATGTCATGGCGGGACAACAGGTGGTGTTGATAACGTCTTGATTACTGTCCGGTAGAAGAGGAAAGGCATTCGACAGCCTTGTAGACAAGAGAACAGAACGAAAATACAAAACATGGGGCAACAATTACAGTCGTCCGCCTGCTGACCGCTAATGCCCCCCCTCCCCAAAAAAAACCCACCCACCCACTCTGTGCCACTGCTCAGTGTTGCCATGTCCGCTTATTATAAGCGACTTTGGACTTGTTTTTCCTGTAACAATGCTAGTAAATATCGTTGTTTCTAAAGTCTAGTTGCTTATTTGGGCTTATAGCCTCCCTTAGCCAGACTGATCTGCCTTTGCAATGCACATTGCCCCAGGCAGATTTACAGGTTTACTGCCACCTGGTGGACGCAAGAGCCAACGCTAGAATGCTACCCCGGATCTACTTGTTTTTTAGTGTGATGCACATACGGTTTGGCGGGCATCTTAGATGCTAAATAATTAGCATCAATGCTAGCGAGCTAGTAGATTTACTTATTCAGCTTTTTTGTCTGCCTGTATACAAGAAGTGAACGGCAGTGCGCGTGCGAGAAACCTGTCTAGGATCGCTGAAGAAGGAAAGGGCAAGCAAAAAAAAAGAAATCACCGGTTTGATAGCAATAATAAAGCTTAATCGACGGAACGTTCCGCCAAAAGCAATTGCCGGTTGGATTCGAATTGAGGGAACGTTCCGCGGCTCCGCCACGAGCAGTTCATTTGTTAAGTCTGGCCCGCTCAATTGTGGGAGGCTTAGCGGACCCAAAGTAGCGTAGGGCCAACCAGATTCGTCTCAATCATCTGGAACCAGGCTATAACCAACCAGGGCCCAGTATGCAAATGGAGTGGGACATTTATCTGTCCATCTATCTTCCAAATAAATCTGGCAACACTTCCCTGCAGAGCAACACAGAAGCTTACCGTATTGCCATAGTTAGCTAATAACATCACTTTATATGTTTTACTAAGTAAAAGTATCAATACTGCTGTTACAAGTAAAAGTCCAGAATTCAAAATGTACTTTAGTAAAAGCACAAAAGTATTATCATCAAAATGTAGGTTAAAGTACCAAAGTAAAAGTAATCAATACTCATTATGCATAACGTCCCATTTAAAGTTTTCAAATGTGTGCTATTTTCAAATGGGATGCAGAAATGTATATAGGGCTGAAGTGGTTACTGTATACTTTGTGATAATAATGAAAATCTACTAAACTTGTAACTAAAGTTTTGAAATAATTGCAGTGGAGTAAAGTACAATATTTGGAGTAGAAGAAAAGTACAAAGTACAACATCTAGTAAAGTAACAAAAGAAAGCAAACTCAATTGTACTTATGTACACTACGTAAATGTACCGTACTTGGTTACTTTCCACAATGCTGACTCTCTACCACTGCCTGCTGCAAATGAACAGCCACTGTGACACTCCCAGGACAGTTTATACAACCTGATGTTAATTTTAATGGATCTGCGGTTGAGTACGTAATGGTGTCTGCGGAGTTGCATCTCGGTTGTGTTATAAATGCTTCCCCGACCTTCACACGCTAACACAACCCCTCCCCCCCATGCCAGTGAGAGGACCCGTCCTGCTCTTTCTCAAGCCTCAAGCTTGTTTTAAAAATGACTCTGCATTTCAAAGGCCAGTGCGAAAACGTTGGGTAACATCACTTGAGATGGCCAATTCCTGGTAGTGATATAGTCCTAGACTGCACTGATGCCATCGCTTCAGACCGCTTTTTTCCCAGGGACCTAGAAGGGGCAAACCTTGACTGGATTAAAGATCTGGATTTGATCAACAAGTTTCTCAGACAGCAGCGCTGAAAAGTGTGTCCGTATCACTTCAGCTGCGTGTCCACATTCTGAGCTCCAAGAATAACAGACCCGAGCAACAGGCCCTAAACCCTGTCAGCGTGATGAAACAGTGACAGAAAGCAGTGTTGTGTTCAGCTGGGCTGCATGGTGGTGGAAGGGAAGCACTGGGTGCAGAGGAACAATACTGTGGGTGTGAAATATTCTGCCATCTCCCCAAACCAAACCAAAACCGCCGCCGCCCCAGACTGACTGTGAGGGGATAAAGACGTTGAGCTACGGGTGTTGATGGCCGTGCACCGGTGGCTGTCACAGAGGAATGCACCGTGGCCGTATAAACAAACACACGTAATGAATTAAACCCATGGGAACAGCTGCATTGAGCCTCTTTGGACGACCGCACGCCACATACTGCAGCCGCCATGTTCCCTGTAGCCCCCCCCCCCCCCCCCCCCCCCACTTCTGAATAAGTCTTTGGCTGCTTTGTCATCCCCATCCCCCCCACCAGTGCATGTGGGAAGCCTCATCACCGTTCGCTGCCCAAGTGTGGGCAGGTTATATTTAGATGCCCCTCATGGGAACGAGGGGTGGAGGTATAAAGTAATGTCCTGGTAACATGAACCGGGCAAAGAGGAAGTATTGAAAGAACACTACAATGCCAGATAATGGCGCTCATGCACGCACAGCGCTGCCTGCGCGTGCGCTGGCGCCTGGCGCTCTCCCACACACGCAAGCTCACACACACAAAGCATGCACACACAATTTACAATTTAGGCATTTGGCAGACGCTCTTAATCCAGAGCGATTTACATTAAGCAAGAACAAAAACATAATATACATACAAAGTAGTTATCATCAAATCAAACTTTATTTATAAAGCACATTTACAAAGACCAAAGGTCAACCAAAGTGCTGTACAAGATGAGAAAAAAGAAGAAGAAAACAAAATAGCATGGTATAACAACACAAACAAAAGAGCATCAAATCACATAGTTGTAATACAATCAAACAAACCAAAATAGCAATCCAGAATCAAATTGAGTTAAAAGCCATGGAGAAGAAAATAGTTTTAAGAGAGGACTTGAAAGCTCCTAAAGAGTGATCAGACCTAATCCGCAGGGGCAGACTGTTCCAGAGGTTGGGGCCGGCCAATGAGAAAGCTCGGTCACCTCTAGACCTGTGATTAGTTTAGGGCAGAGTCAGAAGCAGCTGTTCAGCTGACCTCAAGGTCCTGGCTGGGGTGTATGGATTTATAATAGATACTGGGGAGCCAGCCTGTTTAGGCTTTAAAAACAAATAATAAAATCTTAAAATCTATTCTAAATCTAACAGGTAGCCACTGGAGTGAGGCGAGGACCGGGGTAATATGATCACGCCTCCTCGTGGTGGTGAGGAGGCGGGCGGCAGCGTTCTGTACAAGCTGGAGGGGTCTGATGGCAGACTGGTCAGTGTACATTGAATTGCAGTAATCAAGCCTCGATGAAATAAAGGCATGAATTACCCTCTCAAGATCGGGTTGGGAGAGGTAGCCTTTAATCCTGGCCAGCAGTCTAAATTGGAAAAAACTATAGTCTTGACCACATAGCTAATCTGTTTATCAAACTTAAAAGTATTGTCAAATATTATGCCCAGGTGTTTAATTGAGGAGTGAATATTGTTGCTGAGGGGGCCCAAGGTGGAGAGGGAAGGTGTTGATTGTTGGCCAAAAATTATTACCTCAGTCTTATTTGTGAGGTGAGGAAGTTGTTGTCCATCCAACTTTTGATGTCCGTGAGACAAGTAGAATCATACGTAAGCTAAGAACAGTGGAATATCTATATAATGAAACTATGCATATATATATACTATAGTGGTATGTTTACATAAAATGCTATAAGTCTACATAAACTGCTATCTAAGTCTACATAAAATGCTATCTAAGTTACATAAGTTGATCCTTTGCATACGCCTGTAGGAGGTCGAGGCTAAGGCAAGTACTACGGCAAGTGCTATGGGCTAAGACGGAGTCTGAAGAGGTGCGTTGGCAATAGACTGGGAGTGAATCTGTAGTTCTGATTGCAATGGAAAGTGCATTCCATAGTTTTGGAGCCAGAAGGGAGACGAGTTTGGGACGTGTGGAGCGTTGTCCCAGCGTTTTTAGCTAGGGTACTTCCAGCTTCCCTGCGTCAGCTGATCTGAGCACTTGGGAGGGTTTGTAGGGTGCGATCAGACTTGCAAGATATGGCAGTGCCATACCTTTGGTGGTTGCTTTGAATGCCAGCATCAGAGTTTTGTACGTGACGTGAGAATTTTGGCTGGTTGAAGTCCAAGCGAGCTGCGGCATTTTGGATCAATTGGAGAGGCTTAAAACCTCTTGAGCCCCATTGCCCCCACCGGCGGGGGCAGAGGCTGTCCACCTCTGAACAGCGCTCAGCGGGTCAATGGAGACCCAATTGGTCTCCGGTTCCAACTCCCATGTTGCAGATTTTCCCCCTGGACCCCCCTGGGGTTTAAGAGGTTAAGTGCGCATGCGGTAGGGCAGTAAGGAGGGAGTTACAATAGTCAAGTTTTGACTATTGTAAAAACTTGAATATTTATACTTGTACCTGAAAACTTGAAATGGGACATTCTGCATAATGTACTTTTACTTTTACTTTTGGTACTGTAAGTACATTTTAAATGCCAATACTTTTGTACTTGTAATTCAAGACTTTTACTTGTAACACGTATTTCTATATTGCAGTATACATGTCGGTACTTTATCCACCATTGCTTGTGGTGTATGCGCTTCCAGTGTTTTTATTTCATACACCGTAATACGGGTGCATTTGTACACTCACTTTCTGTGTATATTCCCCAAAACCTAATCTTAAAGGCCCAAACCACACCAGTGCAACTAGTCATGCAACTAGCATGTCCTTTAAACCGTTTTGTTGCAACTGTACTTTTTTACGGTTTTAAGGACATGCTATTGGGGATAATGGCCGCATGCAACTATACTATAGGAGTTGCATGGCAAATCATTGGTGTGGCCTTAAATGAGCGTTGCGATTGTCACCGACATGCGCAGAGCAAGGTCCATCAGAGAACTCCGTGCAGTTGTTGGTGGTGCCGTCCATTGGACCTGGCACTAAGCTCCACGTTCACATCCACTCATCCAATCAAACTGATTTCATTCTCAGACCGCTCTATTTAATCTGGGAGTTTTCACTACTTATCCGTGCTTGCTTTTGCTGCTGCTGCTCTCACCACTGCTGTCTTGCTCAAACACTGCTGCTCAACCTCCACCACCGAAGCTACCACCTGTCGTTTTGGATCTGCTGTTTATGTAGGGGGGATTCAGAGAGTCCCTTGGTTGGTTGGGAGATGCACTTCCAATTCATCGCCAGACCATAATAAATATATTGCTCATTTTATATTCAATAAAAAAAGTTCTGTCCATTCATGAGTTGTCCTGACTGAACTGTCATTATTAGATTCCTCGCCGTTCACTTAACCTAACCCGCATGCTAAACCTAAATACACATTCCTGCCAACTTATAAATAAGTAGTGTGGGCCAGCAAAATGTAAGATACTAAATGTCCAAAATTATAAATGTACAAGAGTGTGCACGCACACGCGCACCTGCACACACAAGCAGATACGTGCCCACATGCACACACAATTATTAGCTTGAGCTTTCTATTAGCTTGAGCTTTCCATGCTCCTTCCAGCACGTTTTCTCAACTGGAAGATGTTGTTTATAGAAGGGCCTGCGCAGGTGAAACACAGAGATGCCAGACCTGAAAAACTGGAGACTGTGTGGAAGCATTGTGGTATTGTACATCCTCCGAAAACAAGCTGTTCCTCTCCTTGTGCTCTTTGTTCTGCAGATAGATGGCTGATGCACATGACCCAAGGGCAGAAAGGAGCCTTTCACAATGACACAACGACATGGCACCGCTTCCACCTTAAGCCCCACACCTTGAGCATCTCTCAGTCGTCCATCAATCAAACTCTTAACAGTTGAGTGTGTGCGTGTGTGACGCGTGCATGCATACAGTATGTGCGTGTGTGTAAGAGAATGCACGTGTGAAAAAAGCAAAAGTCACTTCCCTTTCATGCCAGTGAATGAGTTCATTCAATGCTGAAATTACTGACATACTTTTGTTATTTATTCATTTTTACCAGGAACAGTACACTTTAATTAACTACTAAGTAAATGTTAAGGGACTAATTTTGATCTGCCAAACGTCATTCTCTAAAATACATAAAACAAAATGTACGCACACACGGGTTAACACAACAGTAACAGTGACAGCAATAGATGACCATTGCGTCAAACTTAAATGTTTTTTTATTGGATTTGTATTGTACCGGTATATTAATATTACTAGTCCTTACCCGTTCAAATATATGAACAACAAATGATGTACAGTGTGGGTAATGCGATTTAATAGATCATATTATTGATGTATGTATTTTGAGGTGTAATCAGTCTGGTGTCGGAGGCACTTGCCCGTGGGGTGCATACGTTGGTTAGACATACCAACAGTCCTACAGTCATTAGTCCGACAACAGCGTCGCTCCTGACATGCGCTGTGGGTTAAAACTAACCCGTGCTGCGGGTTAAATATCATCCGTGGCTCCCGACATGTGCTGCGGGTTCAAACTAACCCGTGCTGCGGCTTAAAAATCACCCGTGGCATCTGCATGCGGTTAGGGTTAGGTTAGGATTTTGGGTAGGGTGTCAGACACAATGGAGGGTGACAATTGATTACTTAACCACTCCACTTTTCACGCTCAGTTTGCACTCTTCACACACAGGCAGACTGGCAGATACAGAGATCTCCATGTGGGACACAGACAGATAGTTAAAACGGGTGCTATGACAAGTTGACAACGGGTATTATTACGTTCCCAAGTTGCATCGTTCTAAAGTAGACCGGTGGCCAACGGGCACGTAGAGGTCTAGTTGCTTAAATAGACCACATCCATAACAGGCTGACATACAGGACATAATATAGCACAGTATGACAAAAGCAGTGCAGTGGACTATAGTACATGTGGGCATGCACACATAACAAGCACGCAGACAGACATGCTCAATAAGCCGGCAAAGCCTGTTATGTGTATTGTAAAAAATAATGTAGCAGTAGTTGATTAGTCAGAGAAGGGGGACAACAGACTAGAATAACAATTAAGACACTAAACAAAGCAAAACATTCAGCAGTGCAGAGTTGTTTACAGAGCATTGAGGAGTTGAGTTTTACTTTTAATTAATGATCACACGTGCACCTGACTGGCAATATAAATGTTTATGTGGCTTAATTAAATGACCAGTGCTTGGCTGTTATGCATCCACCGTTCTGTGCGTCGTCAGCACCAGCACATTAGCTGATACTTGATTGTTCGATAGAAAGTCCAGATAATACAATCCTCCCTTCTAAAGTCCCTCTGTTATGGCACAAGTATGAACCGAGCAGATCTGCACCATTAATTAAAGTAGTGTAATAGCATGGAAAAGTCACTGTTTACATTTACAAGCTCGTCATGTCACTCTAGCAAAGTGATTGATCTGTGTCTCTCCTAGGGTCCTAGGATATTTTGTGATATTTTGCGGGCCCTATAAGCCATTCCTTGAGGTTGTGTTCAATTGGTTTGTACATTTCGTCTATTCGTAATGGCAGAGCATATCAAAAGTGCAGTTTTTAACTGAGAATGCAGATTGACTAAAATGGCTTGTCCTACAGAAATAGGAATATGACACTATTACCTCTCCAGATAGATACAGTATAGTGTATTGTTTGCTACTTTAAAGTATTTTATTTTGATTTGATAATCTCACAGACTGGGGGTGGGGCCAGAACAAACGACTTTAACCACGAGACACGCATCACAGAAGGTAATTAAAATGTCCCAGCTACAAATATTGTCTTTAATTTAGGCCTATATACATTAGCTCCTCTGCCAAAAGAAGGAAACCATGGTGGACCAATGTTTGGGTCTTTTTAATAAAATGGAATCGAATTGAATTGAAACATGCAAAGCACATCGTTCATCACTTCATCAGGAGCAGTTAGGGGTTAAGCAGTGGTGGTAGAAGTACTCTTTTTTTTTATTTATTTTTTTTTAGTAAAAGTATCAATACTGCAATGTAAACACTCTTTTACAAGTAAAAGTCCGGTATAACAAAGAGCAAAATTGCAAAGGTATTGGCATCAAAATATACCAAAAGTAAAAGTACTCATTATGCAGCAATGGCGTATGTGCAGAGTCTATTGGATCGTGAGAAAGAATCATATAATCATATATAGGTTTATATCTAACCTTTATATTTTACCATCTCTAGTACTTATATAAAACATTATGATATGATATGTGGTAGCCTGTAGCAACCAAGATGTCTCCGCTATTAGGCCTGATGGCTATTGTTTTTGTTACAGCCTGTCTGTTATGGTTCAGCTTGTTCTTGTAGCAGCTAGTACTGTATGACGATGGTCTGAGCCCTGTGTGCTTGTTGGCAGAACTACTGTACCACCGATCTGTGTCTGACTGGGTTTCTAACGTACTTCTCCCCATGATATCATGTACATTAAAAGCATATCCATCACATCTAGAATATTGTCTAGACGCCTATAATGCCTCATCAATAACTGATGAGTTCCTATATAACCACTTTAACAGTTGGTGTGTTGTGTGCGAGTAGATCTACTATTTTGCAGAAAGAAAAAAGATAATCTTTTGAAACATTTTAACAACTCAAATCTTATATGGGGGTCCCTGGCGCATAGTGTGGGGCGCGTCGGGGTCTGCAGGCGAGCCAATATACCATCTCTGTCGGGTAGAAACCTCATTATGTCCAAGACTCCAAAACATGTTACTTTTCGGGACTCAAATTCAAAAGTAGCAGGCTGAAAATGAGCTTGTGCATTGGCAATTTCGATACTTTTATATTTTAAAAAGTTAAAATATGGAGATATATACAAGCTTTCTGCCCTGACGACAGCGACAATATGAATGTAGGGGTCATTGGCATGGACATGTTTGAGAGAAACAGTGTTAGGCAAACGTTCAATATTGATGAACATTGAAGTTGTTTCATTGAGCTGGGAATGTGGGCCGTGATAGACAAGTCGCTATGAGGAAGTGCAGTGCGCCGCGCTCAAGATAAACAACCGCTGTTTATAAAAGGGAAGAAGAGAATGTGGGGGGTGTGAATTTGGTCTCTATGGGGACCGTTGAGCAACACCTCTCACACAGTATACTGTCACTGAGGTGCAGTCCGCTGAGGTGAGGAGACAAGATACGCATCAGCCATAAAACAAACAGCACATAACTTGTAGGTACCAACCGCACATACACAGCCAGTGGTGGAGGAAGTAGGCGTGCTCAATTGTATTACTTAAAACCCATTAAGACCTGAGGCCGGTTCTACAAGATTTTTCTAAATTGTTCAAAAAACTGCAGCTGTACAAGCTTGAATGTTTTTGAATAGCCAATACAAAGATCTATAGTACAGTATAAGTATACTGCAATGTAGAAATATACTCTGTTTAATAAGAGTAAAGGTCCTGGCTGGTATTAAATATTTTACTTGAGTATAAGTACAAAACTATCGACAGCTAAATGTAATTAATGCTGCAAAAGTATTTCTTTTTAAAGATATGTCAAGATGTCAGCTTTTTTTTAATTGAACATCATCGTGATGCATGTGACGCATTGTGATCTCACTATTTTCAATTAGTTGTTCAGTAAAAAGTGCTATATATTTGCATCTGAGATGTAGACAGTGGAGTAGAAGAAGGCTAAGTAATAATGTATCAAGAAACGGAAATACCGGTACTCAAGTAAGGTAGAAGTACCTCAAAATTGTAGATAAAGTAGGCCTACACTACTCGAGTAGTACTTTCCAGTTCCAGCCTTGCCAATCCAACAAGAAAACTATATCAACCATTGTTGTCGGGCAGAAACGTCTTATGTTATTCTAAATGTTTGTGTTTTCTTTTGTAGCCTACATTAACACCCTACCTGATCATACTACAGTGTCACACAATAGCATCAAAAGTAGCAGATCTACAAGCTCGTTTCAAGCTTGTAGATCTGCTACTTTTGTTGTTTTTGAATTTGAATCCTGAAAAGTAACAGATTTGGACATAATGAGATTTCCACCCGACAGAGACATTTTGAAATGTTCCGAATAGTTTTTGAAAATGCTAGGATTTTATTTTTCTAAAATATTCTCTATAATGATAGGCCTAAAATATGGACACCAGGTTGAAAGTGCATGGTTAAAGCTGCACTGTAACTTTCCTCTTCTGCCCCAGATAATTTGAACCCGTCCTCCTGCGCAAGTGCGGACATGTTTTACCATTGAGCTAATAGAGCCTGCCTGCGTGCTCAGGAGATCAATTGAAGCTTGACCATCGAGTCAAAATTCTTGTCAGATCTATAGGTAAGAACATATCTCAATAGAAGAGCAGGGAAACAAAATACAACCACCCCAATTGTATAATTTGTATTGTTATTATAACATACTCTACCATACAGATGGCAGACAAAATATATACTGACAAAATTAAAATGTTTTCATTAAAAAGGGGTTACAGTTGCTTTCATTCACATGTGTGTAGTGTGCAGGCCTCATGTAAAAAAACATAATCTAGAATGAATTCATAAATTATGTTGCTGCATGGAGGCTTATAAGCAAAGATAAACAGCCAGTACATCAGTGTATGCCCACACTTGTATGGCACATAAATCTACTTGGTTGTTTATCTTTTCTTAGGCCCCCGTTGAAGTAATACATGGGTGTGTTTATGGGGAAATTTTTCAACGATAAATCAACATTCAGTCTCCTACGAGATGGCTGATCCTGCAGTATAAGCCCAATAGGTCTTAAAGTTTTAAGTGAGACCTAAATAACAATTATTTGAAAGGATACAATGATGTCATTTGGGTGTCTGTGTGGCGGTAGTATGTGTGAGAGACCTGCAGGGGTGCCATTGTGTACAGCAGCAGAGCCAAGGAGAAAGATGAGTTACAATGACTCAGACAATGAGGAATGAAAAACAATTATTGCTTATCCCAAACAGTGGGTTGGGACCCATTTGTGGGTCACAGACCAATTTTTATGGGTCACGACTTGAGTAAAAATTGAATGTTTCTTTCCCTACATAAAAAAAATACATATTTAAAACATTTCCAAAAATTTAAATACCATTAATGAAGAAGTAGTGAAAATAGCCGATCTATAAGCTTGTTGTGCACTTGTAGATCTGCTATCTTCACTAGTTTGGGTCCCGGGCAAAGAACATATCGTTTAATCTAATGTGTAGGTTATAGTATTTAATGCAAATGATTAAACAGTGGTTTCCAACTTTGTCTGGATCAAGGGTCACTTGAATATCTCTATCGCGGCCCACCCACATGACCACTTAACGTGTAAGGGTACAGATGGGTGGCCATGAATCGATCGGTCGATTGAGCTTGAAAGTGGGGTCTGTGGCGGGAACCCCAAGGGGCCAAATACATAGACTATCAATTTAGGGGTCCTTGACCTGAAACAGTTTGAGAACCACTGGTTTAAGTTCTTATTTATTAATTGGCATCAATATGAAATCACACTTTTCAAGATTTGAATTGTTGTTGTTTTTTACATTCATGGGCTATTTTAAAATTAATGTTATATTTATGGGTCTGGCCTGGGTCTCTCTCTCGCTCTCTCTCTCTCTCTCTCTCTCTCTCTAAACAGTTCCAACTTCCAGTCCACCTTAACAGCCTCTCCGCCTGCAACATATACGATTTCCTGAAAACGCCCCATGCCAAAAACCGATAGGCCTCCACTCTCCACTGCACTCTACCTGCGCTGCGCTGCGCTCTGCCCTGCGCTCCGCTCAGCTCAAATCAGTTCCCAAAAAGGATCACTTACACCACCGGGCAAAGCAAGTGACCCAGAATAACAAGGACTAGTATTGTTTATTTTAGGGCTGGACGGGACGGCGCGTTGTACACTTTTTTTTTTCTTTCAAAAAGGGGGGATCAAATCAAAACTTGCTCGGAGGAGGGAGACAGAGAGAAAAAAGTAACACGCATTTCATTCCCAGAAGAAAGGGGGGGAGAAGAAAAGACAAATCTTTCCAAAACTTTGCTTTGACTTTCACCATCTCCCCACTTCTTCTTTTCTGGTCAGACCGCACCAGAGAGATCACCAAGGTCGGACCGAGGAGGAAAGCTCGGAGCCGGGGTCCCTGTCTTAGATCAGATCCGCTGATCGGGACTTAAGTTATAGGCTATTATTATTATCATCACCGGACCGGACCGTCCGGACATTATTATTCCTGTGGATGAAGTGCATGTACTAATAAGAGGTGGATGTTACTGGTTGTCTTCTTCTTGTCATTGAAACAATAAGCAAGAGAAGCAGCGGCAGAACAACAACAACCATGTTGAGTAACGTTGGGATTTATGCTGTCAAGAAGCGGAAGAAGCCCGTCCAAAAACCGTAAGAAACAAACACACACAGCAGTGCACAAAACGGTTTTACCGCTGCGATATGCGCTTTTTCATTTCACTTTTCACTGCACACAGAAAGGGAAAGGCGCGGGGTGGAGGAGGGGGAGCCTTTAATGATTTGAATAGGCTACTTATGTCATGTGTATATTATATGTATGTGTAATGGTAACTTGGTTATGCACGATCTGCATGATCTACGTTGTTATCACTATTGTGCTGTGGTCCAGGATATTATACGTTGTTATTGACCAGAATAGGCATGATTCGAGTTGCCTGAAGTCTGTGCTATAGCCCGATTTAGACTCTTGTGGATTTGATCGATTTACGAGAGTCTTAAAATCTAAATCTGTCCTAATAAGTAACTAACATTAACAATAGCATAGACCTACGTATCGAAATCATATATAAACGTAGTATGTAGATATTTAAATCCGTTTTAACTTTTAAGTACAATATATATATATGTTATTACATATTGTGTCGCCTATACTTGCACGCCACAGGTCTGTGCCATTATAGCCCTAGTGCCATTATAGCTTAGCCATGGCTATATAAACGAGCTTGCTTTTGTGTTGAAAGGGGGCTTCTAAATTGACCCTTACATATTTGTAGACTATTCCTCTGAGAGTGTACCAAATGAAACCTTACAGTACACACATGTGACATGCTGTCTGTATAAGTAGCCTAACGCTATAAGAGTGAATTCGCGGACCCCCTCTAAAACGAGATGATGCATCTCAACTTAAGGGGCTTATCCTTTCAATACAAAAAATAAATGTGTGTGTGTGTGTGTGTGTGTGTGTGTGTGTGTGTGTGTGTGTGTGTGTGTGTGTGTGTGTGTGTGTGTGTGTGTGTGTGTGTGTGTGTGTGTGTGTGTGTGTGTGGAGAGTAGGCCAACACAATGGAACCAAATGGACCCTTACATCTGATGTATCATGTATGTATATGTAATGACGTGTGCAAAAAATGGACCCGTAAGGTTCCATTACTCTAGTCTCAGAGTTGTGGTGTCCTTGAAATAAAAATCTAAAACGTTTTAGAAACACTGATCAGTGGCTGATCTAAAAAATTACGAGGCTGCTGACTGCTGTAAAAAAAAAAGGCACGGAGCTGTCTTTTGTTTTGAAGGGCTGGACTTGAACTTGAGCTTGAGAGAGAGAGAGAAAGAGAGAGAGGGCCCCCCTTTTCTCTCTATCCAGTTTTTTTTCCTCGGGTTACCTTAAGAATTTCTTCTTCGTGTATAGTTTTGGTCTGGCATGGAAATAGTACTCTCGCATTAATCACAATCAAGTTGTAGACTCGGCCTGCGCTCTCACGCGATGCTTACAGGAGGGCGGGGGGGAGGCGGGGGCTTGCGGGCCCAAAGTATGTTATTGTAATCTGATACGGCCTCTGCTCATTATGGGAACACTTCTGCTCTGAGCGCTGCTCTGCTCTGAGCTCTCTCTCCCTCTCTCTCTCTCTCTCTCTCTCTTTCTCTCGCTCTCCATCTCCCCCACTATTCCTCTCTTTCTTTCTTTCTTTCTTTCTTTCTTTCTTTCTTTCTTTCTTTCTTTCTTTCTTTCTTTCTTCTATTAGTCCCCTCAACCCCCCCCCCCCCCCTCTCTCTCTCTCTCTCTCTCTCTCTCTCTCTCTCTCTCTCTCTCTCTCTCTCTCTCTCTCTCTCTTCCAGCCCTCATATTCTTTGACAATGTGCAACCATCAGAGATACAAAAAACTTAAACATTATATATGAATACATTTTGTGTGTGTGTGTGTGTGTGTGTGTGTGTGTGTGTGTGTGTGTGTGTGTGTGTGTGTGTGTGTGTGTGTGTGTGTGTGTGTGTGTGTGTGTGTGTGTGTGTGTGTGTGTGTGTGTGTGTGTGTGTGTGTGTGTGTGTGTGTGTGTGTGTGTGTGTGCTCGCGCGCAGACTGTGTTTATGAAGATGTGGAGCTGTGCAGCCAGGGCTGAGGTTTCCTGGACAGCCATCTGGGCTTGGCTGCACAAAGACACCATTGAGACGGACTGTAAAAAGGCTGTGGTCACTGAATAGTGGCATTCCAACGCAGCTCTGTCCGTCCAGAGAAGTCTGTTTTAAATGGACACAACTGACACGCGCAAGCACGCACACATACACTTTTTGTTGTCTCTCTTGGTTGCAAAGTCTGTAAAAATACCTTATCCACTTATATCATGGGCTTTCAGCAGAAACCTATCTTTCTGTGTGTTTTTTTTTCTTCGTAAATCAACACCCCACTTGATCATACTACAGGGTCACACAAAAGCATCACAAGTTGCAGTCAGATCCACAAGCTCGGTAGATCGGCTACTTTTGCCATTTTTTACATTTGAATCCTGAAAAGTAACAGTTTTGGACATGTGAGGTTTCCACCCGACAGTCGTTTAAAGTAGTTAAAATACATTCATGGATATTAATCATTCATGCTTTTGTGCCCTCCCCACCCAACCTGTCTGTGTTACATGGGCTTCAGTAACAACACGAGTGCTACAGTACAGGCTTGTTAACTTAATGCACAGTAGTTGCGTTTTTTTGCCCTTCTAGTTCTCACTGTGCTGTGCTGCCTGTAGTTGAACATCTATTCTATTTCAGGCGTTCTTCTCTACATGCTGTTGTGATTACTCTGTAGAAGGAGTTCTGTGTGAAAATATGGCTTAATTATTTCCTAGGGCTCATTACAATCCCTGCAGGGAGCGAGAGCTTGTGGCGAGGTTGGAAATGTGTGTTGTGTTGTCGTCCGTGGTGGTGTTGTCCGGTGTGTGTGTGCGTGTGTGTGTGTGTGTGTGTGTGTGTGTACAGTATTGTATCTCACGTTAAGTTCCTGGTTTGTCAGACAGTGCACATTTCCTTTAGTACGAATGCATGCATGCACGCACGCACGCACGCACGCACGCACGCACGCACGCACGCACGCACGCACGCACGCACGCACGCACACACACCCGCTGCCTTGCTGATAGGGGTGAGGCAGAAAGCCAAAACAAACTTGGTGCACAATAACATAGTGGCCCATTGTTCTCAGGGCTGTCTCATCTACCGGGGGGGCCTCATCAACGATATGCGTTTTGCCCATTGTTCTAAGTTTAACTCAGTTACAGTAGTCCCCAAAGGCCCTTAGCCCGGCCCCGTCCTCTACTACCCTCCAACCCTCACCAAAGTGTTCAACACACCAAATAAGAATCACAGCCATGATGATGCACCAAAGGCACAATTTAGAATACAAGTTAACAAACGTAAAAAGGAAATCGTTGTTGTCGTGCAGTGGTGGATATTGTTTGCAATCTCACGATAGATATGTATCACGATACAGAGGCCACAATACGATATATATCAATATATCGATATATACGTTTATTCAAAATAATGACCATGTTGCACAAATACAATAAAACACTTCCAGGCCCACAGAGATCTTTAAATTAAAATAAAATGTCTAAACATCGTAACAAGGGGTCTGGGAAGGGAGTGCATTGCAACTTGCAATGGGGGCTTTGATAATGATAACGTTAAACAGAGGTACGTTTTTTCAACACTGCGTCACCAAGATAATTCATGCCGTTTATTGCCATATCGATACAGCAGCCCCTCGTTCGATTCACCTATCGTCTGGATGTTCGATCGATATATTGCCATATCGATTAATTGATTTCTTGTAAAGTACCGATACTACAGAGTCACACAAAAACATCAATAGTAGCAGATCCACAAGCTCGAAACACGGCGCAAAGATAACTGTAATAATGTTAGATTTCAGTTAACATATAACGGTACATGTACGTTTCACAGGGGACAACTTGGTGGGCGTGGGAGGATATTGCAAGTGTATAATTGTTTAGCAAAACTCAAAAAGAGTTGAGTGATGATAATACCAGTACTAAAAAAAATACCTTCAATTATATATATATATATGTATATATATATATATATATATATATATATAAGCCGTTAACATAATTGATTGATTTGGTCATTAAATAATAAACACGCTCTGAAAAGAGACCACCCATCTGACTGACCACTTGTTAAGTGGTCAGATGTGAATGCTTTTGACATTTTCAAGCGGGCCTTGATCTAGAAAAGGTTGAGAACCGCTGGGTTTATTACAACCACTTACCGGTAAATCCCAGCATTTGTATTGTGGCATAAGCTTTCGCAGGAGATAGCAGATGGACAAGCCTCAGTGCTGTCGCAACAATAACGGAAAATGGACTATTATTTTATTATTTTGGACAGGTTATTGTCCAAAACAAACAATGTCGGTGGAAACCTCATATGTCACTTTTCAGGATTCAATTCCCAAAATAGCAAAAGTAGCAGATCTACAAGCTCAAAATGTGACACTTCGCACTTCGAGCTTGTGAATCTGCTACTTTTGATGCTTTACTATGAAAACGGACAGAAAAGTGAAGACGGAAAAGTGAGGACGCAAATTGTGATTGTCTGGAATGAGATGATGATGAATGATTTAATGATGAATTGATGATAAGAGCAGCCCTCACTTCACATGGGTGTGATTTCTCATAAATGAATGTTCTACTAGATCATTGTACAGTGTCACACAAAATCATCTAAAGAAGCAGATCCACAAGCTTGTTTTGAGCTTGTAGATCAAACAGATCCACAAGCTTGTTTTGAGCTTGTAGATCTGCTACTTTTATATTTTTGTATTCGTCATAATCGTTTCCATGTAGAAAAATGTTTTCAAACATTTTCTAAAAAAGGAAATTAGCTGACTACGATCTTGAAGCCTATATCTTTTCTGCTTCTTAATCGTCAAGTAAGATGTCGTCATGATCGTGGCAGCCGTGTTCCGATGGGTGAAGGGAGAAGGTAAATCCACTTTCAGCCCGTGACTAAAGAGTGCTCACGTGGAAGGAATGCCTAGGGTTCACCTCGGGACACGATAAGTGGAAATACATACAGTACAGTTATAGTACAGTAGTGTACAATATGTAGTGTTGTACACCGAGGGGAGCGGGTGTCAAATAAAAGCAGGTCCTCCTCTCTGTTGTAGCCTCATTTATCATCTTGCTGCTTCCACAGAGCTGTGTGTGACATATTTTGTTCTGTGTGCGACTGTGCGTGTGTGTTCTGTTTCTCCATATCTGCCATTTCTCTGTCATTCTCTCTCCCCCCCCCCCCCCCTCTCTCTGTCTCTCTGTAAATCTTCTCTGTGGGCCATTGTTCAATACTCAAACGTCTCTATATCTGGAATCTGGATCATGTGAGTGTTATATTATGTCGTCAACAGGTACGCTCGTGTGTTAGACTGTGCTTTTTTTGGGTCGTTTATGTTGTTATTCCGCCAACCACTGAGGTTTTTTTTTTCTTTTTTCTGTCAGATCTGTGAAGCTACCAGACAGTCTTGCCTCCCACTTTGCAAGCAGACAAAAGCATGCCAGTGTCATTACGACAAGCGAGAGT
The DNA here is from genome assembly GCF_951216825.1 of Electrona antarctica. Taxonomy (NCBI): domain Eukaryota; kingdom Metazoa; phylum Chordata; class Actinopteri; order Myctophiformes; family Myctophidae; genus Electrona; species Electrona antarctica. The sequence continues at coordinate 30,176,373 of NC_136794.1, forward strand.
GCAACACGAGACCCCACCCCCCTGGTGGAATCAGAAGGTTATAGGGGTCCACCAGGTTTAGGCCCCTATCTTTGCTCTTTGTCTCTGTGGGGTGGAAACCTCATATGTCCAAAAGCGTCAAAAAAAAGAAAAGAAAATGCTGATCGACAAGCTCAAAATGCGCCGTGAGTGGCTGCGTTTCGAGCTTGCAGATCTGCTACTGTTGATGCTATGTAGTATGATCAAGTAGTAGGGCATTGATTTAAGAAAATAAACTAAAAGTTAGAATTATGGACATTGGTGATTTCTGCCCGACAGCAGCGTCTTATGAAGCAAGATGGTGTTGGGATGATGAGAGTAAATTCACCACCGATGTGTGGTGCGGTACCGGCCCGGGGCCCCTGTGTCGGGGCCCCATGATCCACAGTCAAGTCAAGGTGGAAAGAATGGCTCTTGAATACTGGCTTTTGTCTCACCAGGCATTTCTTGAAAGTGAGGTCAGTCCTTACTCTGTTTCTGGGAAGGTACCGCTCGGGTCGACGGCCCGGCAATTGAGTTATGGCCGCATTCCCCACAGACTATTCAATGTGGAGAGAGAAGGAAAGGAAAAAAAAGGCCTATCATCATCCACAGTTTGTGTAATGAGCAAGTTACAGAGTTTGACTTCTTGAAAGGATGAGGTGGAGAGTTTTGCAGTATGTCTTGCTGCCAGAGGAATTAAGGGGTTTCGGTGATATTTGACCTTCAAAAAGTTGTCAACGCCCTGTGCCGTTGATCATAGAGACATGTCAAGTTTGCTCAACACTGACTTTAACTTTGTACCCATGACCAGAGACTATGTCGAATGAGAACTGCCATTGAGTGTGTACAGTTTGCTTCTGGGTTAGTTAGATTAATAGATTTATGACAAAAGCGGTCAGCTCCATAAAGAAAATGGATTGGGAATGACGCAATATTTGGGCTGTTTCAGTTTATTCTCTCTCGGGGTGAAAGGGCTCAGTACTTAAGTGCAAGAATGGTTACCCCTCTCTTTTGAAACTCCAAACCCTCTGCACGGCGCTTTGTTGACACAGTGATTCATCAGTTTGAAAGAGCGTTTTCACTCTGAAATGTATTGTCTGAACGACTGACACTATCACTTTGAGTCATAGAAAGTTGCTTAATCTGCCTTTAAAGATAGATACATATGTGAACTGACCAATGTGCAATTCATTCTTCATTATCTCTAAACATAGCAGCAGCAGCAGCTGTGGCACCACCACATGTACTGAGTGTATCTTCTGTCAGGTGGAAACCTCATATGTCCAAAAGTGTTACTTTTCAGCATTCAAATTCAAAAGCAGCAAAAAAGCAGATCCACACGGATCTGCTACTTTTGATGCTTTCATGTGACGCTGTAGTAATGTAGTATGATCAAGTAGGGCGTTAATGTATGTGAAAAAACCCACAAAAACGGAGATAAGAGGTTTTTGCCCGACAGCGACGATATCTTTTGACATGGCGAAAGCCATTCATAGAGTTGTTATGCAGACTCCGCCCGCCCCGGCCTTTCGCCAGCAGGTGTATTCGGTCAGAGATATGATAACGCTGTGGTGTTGTGTGTCGTCTCTCGTTCATCTATCGTTCCCGGCTCCGCTTTTTTTGGCCGGCGGTTTCCTTCCAGCATGTGGGTCTGATTTGCAATTAGTGACATGTGTCTCCGTCGAGACTCGTAAATTCGAATTTGGCCTTCAGCATGGGTGGTCTCTCCCAGCTGATTTCACTGCTACCCCGTTGCCCCTCAAGTGAAATACCACAGTGAGACCCAACAGAACAAATGAAGCCTATGCTATGGGTGAAAAAAAAGAAAAGATGAGGTTACTGGTTTGACACAAAAGCAGCACTTTAAGGCTTGTGGTCGACCGGAGATGTTCCAGTGGAACCCCCTCTTGACATTTTAGCTTTGCATTACAGCAGTGGTTCCCAATCTCGGGGGGGGGGGGGGGGGGGGGGGTCCCCAAATTATTTTGGGGGGCTCCGAGGTGACTAGCCTAATGTCCTAATTGTTTTCCTCACTCAATAGTAAACAAACCGACAAATATAGAGCATCACATGACGACGACAGGCCCGGAAGAGAACTCCCCATTCATTTTTCCCATAGATGTTTCAAAAAGTATTTATTTAAAGACATTTAACCCTCGGACAAAGCCAACTCTTGCTGTGACAAATCATGACAATAAACACAATGTTTTGGGCCGATCAAATAATTAGAAAGAAGAAAAACTAAAAAAAGTGTGCAATGTGTGTGGGTGGCTGGGTGGGTGCCTGGGTGGCTGGGTGGGTTTGAGCACGAAAACAGCATGGTTGTTTTTCACCACCTGTGCGCAACCTAACACAAACACACACGCACATATTAACTGTATATATGATGATTTCGGGTGTGCCAGTACAGTACAGTGACAGTACAGTAGAGGGATCCCCACACGGTAACTCTGTCATTTCTCAACCGTTTCGGACGCGGGGCGGCTCGCCAGAACAGTTCCGGGGGACCCCCCCAGGGACTCCCCGGGGACCCCCACACAGTAACTGTAATTTATCTACCGCTTCGGATCTACACATTTCTAAAGTTACAATTTAAAAAAATGTAAGACCTTTTTTTAAAAAAAACTGGTGAAATGATCAAATATTGCATCAGAAAGAGGCAAACATCCCGCCCAACACTCCCTCATGGTGACAGGTGCCGCCCCCAGCCTGTAAGATTACGTGCCATGACAATTATCACCCTCCTCACTCGGCTTCATTCCCTCAAACACGGGTTCATTGTGTTCGTTTAGTAGACGCTCGACAAGGCCGGATGCACCTCGGTGGATTCGAACCCACAGCCTCTGCGGTGGTGCATGCAGACACTTTATCACTGAGCCACCGAGTGTTAATTAACCTCCTTACGAATTAATTGTGTAATGGTGACTTGCTGTACTGGGGTAATGGCTAGACTCAGCCGGGAGTCCCTAGCAAGCCTATATGACACAAAGATTTGGTACACCACCCCCCCCACCACCCCTGTAGCAATCATAAGACCCCCCTATTGAGCCCCAGGCCGCATGTTGAACACCCATGCATTATGGCAACGATGGGAAATCTCGCAAACATTTCAAACGGTCAAGTTTCCGACTTTCCGCCCTATATAACTTTAGCACAATTTTTTTATAAATGGAAACAAGGTCTCCGTTACTTACCAGTGGCCATATTTACTGACATGGCCTCGGCGCTATAACACACATTGTGACGCTATAGTAAAAGGTGATCCGTGTGCTGCAGACAGTGTCATATTTCAGCATGGTGCTGGACGCGTATAGCTTCGCTAACAGCTGCACAGCAGACCGGGAGCCGCTGCTCTTGCTATGCTTTCGGCTGTCTCCACCGTTGCCAGGTTTTGCGAGAGAAATATAGCAACAGGGTCTATGACAACAAGCCCAAAAAGAAGCAACTGTTATAGGCCACATGAGCACTTTAAACATTATGCACTGGCTATTTTCAAAAGAAAATCTTGGGAAATAAAACATTTTGAATATTTCTGAAACATTTTAACAACACAAATCTGATATATGGGGGGGGGGGGGGGGGGTGTAAGGGGAGGGCTCCTTGACATGTTGTTTAAACCGTTGGTTTAAACAACATTTAAGAAGCAAGCCCCAAATAAGCAACTACGCTTTAGGAACAAGCCAAAAAAATACGACGACCATTATATTCGGACATACCAGGACCAAAATCATACCAGGACCAAAATCAATGTGCACGTTTGTTGCGCACACGTGCGCCCATTCATGTCCATGCACGCAATATGCACCATAGGTGCTGCAAATAACATGATACACGCCTATGTAACCACTGAAAACAACTGTTATTATCTTAATTCTGGCAAAAACCGGGACAATTGTATTTGTGAATGTTGAAAGCTGGGACATATTAGTGTTTAGGATATTTGTCGGGACTCGGGACACGCAGCTTGAAAACGGGACACTCCCGAGCCAAAACGGGGTGTCTGGTCACCCAGCTACTACTAAACCCGCAACTAACCAATATATTCAAGTGACTTTCCAGGAAAATCAAGCCCAAAGTTGCTCACAGTAAGCAGACAGGGCAACACTCTCCCCTCCAGTCTTCAGAGCAGGGCCGTAGTGGCGGCAGCAGAAGTCGGTGGCCCCCAGGCATTTTTTCGACTGTCTCGTCTGACTTGTATATCTCAGTAGGGTAATGATGGATGATGACTCACGCGCGGAGCCGTGGTGTGGTGCTTGTTAGTCACGTTTATGGCTGCATCCTCTTCCTTCCACTTCATCATCAGTGAGTAGAGAGCACTTGTTGAATGATAGCACTGTTCCTGTTTTATTGGAATGTGTCATACATACATGCAGGCGAAGGAAGCATGGGCTAGACGCTGTGGTGCGCTGGCTGGCTGGTTTGCCTGCCCTGCATGGCCCTGAATTGAGTCAGGGCACGATTCACAAGGAATTCAAGCTAAAAGGGGTCCTTATCAGTGTTGCCAGATTTTGCAAGAGAAATAAGCAACGAGGTCTATGAACAGTCCAAAAGAAGCAACTAGGGTACTAGACCAAATTAGGACTCTTGGCTATTTGAAAATAGCCGATCTACAAGCTCACAGTGAGCTTGTACTTGTACATCTGCTATTTAAAAAGGAAAAAAACGTTCAAAATGTGGAATATTTTTGAAACATTTCAACAGCACTTCAGAATCAGAATCAGAATCAGTTTTATTGTCACATCACAGGTTTACAAGGTAAAGAAGTGGGTGAAATTCGTTTTTGTACATCGTTCCCATCGCAACGTTAATTTCCATAGAAAGAAGAGGGGGGGAGAAGAAGAGGGGTGGGGGGCAAGTGGGAAGGAGATCAAAACAAGAGATCAACAGAATCTACATATTTACAAAGTACCTGAGATAATAAAAAAACTAACTAAGGTGCCTGAGCATAGCAGCAATGTATGTATACTGTGCATGTTATACTTATACTGTGCATGATATATGGACGTTAAGGTGCTTAGAGAAAAAAGAGCAATAACAACACAACAAGAGCAACAATAGAAAAACAAAAAAAGTCAGTGCGTTATACATGGGATTAAGGTGCAAAAGGTCAGTGCGTGTCCACCTAGGGTGGACTGACCCTAGTATAATCCGCAAGTAGCTCCATGAGGGAGTGCAACAAAAAAGTCATTTGTACCTGGTGTAGTCCCCAGGTGTGTCCGAGGGGGAGCTAAGTCCAAGTCATTGTCCCTGGTATAATCCACAGGTGTGTTCAGGAAGAGCCAGAAAAGTTTTTGCACTGCCTGCTGTCAGGCTGCTGAACAAGGCTTATGCCTCATTCAGCATCCTGACAGCAGCCGGATTAAAACTGCACCAGAGCCTGGTGGTGGAACTCTTGATACTGCGGTAGAGCCCCTTGCCCGGTCGCGGTCGTTGTAGGGGTTTGAACAGTCTGTGACTTGGGTGGTGCTTGTCCTTGATGATGCGCTTGGCTTTGACCACGCACCGCTTTCTGTACAGTTCCTGGAGTGCTGGGAGCTCGATTCCCATTATCCGCTCTGCCGATCGCACTACTCGTTGTAGGCTGATCTTTTCTCGGGTGGGTGGGTGGGTGCTTGCTTAGCACCAAATTCATATTCATTTAGGGTTCCTTGACTTGACAATGTCTCGAGAACCACTGGTTTAAACAACATTAAGAAGAAAGCCCAAATAAGTACACTTTATAAAGACCCAAAACGCAACAAAAAACTTTACAAAATAACTAACCCAAAGTTGCTTATAATAAGCAGACATGGCAACACAGGTCCTTATTCTCCTTTCTCTCCCGCTCCTTTGTGGTGTCAGTCAGGAAACGAGTGTGTTGTAACTTGTTACATGTGATGTCTCTCACATGCTTGTTGTTTCTTGTTACATGTCCCTTACATACATGCTAGTTGTTTCTTAACAGGACGTTTTTCTTAACAGGACGTTATCACCAGTTCTTCTCAGAACATTGGAAGCCTTTGAAAAGTAGACTAGTCATGCGTTGTTCAATCCAGGACATCTTCAAACTTTTATTTTTATGTTAATGATTGAAACAGAACAGCCTTGGCTATTATGTTAGTGTACAATACAACTTTAGCCAGAGATAGTGGGCCCTTTTTGAACATTAGGCAAAAAAATTAAATCTCCAAGCTCACAACTTGTGTGAGCTTGAGATCGGCTATTTCCGGTGAAAAGATTTGTTGTAGAAGGTAATAGAGGATCTAGTATAGAACCCTGTGGTACCCCGGAATGTATGAAGTTTGTCCGAAAGAGTAATAACCTTGATAATGTTTAACCCTTTAAAACCTCTAGACTAACTCATGTTGATTAGGTGATGTAATGGTGATGTAAAACAAACGGTGACAAAACTGATGAAGATGTAATTGACACATCGAAACGTTGTCACTTTTTACCTGCACCCTGTTTTAATAAAATAAGGGCCTAAATCGTCTGAGCTGCTCCAGTGCCTTCTTGTTCGCATGTTATGTGTCCTGCTCCTGAGATGCACCAGACTGGCCTGCTATAGGCTAGAGGCGCGGCTGGAACTCCCTTAAACATTAAATTATCTTTATTATTGTTAATGGCATTTAATGTTTGTGTTAGGTACAAGATGACGTAAATATCCCCTTCATTGTCAATGGTGTTTTTAAACATTGAACTAAAAACAAACATTAAACCTCAAAAATAGCCAATCTTCGAGCTCACAGCGCGTCTGACGCACGGTGTTTCCAGATGTATGATAATGATCGTATTTGTAACCTACTATAAATTTAGCCTCTGTACGATGTATGATCAATAATGCCAAAAATGCCCAAATGTACGATAATTTTGCTGTATCACAAAAAAGCGTTTTTCTAAATACCCATGGTCGCTGATACGGAGTGTGGTTTGGCTTTTCAAAATTAGTCTGTAATGGTAAATCTGACCCTAGATAAAAACAATGTTTGCATCTTTCCAGACCAGTTTCAGGCTTTTATTTGTGTAATGTAAAGTCCAGGAAGTTGTCTGATTCCAGACTGCTTAATGTGATGCGTTTTTGATAGTTTTCTTTCAAATACGATATTCTTTTAGCCTCAGGTATGATCATTTAATATTTCTCATTTCTCATTGATTATATGGCTATTTTTGGCTTATGTTCCCATGCTGGCCATTGCTGTCTTTCTCTACCTTTTTAAAATTCCAATAATTCTGACGTCAATTCTTTCTGCCCCCCCTTTCCTTCCGGCACATAGTAAGAAAATCCCCGGCTCAGATGGAGTCATCAAGTCGAACCCCTCCAAGCGCCACCGGGATCGGCTAAATGGGGAGCTGGACCGCCTCACCGACCTCCTTCCCTTCAACGAGGACGTGCGCACACGCCTGGACAAGCTGTCCGTCCTCCGCCTCAGCGTGGGCTACCTGAAGGTCAAGAGCTACTTCAAAGGTGAGCTCCAGACCCACACACTGTACCGACTGTAGTAGGCTACTGATTTTACCCTTGTTTCGCCCAGGTGGATGGATGTGGTTTTGAGGTTAGGTTTAGGCATAGTTTCTGTGAGGTTTAGGGTTAGGCGTAGTTTTTTATTAGGGTTGTCAAAAAAAATCGATACGAGTTAGAATCACGATTCGATTCAAAATCGATTCATGATTTCCAAAAATCGATTTGTTTTTTTGTTTTGTTACAGAGTTTTCACTACATGGTGTTTGTGATATGAAATGTAAGCTTACCCTAGTCTCTGTGCCTAACACAAGTGATTGAGTTCAACCTGTGTAATACATTATGGGTTTCTGCATACTTTGCATGTGTGCATTTTTACTACCAGCTAGCCTACCAATTTTATTCATTTTACAGCAGTTTTTACTTGAATGTATTGTTCTGGTGTCAGACTTAGTCAGAAGTTAACTGTTTTGTAGCCTACATGGATTTACCATGATGAGCTGATCACCATGAGCTGATCACCTTTTGTGTGTGTCTGTGTGTGTGTGTGCGCGTGCGTGCACGCTCAGTGGCTCCTTAGCTTATCAAGCGTAGTGATCAAAGGTAAACTAATTGCGGTGCCTTAGGAACTGGCAGGCCGTTATTACACAAACAAGCGAGTGTGTGCACATTATTGCTGCATCATCTGAAGTGAAGTCTCATTATCTAAACTTAAAAGCATCCGCAAGGTTCACCTATCTACCTCACGCTGTTGCATCAGAGTGAGCAAATATAAACTGATACGCCGGAGAGTAGTTCTGTCCATTTAATACAGCCTTCTCAACGGTTGGCCCCCGCGAGGGCATTCCATGTGGACTAATTCGGCATTTCTGCCATGGTTTTGGAAACTGGAAGAGAGTTGGTTGAGTGACACACGCTGCAAATGACTGCTAGGCTCGCGAATCGAGGTGGAGTGGAAGAGTAAAGTAAAAAGTATCTTACTTGTACTAAAGTACAGTATTTGACCTAGTTGCTTACGACCACTGGCACAGAGAATCCATTTGTCATTAAAAGAAAAAGATTGACCCTAATTCTGCTGATTGTGGTGAACAACATTTATGCACATTTGTGACATTTCCTTTTTAAAGTTACTATTCTTGCAGGGCGTTGACACGCTGGGTTCCCTGTGGACAGATAGACAGGGCGGACACACGCACGCATGCACACACACACACATGCACACGCACACGCACACGCACACACACACATCCAACATTTTGTGGGAAATAGCTCAAATGGAAGATGTACAGTACAAGCTCACAGCTTGTAGATCGGCTATTTTCGCTGCATTTATGTGAGTGACACTGGACACATATGTTACGTTTAAGATGGAGATTAGGCCTGTCACAAATATTATATAATAACATTTATTTGAGATAATCACAATAATTTTGCACAATTGTCATAATTGTGTCCATGTTGAGAAAGGTTCATACATTTTGAAACCTTTTAAAAAATTGTGGAAATAGCAGATCGACAAGCTCACAACACGTTGCGACGCGTTGTGAGCTTGTAGATCGGCTATTTCCACTATTTTGTTACAAATCTATAGTATGAAATATTAAATATGGCATATTTAGGCCAAAATTCATTATGTATTTAGATTATTGGTATCCGTTTATTGTCAGTAACTGCTTTTAAGTTGTTGTTTTTTTGTCATCTGCCCCTGTGCAAAACATTTTTGAGAGGCCTAAAGACCCACAATTAAATCGTTTATGTGACAATTAATTGTAAAGCTAAATGTCATAATTGTGACAGCCCTGATATGGAGATACAAGGTTTCTGTACGTCTGAGAGAAGTCAGTGGAAAGGGGCCGGGAGGCGGGTCGGGCCGGGCACTTCTTCTCCCCTATCTCTGTGTTTGTTTAACCTGCTTCACCCAAATATTTGGAGTCTCTGGGGGCCCTTGTCTCCTCGGGGCCGGGGTCCTCACTCTGCACCGCTCCGCTCCACACACCAACACGCCACAAATACAGCCTGGTCAATATCACACTGGGTTGACCGTCGGACTGAACTGACACAGTTCAATTTACCTAACGCAAGAATGCAACGCTTCTTCTCAGCTTTTGGTTTGACTCAAAAAGATGTGCGTTATCTGTTCTGTGAAATCGTGAGCTGGTGCAATATAGGATAACAGTGCTTCTTCCTCTTATTATATCCAGTGGTGTACCGGAGTGCATTTTAGAAATATTCTGAGGTACTTTTCCTTTACTTCCTTTACGTACATCATTCCAGAACTTGGTAGCAACAATGACTTGTTGCTGTTTGGCAGAAACCTCTTATATCCATATTCTAAGCTTTTGTGTGTTTTATTGTAATTTTTGAGGGGCACTATCCCCTCTCATGCCCATCTTTGAGGGTTTGTATGAACACAAACATTGGCTGATGATTGGCTGATCACCCCATAGCGATGATTTGATTGGCTGAGCAAAGAACATATTGAGGATAAAAGTGAGGCCAGAAAGGGGAAGACGGCAAGACGCCAAAAGTGATTGGCCGGAATGACATATGTGATGATTTGATTGGCTGAGTACGGAATGTGATGATGATAAGAGCACCCCTCACTTCACACGGGTGTGACTTTTATACTTTCAGTCAGTAAAAAGCTTGAACATGTTGGTGTTTAGCACCACAGTTACCACCTTTTGCTTGTCAATGAGTATTTCCACATTGTGGTATTTTCAACTAAATCTGAGTACTTTTTCCACCACCAGTGTGTCAGCTTGGTTTGCCTCAGAAACCCCATAGCTGTATCTGTTGTGTGAAGACCAGTGTTGCCAGATTGTGCGATAGAAATATGCAACCAGCGGTCTATGAAAGCGAGCCCAAAAGAAGCGACTAGGCCAAATGAGCACTATTGGCACTATGTTAAATTATATTTGTGATTCAATAAAATAAATATTGGGGAAAAAGTGGAATAATCTTTTAATCACAAATCTTGTATTGAGAGTTCTTGCCACCAAAACATATGAACTTGTGGGTCCTATTCCACTGTTACAGCTTACGTATGATTCTTGATGACTATTTTTATGTATGTATTACCATGTTTTTGTTCATGATTACTGTAAATCACTCTGGATTAAGAGTGTCTGCTAAATTACTAAATTGTATATTGTTAAATTGTCCTTGACTTGACAATTATTGAGAATCACTGGTTTAAACATTTGGAAGGAAGCCCAAATATAAGCAACTAGACTTAGAAACTAGCCCCAAAAAATCCTGCAACCCACAACTACCAATATTTACAAGTGACTTTACAGACAAACAAGACCAAAGTCACGTATAATAAGCAGACATGGCAACGCTGATGAAGACATGAGCCAGTGGAACAGATATCAGCGCTTCCCTTACCTACCTTAGTTGATCTTCGGGCCCATGTTAAAAATGTGCGGTGACCCACCTTTTGGGTTCATGAACCCCTGGTTGAGAATCGTGCATTCAGTGCCTGAATGTTTTTGGCCCATATTTGATGAACAAGCAAAACAAGTGAATCTAAAGTAAACGCATAAGCTTAACTTGATTTTTTTAATCCTCAGTCTGGCCTCTGGCATTTTGTTTCAAAATACAATTTTGAAAGGTCATCATCAGTGGCATGGCCGACTTTGAACACTCTGAACTTAGTAAACTCAGTTGGCTCTGAACTTGGTAACTCATAGATCAGCTATTTTTAATGCTCCCTCCAGAATATGGATGCATGATGGGGTTAAGAGGTTCATTCCTATTCCAATTCCAATCTAATCTCTACAAGACACATTCAGGACACATTCGACTGCATATTGTCCGATACCATCATCAAACAACCGGACCGATGTATATCGGTTTGCCCTCTATTGAGTTAAAGTTAATGGTTAGCCATAGAGGGCAAGCAAGCATGCAGGGCCAGTCAGGCAGACAGACACCAGAGAGGATCTTTGCTGTCTCTGGGAAACTAGTCAAATATGTGCCAGTTCAAAGCCAAGACTGATAAGTGTTGTAAGCAACGGTTGGAACAGATCTGTGTGCATAACAATGCTGCTCCCAGTGCATCGCAGAGACAGGCTGATCAGGCATGCCAGGCATGCTGCGGAATCTGGTTTTAGGAAAGAGTTACATCCGACAAACTCTCACTGTCTGTCGCTCCGCCCCCCTCTAGTCTGGAGGACTCACTGACACAGAACTGTTATGTGTATAATATATGTCTGTGTCGGGTGGAAACCTTAAGTTGTATGTCCAAAACGTTAACTTTTCAGGATTTAAATAATAAAAAAGGCAAATGCAGCAGATCGACAAGCTTGAAATGTGCAGATCTGGTACTTTTGATACTTTTATGTGACGCTGTAGGCTGCAGTATGATCAAGTAGGGCGTTCATTTAAGGATAAAAACACATGTTGGTGTTTAGCACCACAGTTACCACAGTCCTTGCTGTACTAACGTCCACAGCTTCTACCTGTGCACGTTGGTCACCTGCATTTTGTTAATTATTTTCTTGCTATGGACTAATAAATAAAGGATGTTCTACTTGAACTGAACAGAGCTGCTTTTGACCTTCTTTATGTTTACACTGGAAAGGAACGTAGTCCTGAAAGTCTTGTCCTGAAATTATCAAATTTATTTAGAACTCTGGATTCTTCATGTTCCTTCATAGGCGTTCCTTCACATTCAGTGAAAATAAGTGCACCGAATATAAATACATTTCATGTAGGGAAGAAAGGAGCGGGAGACCAAGAATAGACCCCTGTGGGATCCCTGGTCAACTAAGTACAGTATAGGGTTTTTTATAAGGGTGCATGTGAGTGTGATGAAATCACATTGAAATGTTGTACAGTCTTAAGAAATTGCATACCTCCCGTTGCTGGGATCAGCACAATGGCTTCATTGATTGTACGATGATTAAGTTCATTCCTTAAACACCAAAGAAATCTCCAAAACAAAATTCCAACCACAACTCTGTCATACAATCTCTCTCTCTAAAACAAGGGTCTGTGACACTGTTCTCATCTTTACTGTCTTCTGGCTACAATTGGATGTATTTCTTTGGTGGTTTGCGGAGCGGTCTTGATACCGGAAGGTCGCCAAATTACCACCGCTGAAGTGCCCTTGAGCAAGGCATTGAACCCCTACCATGAAATGTTCTATGAGTAGGGTGTGGCTGTAAACAAGCATCTCGAGCTTAGTCCACTTCCCTGGGTAAACAAAGAACTTTGCTTTGCTCTGCTTTCCATCTATCAATCTCACTAGATACCTGTATGTCACTTTTCTCCCCCAACTTCATTGGAGGAGGAAAATAAACTTTAGGAGTCATTGTGAGTCATATAGAGTGAGTCATGCATGTGAAATCTTGTTAGCTATCAGTGTGCCACACATGTCCTGGGCTAGATGCTGGCACACCACAGGTGAAAGAACCCTGACTTTTTTTACTCGACCCATTAAGACCTGAGGGCACTTTCAATATGTATAGCCAGTAACCACGTGCGAGAATGTGCATACACGCAGTACGCACGTGTCTTTGTTTACATTGTCAGGTGATTTTAATTTGAAGTTTGAACAGTATTATATATTATATGTTCAATATGTTTTTGTGAGTTAAGTCAACTGACTGGCCTGCTGTGTTAAGTTACACAAGTGACGTTTTTTGGGCGGAAACATAGATTGTTGCGATAAAATATTCCCCACCCACGCTTAGTTCAATACCGCCTGTCCCCGTGAACTTATAAAAGTACATTTTCACCTGTTTTCACCCACGGATATCTGGCCCCGTTGCAGGACTCTGGCGACTCTAGGTATAAAGTAAGGCCGAAAGTTGTCAATGTATGTTTTCTAATAATAATAATAATCTGCAAAATAATAGTTAAACAGTACAAAATTTGCCTCTGAGATGTGGTGGATTAAAAGTATACAAAGTATCAATGAATGGAAACTCAAGTGAACATGTTCTGTAGTTACTTCTCCCCACTGTGGCAGACGAGCTGTCGAGTTGATTATCTCCCCCGGTGGCGCCTCTAGCCTCACTGTCATTTTGTGTGAAGTTATGTGACCTGAGTCCTCTTGTGTTATGTGACCTGACCTCTTCCTCTTGTGTTTTGAGTCTAGTATTTTCTTTGTACATGGTAGTGATACTTTTTATTCAAATACCAAAACAATGGGAGTACTTCTTCCAACCCCTGACAGAATAAACTAAACATCTGTCTGTTCCCAACCTACCTCATTGCATATTGTTGCTCAGTTGAACCTCTTATCTCCATATTATCTTTTGTGTGGGTTTTTTCGTAAATTAACCACCTACTTTATCATACTGTAGTGTACAGCGTCACACAAAAGTAGCAGATCCCCAACCTCGGAACTCTGCGTGAAGCCACACGCTTTGAGCTTGTCGATCTGCTATTTTTGCCGTTTTTATTTTATTTATTTGAATCCTGACAAAAATCTAAAAAGAACCACCGCTCATCCGCTGAAAAAACTTAAGTGAGGTGCTGGAGCCACAAAGGGAACATGAGAAAAATAAAGGGAAGCGCCGCATTATTTGAATCCTGAAAATGAACAGTTCTGGGCATATGAGGTTACCAACTGACAGAGACGATACTGCAAGTTCATCCAAGGCCATGTCACACAATCTACAAGTTCCTCATTGTTCACAAAGCAATAACAAAATGGAACACACCAAATGAGTCTTCCTTCCCTCATTTCTGCTGCCGGTTTAGCCCACACTGCCACAGACTGGTCATAGAAGCAGACCGATGGACATTATCTTTACTTTATTGACCTGTCATTTTGAGTCGGCATTATGCAACTGATATGGCTTGACTTTTCATCACTTCAACCTGATGTCCTTATTTTGGGAACCACTAGTCCAGAATGGGCGTCGGCATCAGGGTCAAAGATTAGGCCTGGGTCTGCAGCGCAGGGTGTGGCGTTGGTGGTGTGGTGCACACTGCACAGTGGACACACACCACAATGACACATCGATTTATTAGCTGTTGGAGCTGGTTATTTGAAACCTCTCATACATAAGTACTTTAGAGTACTTTAGAGATGGACAGGTGTCAGCACCTTTTTGAAGTGAGGATATTATGTGCAATCTGCCTGCATGTCGAGAGTCCTCCTTCTGCCTTGAACTTGAATTGTCACAGTTCAAGGCAGTTTGTCAGTTTTTAGTGGTTGTCATTATTGTTTTCTGTACATCTTCCCTCCTCTCTCTCTCTCTCTCTCTCTCTCTCTCTCTCTCTCTCTGACTGGATAGGATAGACTGCTATTCATTTAAATGGAAGTTGCTCAGTGGCGTTTTGAAGCACCCGGAGGAACGCTCTACTTCCACATTTTGACCACCAAATTGTGGTGGTCAAATGCAGAAGTGCTAACGAGCGCTCAATGTTAAACCCCAGCAACGCGTGGTTTCCTCGTGCTAATTGCACGAGGAAACCTTGAGTCGTAGCTCTGACCACTACGACTCGCGGCTTCAACGTTGACCAGCCTTTCTGGGGGCTTGGTTTTTACCCACCGCCAACGACGGCATACAGTCACCACTAGCTAGCTTATATCAGTGTGCTCCGCTATCATCTTAACGACGGCATACAGTCGCCACTAGCTAGCTTATATCAGCGTGCTCCGCTATCATCTTAACGACGGCATACAGTCGCCACTAGCTAGCTTATATCAGCGTGCTCCGCTATCATCTTAACGACGGCATACAGTCGCCACTAGCTAGCTTATATCAGCGTGCTCCGCTATCATCTTAACGACGGCATACAGTCGCCACTAGCTAGCTTATATCAGTGTGGTCTGCTATCATCTTAACAAATGGACGTGATGAGGCGGTTACAGGTGGAATGTAAACGCTATGGGCCTCGGACTCACCGACCCATTCACTCATTCCCTTTTTCAAACAGTGTTTCTACTGTGTCTACAACATGTGAGAGGTGGTCCTGACAGTTCACTCCCATCCACCCCCCCCCCCCCCCATACCCATATACGTCGTCCTCCTCGTTACGCTCTCAAAAGGTCAAAGGTCAAAGCTTGAGCAGAGTTCAGGCCGGGAGACGTTCACCGCCTCTCTGCTTTCCCAGGGTTGACGTGCCCCCATCCCCCATCCCACCCTCTCCCTCCTGACCTTCCTTTCACCCCGGGCTTGGCAGACAAGGGTCAAGTTCAACCTTTGCTGAACCCCCCCACAACCACACACACACACACACACACACACACACACACACACACACACACACACACACACACACACACACACACACACACACACACACACACACTTAGACTGAGGTGACACACAAACATCCACAGAATTGGATGCAAATTCGTTGTGATAGGATTGTTTGTTGCAACAAGATAGTTTCTCCTCTGCTTGCTCTGAGGGCAGCAGTGGTGGTGGACAGTGTATCGGTGCTGATACCAGAAAGCTCTTATCTCCATATTCTATGGTGATAACTGTTTGTGTTTATTCATAAATTAATGTCCTGCTTGATCTTACTACAATGTCACACAAAAGCATCAAAAGTAGCAGTTTGCGCCGCACTTCGAGCTTGTAGATCTGCTACTTTTGATATTTTGGAATTTGAATGCTGAAATGTCACAGTTTTGGACATACGAGGTATCGAGTATTGAGAAGTACACATTTTTTTCATATCGATGTGTTGCTTGTATATTTGAAACATTATGCCAAGACATCTGTGCTTCGTAGCTGGTTGTGAGCTTGTACAGTTAGATTGGCTATTTTCACAATTATTGGAAATATATGGCTTATAAGCCGTTAATTCATAATATATTGTTGCACACATTGTTGGGTCACAAGAGTCCCTTCCTAGATATGTAGTATAGTATGTTTTATTGAAAGGAACACCTTGAGATGTTTCATCTCATTTCATCTCGCAGTCATCATGAGAAAAAAAAACAACTCAAACAGCACATTACTCAGTCTGCCATCCGCTGGAGTTAAAACAATATAGTAATAGTTCTAACGCTTGGTGTTATAATCCTTGACAGTTCTAATCCTTAAAGCCATTGATCTTAAGGATTCATCTGCATGGGGATTGGGTACAGTACCAGTAGTGCCATGGGCTTCACACTGCACTACAGGCTCTCAAATTAAGCTTTAAACTTAGTTGACTTGGAAAATTATTCCCATTATAAATTAGAGTGGTATAAATCATGATACTAATCGTTCGGAAATGTTCAATAGGCCATGCTTATCTCCAGCTACAAATCTCCTCTATCTTTCTCTGTCCCTCGACTGTCTATCTCTCTCTCTGTCTGTCTCTGTTTTTGTCTGTCTGTCTGTCTGTCTGTCTGTCTGTCTGTCTGTCTGTCTGTCTGTCTGTCTGTCTGTCTGTCTGTCTGTCTGTCTGTCTGTCTGTCTGTCTGTCTGTCTGTCTGTATCTCTCTCTCTCTCTCTCTCTCTGTGTGTCTCTGTGTCTCTGTGTCTCTGTGTGTGTCTCTCTGTGTGTGTCTCTCTCTCTCTCTCTCTCTCTCTCTCTCTCTCTCTCTCTCTCTCAGACAGCAAGCAGTTCTTAGTTGGACCGTTGGAACTTTTACAAAGAGACATTGTTTGTCAGCTGATAGGATGCACATGGCTGCTGTCATGTGATTCAGTTCCCATTCCTCCATCCATCCTCCCACAGGCTGGACACTGGCTGTCTGTCTGTCTGTCTGTCTGCCTATGGCTCGGGTCAAATGCAGAGAGAGGGAGAGAGGATGATAGTGGAGGTGTCCATTATGGCAATGATTCTCAACCTTTTGAATTTCAATGACCAACGGATTGCTGATGTTTAGTCACAGGCCCCCCATTAGATTCTTTCCCCCTCTGGGACCCAAATCTACGCTATACAATGTTCATTTAACCAATTAAGACCGGAGGCCACCTCCAAATATGTCTTCTAAATCCTACCAGTTTTCTGAAGAACGTATGTTGCTATATCAGTGGTGCTCAAACTTTTTCAGGTCAAGGACCCCCAAAATCTATTATCTATTTGGCATCTCAAAATATTATGTTCCAGGGACCCCCAGACGTGAAGATTTGAGTTAAAAATGTTCTAAATAATATATAATATATAATCTTTTTTTTTTCAAAGATTTGCACAAACATTTGTTTTTTAGATAGCAGATCTATCTATGTACAGTATATCTGCTATATTTGAAAAGCCAAAGTATAAAATATGGACAAAGTGGTTAAAATGGAAGTGTACAAATGGATGTACACTCCAAGGCAACATGCCTGTTTCCAATCATCCATTAAATTGACCATTATGGACCTCTTGGTGGTCCCTGCCCCTATCAGAATCAACAGAATCACTGTCACATCACAGGTTTACAGATGTAAAGACTTTTTTTGTGCAAGCTCCAATGCTCCATTGTTTTTGTTATTTTCAAAAAGAGAAAAGAAAAAGAGTGGGTCGGGAAACTACCCATTTAACCTCCCACGGCATGCATGTATTGTTTTTATATTGTCTCTGTCGAGTGGAAACCTCATATGTCCAAAACTGTTACTTTTCAGGATTCACATTCAAAAGTAGCAGATCTACGAGCTCGAAACTAGCTTGCAAATCTGCTACTTTTGATGCTCTTGTGTGATGACTGTAGTGTGATCAAGTAGGATTTTAATTTACCCCAAAATACACAAAAGGTTAGAATATGGATATTAGAGGATTTTGCTCGACACTGACGATATGCACACATATATATGGCATGTCACCCTTTACCCTCTGACCCGACTGGCTGGCTGGCTGGCTGACTGGCTGGCTGGCTGGCTGCCTGGCTGGCTGGCTGGCTGTCTGGCTGGCAGACACACACCTGACTACACACTACACTACACACCTGTCTCGTCATTGAGTGTCAGGGAGTTCTTGTGCCATATAGCTTATACAGTATGAAGTTTATGGTTGCTGTCGGGCAATAAGCTCTCATCTCCATATATATATATATTTTTGTAAATCAATGCCCTTCTTGATCGTCACACAAAAGCACCAAACAGATATGCACGATAAGCATATTTCTTTCATTCGTTTTTATTTTTATTTTGTTTTGACTTCACCTTTTCAATTTCAGCTTGTAACCCCTGCTATATGTTGAATATATTGGATACTGATCATTTCTGTTTTGTTTTAGTTTTGTACAACAACTCTCAAAGCTCAAGTTGCAAAGGCTTTCGCAAAGCTTTCTGTTATTTCGTTTTATATAGTTTCAGTCACCTGCATTAACCTTGGCTTCTTCTGTCTGGTCTTTGCGTGTCTGTGAGTGTGAGTGAGTGAACTCTTTGGAACCCGAGCTGGAGTTGGATGCTGACTGGCATGCTCAGCCTCCCAACCTGATACCAGCACAACAATGGGAGCCAAAAACAGAGTGTGCCAGTCCTTCTAAATTGGACGGGTATTGAATGGCAGCGTCACGTGTCACGCCATTGTTTTTCCCGTGTTCTTCTCTCTGTAAAGTAATCAAGTAACTTATATTTGACCCTTTTGGCAGCTCGATTACCGGCTCTCGTTTCATCCGAGTGTCTTAAAGCTGTCAACTCTAGTAGAAGTCGAGAATCTGTGATTATCAAAGTGGGGTTCAAAAATAGCATATGTACAAGCTCACAGCATGTCTTTTCTTTTGCCGCGCTGCGAGCTTGTACATCAGTAGCCTCGGAAATCCAGACGTTTTTGTTTCCAGGGAGAAAAAAAAGGTCTGGGGGCCTGGGCCGAGTCCACTTCAATTCGGCATACAGTAGCGCAAACTCTCTGCTGATTACTGATCGTCTGCACCTTTGTTAAATTGACACACGTACACACACTCCTCTCTTTCTTTGTCTCCTAATTAATTAGTCCTGCAGGTGTGTCTAGTTTCTCCCAGCGGATCCTGGTGAGTTCCAGACTTCCAGTCTAGTACATCAGTAACTTTTGAACTTTTTGGAAAAACAAATCTGACATTCTTTTATTTTTTTCATGTTTTTGTTTTTGAAAATGTTTTGAAATAATAATTTTAGGATGTAATGTAGGAAAACAAACAAACAAAAAAGGGATATTAACTCCCGTCCCAATGGGTCCGTGGCCTGCAACTTTGACTTTGACCCACTGTTTGGGAAACATAACATAACAAAATAACAAAATAATTGCATTGTATGTAGTCATAGCACTTCATAGTATATATGTACAGCATAGTGTATAGTTTATATACAGTGTCATTATATAGATATGTTCTAGCTACGTTCTTAGCTTACGCATGTTTCTTGATAAATGCTTTTTATATATGTGATGTATTCCCATGCTTTTGTTCTTGCTAAATGTAAATCGCTCTGGATTAAGAGCGTCTGCTAAATGCCTAAATTGTAAATTGTAAACACTGTGTCTAGTGAAGAGACTGAGAGCTGTATACAGAATGACGCAGAGTGATCTATACATTTGTACCACTTAAAACGAAACACAAAGTGCAGCTATAAAGCCATCCGCTATCTATCTACTTTATTTAAGGGTTTGTTTTAATCTTCTAGCTCAGGGCCAAGTCAATAATGTGGGTCTTCTCCCAGCCTGAGTCACTTCAGATAAAATGTGAAGCAGATGATGGCACAAGAAGAAGAGCGATCCACCAACAGCTCTCTCCAAACAACATAGAGAGTCTGCACTCGGCCTTGCAAAAAGAAAAAAACGACGATAGCATCAGCCTAGATTTAGTTTTAAGGGTTCCCCCCAGTCAAAACAACGGCCGGGTGGATGAGTGTTCAAGTGGGGACATGCCTAGAATTTAGGATAAAGATCCCGTAAATGGGTTGAAAAAGAAAAGACTTTAGAAAAAAGGAAAAAAAAACAAGAACAAACAAAGGCTATTCTTTGAGGGGGTGCGAGTTATTCTAGCAACACTTGTTTTTTATAATCTTTTGAAATCGCTGATCGGTTTAGAACAAATTTGTCTGTTTGGCCCCCATAGCGTGACTTTACGAGGCAGTATTGGGGGATATTTTGGAACACTCGTGGCTCTGCAGTCTGCACTGCTGGTGACATTTGTGTGACACTGTTGGAAATTTGAGAAAAATGTTGACTGGCTTTTCAAGTTCATTGAAAACATCCTGCAGTCTGCTCCCCATTACAGCCGGTGCGGTGACGCCATATCTCTCTCTCTCTCGCTTATAATTCGGCCAGTCTTTTAGGAATATCGGAAACATACACAGTGGAAACTTAAATGGGGCAATACAAAGAAACACCACCCTATGTGCACATGACATTATTGTCAAAGAAGATGACACTGGAAGGAGACAGGAGGAAAGAGTTAAGGGCTTGATATACTTTTTTTGCCATGCAGTGTGGTGCCTCGAATATAGCCGATCTACAAGCTCACAAGGCGTCGTTGCCGCGGCGCCTTATGAGCTTGTAGATTTACTTTTTTCGGTGAGCGCCGACATCGGCACACATAGCAGAAAATCTGACTTGGAAGAGAAACACTTAAGTCCTGGCAAACGTCTGCCACATGTAGAAAGAGGGGGAAGGATGATCGTTTCAGTGCGGGGGGAAGTCTTGTCTTGTTTGTTATTGAATCCTGATGAACTGATCGTCAGGACATTTCTCTTGAAGGACATGTGTTTTACTTAAACGTTCCCCCTTAAACCTCAGCATAATTCACCTGTCAGCCCAATATCAACATTTCAGGGAAAAACGGACAATTCAGGGAGGTGACAGCTTTTTTTTAAACTTTTTGAACCGTGGCCCGCTTTGGCTAGTAGGTCCGCATGACTCATTTTTCAAGAATATCGTGTGAATGCAAAGAGCAAAAAACCCGCCGGGGGAAAAGAGTTTGAATTATTCTTTTCATTTTTCTTCCCAAACCTTACATTTTGTTGGATGATTCAAGTTTTTTTTTTTTTTGGGGGGGGGGGGGGGGGAGTCGATCCCACCACCAGCGCACTCGCCCAAGCTTTGTTGTTCTTGTCGGGCTGGAGGGCGAACAAGCACCACAAAAGGTTTCGGCAGCGATATTTGCTTCCAGAAAGGATTTGTCTGTTTACATGACCGACCATCCAAAGGTTCTGGAGGGCTTAATCACAAACACAGAAGACTTATTAGTGTCTTCTATTTGAAGGTTATGATTCACATCTCGCAGGGTAATGGAGGAATTTCCAAAACATCAAACAGTGACAGCGTAAGCCAGGAAATGTGGCATTTATTTATCAGTGACGAACCAAAAGTCTGAGTGTGGAAAATGAAATGTTTTTTGCAATGTGAACCAGAGTGATTCAGACCTCACAAACAGTTTCCCGTCTTTCATAATAACAGCATGCCTTGTTTTGATCGGGAGGGCCGGTGTCATGGTCACTCTATGTCGTGTTGACCGCATGCTCATCTCTGAGGTTGCACGGAGTAGTATCCCCCACTTGTAAACAATGTTCTCCTCAAACTGAAGACCATATGTCCCCCCCTTCTGCCAACTAAGCTAAGCCACACCATTAAAAAAAAGTCTGCCCCCATTTGGCATCTAAATTTAGAACAGTCAATAGGGAGCCAATGTCGTTGTTTTTTTTGCCATCAAACTCTTTTCTAAACCAACACTGGCCTTTTACATAGAGCGGCTTTGATTAAAACTGGTGATAAGGATCATTCTAGTGATGACATGAGGACCACGCCTGCTGCAAGACAGCAAGACACAAGGCATCTGCACTGTGTGTGTGTGCGTGTGCATGTGCGTGTGCCTGCCTGCCCAGGTTGAAGCCACGGCATTAACTTAAGAAAAAAGAAAACAGCCCAGAACAGACAAGAATAGCCCACTGTGTTGAATGCTATTTTGATACCCCCCCCACACACACACACACACACACACACACACACACACACACACACACACACACACAGAAACAGGCGTGGTGTCATGAATAGTGTGTGATCACTGTGTATTTTTCTTAGGAATGCTCTTTCCAGGTTGGCTCTTGCCAGTGGTGCGAAGTATTTACTCAAGCACTGTACTTGAGTGTACAATGTGTGCATTGAGCCTGGTACTTTCACTTTACTTGAGTATTTTTTCAGTACTTTATACTACTCCACTTACACCCAGAGGGCAAATATACTTTTTTTAAACGCTAAGTTGTTGACAGCTTTAGATATTATTGATACAAAACTTGCATTGACAACTCAAGACATATTTTATGCTTTTGTCTAAGATTTTTGAAATGTGAAATCGGGCTTTCTGTATATTGAGTACTATTTTAAACATATTTTGATGTCAGCAGAGTGTCATTGAGCACTTATTTGAGTGTCAGCACTCATTTTGATGTCAGCACTTACTTTTACACAGTTATCATCATTATGAATACTGGAGTTTTACTTGTAACCAAGTATTTCCAATTGCAATTTACAATATAGGCATTTAGCAGACTATTTTAGAAGGTATGCGCATGCATAAAGTGAGAGGCAAATCGAGTGGCAAAGTGAGTGTAACGTCGTTTAACATTGTTTAGTACAATCAGATTCCTATTTAGATGTATGGGCTGTCAAGGCCAGAAAGTAGTGTTTTGGCACTCAGTAGGCGGCCGGGGCGGGTATGATGATGATGTGCATATACCCTCTATTCCAGAGTGATAGTAAGCAAGGTAAACAACACATATCAAATGCAGAGAGGCAGTGCAGTCAGTGCCTCAGTAATCTAGAATCATAGGTAAACCATCAGTCTAAAAATATCCAAAAACTATATAAACTAGAAAAAGTGCCCTTCTGGGCACAGGTCTCCACCAGGAGGATAGGACTGTGTGAGATGTTTGGCAAAATGTTTAGGATTAATATAAACACGTTTTTGAGGCATTTTGTTCCAAAATGTGTTTTGCAAAAATCAACCTGTTGGTGGCGCTATAACAGGCCAATGTGAAAAGGGTGGGATATATTCCTCAGCCTAGTAAGAAAATGTGTGAAAGATTTCACGTAAATTGCATGCTGCGTTCATGATTTGAGGCTTTTGTTCAAAACGGGGCAATCTTGCAAACTGTGAAAGCCAATTATAGCCAATTAGGATGGAATATGAAATATCGGACAGATCCGACTTGAGCACATGACCATAGAGATAGTGTGTAACGATGTGTGAGATTTTTGGACAGAATCTGGATGAGTAATATCAAAAGATGTGTTTTACAAAAGTCGGCCTCCTGGTGGCGCTATAAAAGGCAGATGCAGAAAATGCAGGTCAAAGGTTTGTCCTTGGCCTCTAGGGAGTGTGCATGCAACGTATCACGCAGATCGGTGCAGTTTTAGGAAAAAATGTGAAAAGCTGCCTCATGGTGGCGCTATAACAGGCCGTTCTGGAAAATGTGGGGCAGAGGTTCATCGTTGGCATCCAGGGAGTGTGTGTGCAAAGTTTGGCATTGATCGGGCCAACGGTGCCGGAGATTAGCTGATAACGGACGGACGGAAGGACGGACGGAAGGACACACACACACACGGACGGAGTGCAAAACATACTCTCTCCCCATGCCTTCGGCCTGGTGGAGACAACTATAGGATGCCAGGTCAACCAAATATGGTATCTGTCTAAATAACATGCTAAATTAAGTGCTACGGGCTAAAGTGGAGTCTGAAGAGCTGATTTGTATTTCATCTGGGTGGAAACCTCATACTGTATGTCCAAAACTGTTAAGGATTCAAAAAACAAATCAGCAAAAGTAGTAGTGGGAAGTCTAAGAACCTCATACTGTATGTCCAAAATCATTCTCTGCCAATGACGCATTTGACGCATGTTTTTTGAAAGCCCAAACTACCAAGTACGTATTTTGACGCATTTTTTGTGTTTTTAGTTTTGACACTATGACGCTCTTATCTAACCTATGATTCACCGTTGGATTCCCATTGAAGCCATAGGGACCAGGAAACCATGTGGTCGCAAAAACGTAGCTCTCATCCACTCCCACGTTAGAGCATTTTTTTAGAGCGTCTCTATCTCCCTTCCTGTATCGTTCCACTTCAGAGGCGACCACCATAGCATTTTCAACAGAACATAACAAATTAACACAATCAACGCATGGACCGATTACTCCATCTCTTGCTATATAGTCCACTTGCCAGAATGTGAACCCAGGCATGTTGAGTACACCAACGTTTTATGTTAGAAATGTTGAGTATGGGTCCCCAGCATGTAGAAACTGCCGGATGCTAACTTGCATATGTTGAGCAATTTTCATAATTAATTCATAATGTGACCATACCATTAACAACCCATAAGGGGAAATGCTTTAAGTAGCATGTGACGTGTCAAACCAGGTTTTTTTTTATGATGCTGAAAACATTAGTTTTGCACAGAAAACACTCCTTGGGCTAAAACGGCCATAGCCGGGGGGAAACCCCCCCTGGAACCACCCCCCCCCCCCACACCATACACGTCTGTCTGTCTGTCTGTCTGTCTGTCTGTCTGTCTGTCTGTCTGTCTGTCTGTCTGCCTGCCTGCCTGCCTGCCTGCCTGCCTGCCTGTCTGTCTGTCTGTCTGTCTGTCTGTCTGTCTTTCTTTCTTCACACTCATACACATACCGGCATTATACAACCAACCCAAAAAGAAGGGGGGGAAAAAAAACTAGAATGGAGGATCTTTCCCTCCCCTCAGGGTCATGGAAGTATAAATGGAGGACATTAATCAAGTGAGTGACAGGAGGATGGACCTATGGCCTGTGGTGGCCCATGGCTGCGCTGTGCGCTGGGTGTTACTTGTCTCTCCGCTTGGCCCTTTCCTGCACATCTGCGTGAGAACAGCGATCTGTGTACAGGATCTGCTGGAACTAAATGTTTTCACATCAAGATAGTATTCCCCTATGCATTGCTGGCATGCTTTTATATTCTCTCTTAGTCTCTCTCTCTCGCTCTCGCTCGTGTGCTCTCCCCTTCCCTTTCCAGTGCTGGTGGGAAGTTACGGCCACTACTTCAGCTTTTACTTGAGTATTTATTTGCACTCTGTGAGGTACAATGGCATGATTTTACTGCTACGAGTTTACATGTGCAAAACAAGATAAGACGTTTCTGCCTGACAGCAGCGATGTGACAGTACTTTGGTTAATCAAGTAAAATTTCAATACAGGTCTTTAACTGAGTACTTAATACTTAAGTAAAACTCACCTGGTTACTTATTCCACCCTCTCTCTCTCTCTCTCTCTCTCTCTCTCTCTCTCTCTCTCTCTGGCAGTCACCCAACTTCATGAGCAAATCCTTACATCAACTTCTGTTCTCCTTTTCTTTCTTTTTTTTCTTCATTACTCTCCAAATGTTGTAAGTTGTCTTAATTTACAGTCCTATCTATTAATAGCTACAGTATATGTTCAACTCTTGTTTGAAACTTATCTCTCATTTGGTATGTACTAGCCTTCTCTTCTCTTCTCTTCTCTTCTCTTCTCTTCTCTTCTCTTCTCTTCTCTTCTCTTCTCTTCTCTTCTCTTCTCTTCTCTTTATTTAACCACTTCAACCTCTGGTCTAGACTACAGTAAACTGGACCTGAGTTGTGTCTGTACCTGTCCTTGACCGCTTTTTTCTGTCCACACAGCAATGATCTGTGACACGCTGTGAGATTGTAGATCGGCTGTTCCTGGCTAATGTCCGCCCCAGACTATGGATGCTTAGGTGGTTAAACAGCACAGCACTGAAATGCTCTTTGCTATTTTTTAATAAGTACCTTTGTTCCCTTCCTAGAAATGTAGTGGAGTCGATGTGGAGTACAATATTTGACAGATACTTCCACTTATAGTGGAGTGATATTTCACGGGGAGTATCTCTACTTTGACTCAAGTGCTGGAGTTGAGTGCTTTGTCCACTTCTAGTTGTTAGAGCTTTTTTCAGTTGAAACTGTTTCCAGTCCACCTTGCATAAGTGCACACAGTGAAGTGATAAACATTGAACATGGGGTCAAACACTTAAAGTAAACAGAAGCAGTGCAGGCAACACAAACAACTAAACTATTGCAAAACATGACTGGTCTGGTCTGGTGCTTATAGCTCTGCTGTACAACCATTACACTATGAACCACAGTGGAAACAAGTTCATTCTCCTTTTAGCCATAGCTCATTCACTGCCATTGACAAATATATTCTTCATTTCAATCCAAGGTGCAGTGTTTGCGATAGAGGACGCTCTTCCGCAACCTGTGAGAAATAACGTGATCTAATAAAAATCCAGCCGGTTTAGTCTCATGTTATAGGATTTTTTTTTCTCTTCTTTCTGTTCCCAGAAATTGGTTTTGGTGAAAACAAGCTATTCAACTGCCAATAACTAAAGCACGTAGCATCGCGGTGACACACTTTTCCCCCCGATGAAAGTTTTTCTTTTGAAATATTTGGTGATTCATAGAACAAAATATTATGTGGGTCTTGAAAGATTAGTGAAAACATTCAAAAACTGGGGAGGGCTGCAGTAGGCTATGTAGAAACTGACACTGTACCTTGTGCTGTTTACAGCATACTAAAGTATTCAAGCGATAAATCAATAAATCAAACAGTTGAAGTGACTGGTGCATTTCATCCGTTTTGGAAGAAGGTGGGGCCCACTTGCAATATACTCACGGCCCAACAGTGTACCACCAACTGGAATTGACCAGACTGATGCATTTCATGATATACAGACTTTTCAACGCTTTGCAATACTTTGACGGTGGATGGCAGATATTAGCCGGTGGTGAATGAACACAGTACAGCCTGTGTTCCCACTGCTTTCCCGGGACTGTCACAAATAGAATGGCTATAGACCAGGGGTGGGCAACTTTGACGATGGAGAGGGCCACTATATTTCCACACTCACTCCCTAGGGCCATATATTACTGTCGTAGCAAAAATAGCCGATCTACAAGCTCAAAACGTGTCGCGCTGCGACGCGTTTAGATCGGCTATTTTTGCTATATTCGAATTGAAATCTTGAATTTTTGCTATTTTTTTAATTGGAATCCTGAAAATTAACATTTTTATGTCATTTCAAATGCCTTTAATTATACTTGTGTTGCACAATGAGCTACTAATTTAGACTGAAGTAATTAAAGCGGTGTCATGTTCGCATGTTGTGGAATTGTAACAGCTGAAACCAATATTATATCAGTATTCTGACATTAACTTGAGGGCCACATTAAGTGAAGGTGGGGGCCGCATGTGGCCCCCGGGCCGCCAGTTGCCCACCCCTGCTATAGACCTCTGTCCCCGGCCGAGTCGCTTTTTTGGAGATTTCACTTTAATTACACGACACTGAAAATACGCGAAAAGAAAATCCTCTGAAGGCTCTCTATACCTCATTCCCTGAATGACAAGGATGTTTGCCCTCCCGGAGTGAATGTCATGCACATCAAAAAGCTTTTTGCTTCAAAAAGGGGCTCGCTAGCTCTCTTTGCGTCGCGCCAATCCCATAATGGCCTGCTTGTGAAAGAGGAAGCCGCAGCCATGATGATGCTGGTGGATAAGGGACGTATGTGTTGGTGTCGGGTTTCATAAGCACACACACACACACACAGTCTGCAACTTGCAAAAAGAAAAGAGTTTCAGCGACCTTGTCGTCGGCCATGTTTGCAGGAGGCCCCTAAAAGGGCAGGAAACGTTTGTTGTCAGATATCCGTCAGGAAATTACACACTTTTTCATACCATTTCTGGTGGTGTTAACGCAGTGTTGGGCATATTACTCAATTAGAGTGATATGTTACTACATGACTTATTACTTGGTATCAAGAGTAATAACAGTGATGGAAGAAGTACTTATATGTTTTACTTAATACAAGTATCAATACTGCAATGTAATTACTCTGTTACAAGTAGAAGCATTCAAAATGTATAAAAAAAACACTCAAATGTGCACAGTACTTGAGCAAACGTGAAAGCCTGCATTAAACAAGAGTTTCTTTCACCTGTGCTGCGACAATTGATTGATTGATTGATTACAGTTTTGCCAATAAATTGTAGTTAAAGTTACACTACTCATTACTGGGGGAAAGTAATGCCGTTTATATTATTAATAGGACTCCAGCCAGGCTAATCAAGTCTCCTTTTTTATGTTAGGCAAATGTCTGCTCTATTAATGAGCATTCACCCCTTTTGAAAGCTTCAACAAATCAGTGTGTTAGACCCAAACCGCACCAATGCAACTACTTGCTACTGCCACTGGGGATAATGGTTTCATGCAACTCCTTGCTACTGCCACTGGGGAGAATGGTTTCATGCAACTACTTGCAACAGTTTGGTTGCAAGGAGTTGTATGGCGAATCATTGGTGCAGTTATGGCCTTACACATACAGTACGGTAGTGGTGGACAAAGTCCTCAAACACCGCCAAGACATTCTAATAGATTAGTTATTTTATAATTGACTGAATTGCTTAGTCTGATTAACCACTTACAGTAAGCCCTATTGTAGACTGTTTGACCGGACAGAGTTGGCTTTACACTTGGTCCTTAAATTTGTTCCTCCCCTCTACACAAAACCTCTTCACCAAAACGTTTTGCGACATGTGAGCTTGTAGATCAAATATCTTTGGCTATTGTTCCAAACCAGGACAACGGATCTGCTACTTTTGATGTGTTTTGTGTGACACTGTAGCGTGAATTCGCGAAGAATATGGAAATAACGGGTTTCTGCCCGACAGCAACGATGTTATGAAAGGGGTTTTCCAGGAATACTCTCTATGTTTGAGAATGCAAATAGAAACCTGACTTTTTGCATTCTTACAAAACTATTCATAATTATATTTACAAAACTACACTGCGTCACTCACGGCTAGCCTCGATACCCAGGCTTTACTCACGGCTTGTGTTGCAACTGAAATAAGATTGTGTCATAAAAATAAAACATGTTTTAAGTTTAAGCTTGGACCGGGAACCTGAGCCAACAGAGCATGCGTCCTACTCCTATAACATGCTGGTAGGAGTGTGTGTGTGTGTTTGTGTGCAGTGCTTGTGCTTGTGCGTGTGCGTGTGCGTGCGTGCGCGGGCGCGCCACACAAAACAGTCGTTGTGCAAACAGTCCAGTCAAGTATCTGGTGGTGTCAGGCGTTGCTTGTGTTAAATCTTGGCCCTGTGCCAAAGGACAGGTTTTCTCATTGCCTGCACGTGCAGTTATGCACACACACACACACACACACACACACACACACACACACACACACACACACACACACACACACACACACACACATGACACACACACACACACACACACACACACACACACACTCTTCTCTGTCTCTCTCTTTCTCCCTGTCTCTGTCTCTCTCCCAATGCCTGTTACTTTTCAGGATTCAAATTCAAAACCATCGAAAGTAGCATATATCTACAAGCTCGAGCTGCATTTCGAGCTTGTAGGTCTGCTAGTTTGATGCTTTTGTGTGAAGCTGTTGTGTGATCAAGTAGGGTGTTCATTTTTGTAATTAAAAAAAAGAAAGTTAAAATAATGGAGATATGAGGTTTCTTTCTGCCCTGACACAATGATATTACTTATCATCAAATAACCTCTCTCTCTCTCTCAATCCCCCACCCCCCTCTCTCAAGCGCACACACACACACACACACACACACACACACACACACACACACACTGGTTCCTCCCGCATGGGCCCCTAGGGGGTTTTGTAAGCAATACCGACAAGAGCGTTTCCCTTATCTGAACAGCCGCTACAGGAAAATCCCAGGATGTGGCCTCACCCCTCTCCTGTCCCGTCCACTCTAGTCACGCAAGCTCTTCAGGGGGAAGGGGCCCCCGAGCGCGTGCACACACACACACACACACACACACACACACACACACACACACACACACACACACACACACACACACACACACACACACACACACACACACACACACACACACTCTTCTCTCTCTCTTGGCAGGAGCTCACACAAGTGCTTACATAAACAGACCCAAGACCCACACACTTAGTCACACACACACACACACACACACACACACACACACACACACACACACATACGCCTACTGTACAGTAAGCACACAGAGAAAAGTACACTTGTACAAAGTAAACGCATGCACGCACACACACACACACACACACACACATAATGTACAAATGTAGTGTTCTTGTACGGGTGGAAACCTCATATGTCCAAAACTCTTACTTTTAAGGAAATGGAAAAAAAAAAAGAAGTTGTGTTCCCATGATGGATCCAATGTAGTTATTATGTAGTCACAAGCTTGTGTTAATACTTTTTATTGGTTGAATATTTATAAAAACCCACAGACAAATGTAAGCACTTTCACTGTTATGTGGTTAAAACTAGTTCCACAAGTTCCCAAAATAGCATTTATCCAAAAATAGCCAAAAGCGGCAGTCGGCTAACTTTTCGTCTCTGTCGGGTGGAGACCTCCAAAACTGTTACTTTACAGGATTCAAATTCAAAAAGAGCAAAAGTAGCAGATCTACTTACTAGCTACAAGCATGAAAACAATCACACTCGTGTGAAGTGAGGCGCGCTCCTATCATCATACATCATCATACTTCACATTCCATGCTCAGCCAATCAAATCATTTCCGTGGTGCACACACACAGACACACAAAGCTGGGCATAGGACAGGCTAGCACAAAAAAGAAAAAAAACGTTTTTTTTTCCATACTTTAAGTTTTTATGATTTATTCTTTTTAATTATTGTGACAGCGTCAAACAAAAGCATAAAAAGTAGCAGATCTACAACCTTGAAACGCGGCGGAATCAGTTTTGGACATTTGAGGTTTCCGCCCAACAGGCACGATATGAAAACATTAACACACTTATCGCCCTAGACGGAGTTCTCCGCCTTATTAAATATGTAATGATAATAATAAATAATAATAATAATAATCCAAAGTGGTCCAGCTCCATTTTAATGGATGGGATCAAAAATCTTAAATCGTGAATAACTCTTAATCTAAATCAATGATTCCAATTCTAACAAAATATTTAGTTTTTTAACAGCCCATCGCGGTCCCGTCGATTGTCGCGTTAGAAGTAATCATACCTCTGGTTGTTGTCAACACTCCCGCGGGTCTTTTGGCTACATGCTATTATATGCTAGCACAACCAAGATGGCGTTGTGTCACCTTGAAACAGGCTCTGAAGCTGCAAATTGCTAGGCACACTGATTTAATGGTTCCAAATGACGCTGGGCGATAAGAGTGTTAATTAAAATACTGGAGATACGAGGTATTCTTCCCCGACAGCGATGTAGATACGGTCTATAGACATTATTGAGACGCTGGCCTGGTTCATGTGTGAGTGTGCCCACGCACGCACAGGCACAAACACACACACACACACACACACACACACACACACACACACACACACACACACACACAAACACATCGTAAAACATGTTGGTGAACTCACATGCACCCACAAGTTTACTCATACTGCAGCGGGGCCAAACAAACACAAGACCGACTTCAAACAACACATAACATCAAACAATAGTCACAGCAACCCCCCCCCCCCCACACACACACACACACACACACACACACACACACAAATGCATCCCACACCCGATCTGAATATCATCGCTGTTTTTCAACTTTTATTTTATTTTATTTTGTAATCTGTGCCATTAAACACCCTTTATTCCATATTTGTTTTTTGTTTTTTTCCCCTGAAAAGTTAATATTTTGCCCGACTGCAGAGATATGATGCTGTTCCTAATTGTAAGGATACTGTATAACTCCCCAAATATTGTTTAACCCATTTAGGACTGAGACCAGATTCTACAAAATGATGTATATCAGTGGTTTTCAAACTATTTCATGTCAAGGACTCCAAAAATGATATGTAATTGGCCGCCGACCCCCATCTGAAAATATGTTGTTCCAGGGACCCCCCAGAAGCAAAGATTTGAGTTCAAAACGTTCGCTCTGAAAGAATATATATTCAAGTTGTGCGCCACATTTTCACGATTTTTCAATAGCTAAAGTATAAAATGATGCTTAAAACACGTTCTGAATGGGTTAATCATAAGCCAAGCAGGACCCAGAAAAATGCCCTCAAAATGTGTTATTTCCCAAACATTCTACTATACATGCCGGGAACATTGTGGCTGCCCCTCACAAGTAATACAAACACACACACACACACACACACACACACACGCACACGCACACGTGCATCATAAATACTCACTCACCCACTCAAATCTCCCACATGCAAATCTCAGTCGAGTTCCAAATCTGTACAATCCAACACATCCGCCCCCGACTCCTTCTTCTTCCAGAGTGTGTGTGTGTGCGTGCGTGCGT
The DNA here is from genome assembly GCF_951216825.1 of Electrona antarctica. Taxonomy (NCBI): domain Eukaryota; kingdom Metazoa; phylum Chordata; class Actinopteri; order Myctophiformes; family Myctophidae; genus Electrona; species Electrona antarctica. The sequence continues at coordinate 30,208,999 of NC_136794.1, forward strand.
GCGTGCGTGTGTGTGAGCGGGCCCCTCGGCGGCCCTCTGTTTGTTTTCATTCTGACTTTTCGTTCCCAGCGGTGGATTGTGCATTGTGTTCTTCTCTTTTTTTCTTTCTTCCTCAGCCTTTCCGTTGTTAACATGCTTAAACTTTTTTTTTTTTTTCTTTCTTTTTGCAGTGCTTTTTCTCTGGACATGGCAACAAGCGTCAAGCGCAGTGCATTGATTGATGTACTGTATATTGTTGTTGTCGAGCAGAAACCCATTTTTCTTTTTTTCTTTTTGTAAGTTAACGCTCATACTTAATCACACTACAGTGTCACACAAAAAGAATCAGGTCC
>NC_136794.1:30214330-30319330 GCF_951216825.1 Electrona antarctica
ACTTTGGGCTTGTTTTTTCTGTAACGTCGCTTGTAAATATTGGTAGTTGCGGGTTGCGTTTTTTTGGGGCTTAATTGTTTATTGTAAAGTGTAGTTGCTTATTTGGACTTGCTTCGTAAAGTTGTTTAAACCACTGGTTCTCAAACATTTTCATGTCAAGGACCCCACTTGTGGTACTTTAAGTAAATTTTGATGCCAATACATTTGTACTTTTACTCGAGTACATTTTGAATTCCGGACTTTACTTGTAACAGAGCATTTCTATATTGCAGTATTGATACTTTTACTTAAATAAAACAATGTGAGTACCTTTTCCACCACTGGTGGTATACACGCCCGCCCATTCACGTTGGCATGAAAAATTGAGACAGAGCGCCACTGGAGCCAAAACAAACAGTCGTGCGCTGAGTGCCAGTTGTCGAGCTTGGCACGGGCCCTACCGCTCTCCTTCTCTCTAGAAACGCCAGATGCCAAGCATGGAATAACAAAACGTTACACAGTGTACGCTCCCTCCTTGCTGACACTGGCCCGGGAGGCTTCGCCGTGCCACGAACAACATATCTGGGATCGCTGCAGCCGCACCTCTCTGTGTAAAAGAACCACGGTTCGTTATAGGGGCCCTTTGCCAAAAGTATAGTCTTTTGTAATCTCTTAACTGGAAGTGGTTGTCTAAACAGGCTTTGTTCCCTGACTGGCAGGGGGGGGGGGGAGAGAGGAGAGAGGAGAGAGGAGAGAGAGAGAGGAGAGAGAGGAGAGAGAGAGAGAGGAGAGAGAGAGAGAGAGAGAGAGAGAGAGAGAGAGAGAGAGAGAGAGAGACCCATAAATAAGAGAGAGAGAGAGAGAGAGTACTCAGTATAGGCCTGTATTGAAAATGTTACTTGATTCAAAGTCCAAAGTATTGTCACATCGCTGCTGTCGGGCAGAAACATCTTATCTCCATTTTTTCCACTGTCAGCTTGCCATTCTTAAATTATAGCAACATATATAAGCCTGTCAAAATGAGCTCCTATAGCATGATCTTACACAGCCAGACACTGGAACGGTCATTTAGAATGACAGACTGCAGTAAGTGTGCTGCTGAAGGGAGCACAAAGTCTCATAATTATCTGAGGGAAGAGATTGCACTTGTCTTGTTGCATCGTCTAGTGAGATAAGAATTACTGGCATGAAGTTGAATTATACATGCTGCCAACAATAGACTCAAAAAGTGTCAAATCATGCACTGCCCCATGCTTTTCAGTTTGGAAAGTCAAAGTCTCATGCCTTTCAAGAAGTCACATAAGTTTCTGTACATTGTACCGGCTGCAATTATCCACTGAGATGACACCCTTTCTGTCTACTTATGCTGCGTCTCATTGGTGAGCTTTGGACAGTTCAGAAACCTGCCTACCAATGACATCATCAGCGTGGATCGATTCCAAGCTAACATTGTTTGAAATCTTGTTTGAAATTACAAATAGTACTACAAATAAACTACTATAGTATTAGATATAGGCAGGTTTCTGAAGTGGTGCATTAGTGACAAGTGAGGACCAATTACATGAACACAGATTGGATAGAGGTGAAGTAAGTGGTGCCACAAACATATTCTTCACCTAAACAACTAAAACAGTGATAAGCACTGAATAGTTATATATATATATAATAATATATTTATTCCACTGTATAAATATGTGTTACTGTGTTGCTGTCTGAGATTGATTAGCAGGAATGCTAACATTTGTGTTGCCTCCTTGCCGGCCGAGCCAGTAGAATGTTAGAGATGTGACGAACAACAGCCTAACGTCAACCTCAAATGCCAACAAAACGTTGCAGTCAAAACTCTTGAAATAAAAACAGGTTTTAAAAAAAATATTTAATTCGCTATTGTGTTTCTTTGATGCAGTATAAACTCTTGTTCATAACTTTTTTTTAAATTCTGCAGGCAAGCTGCAATAAATCATGGATCCTTTTTTGTCTCAGTCCAGCAAATGCATGGCACGCCGTTATAAAATGTACCTCGTTAATATTCCATGTCCTGGAAGCTGGCAGCTTCATAAATCATCGCTGTCGGGTGGAAACCTCATATGTCTAAAATCCTGTCGTTTAATATGCCAATTGATTCCTCCCCACATGTGTGTAACTTGTCACTAACTGACTCGCCGGCCAGTGAGAAGCCCCTACCGGGAGGACGTAGTATCACCCTCATCCCCGTCCAGCTTCCCTCCCCCAGACAAGGGCCAATTGTCTGGGGGACGCTCGACTAAGCCCACCACCTCTGCGGTGGTGGGCAGGAACTTTACCACTGCTCCAACCAAGCAAAACGTTACTGTTGTGTTTTTGAGGGATGCTAGCCTCTCCTATGCCCGGCTTTGTGTGTCTGTGTGTACCCATAGTGATGATTTGATTGGCTGAGCACCCCATAGTGATGATATGATTGGCTGAGCACCCCATAGTGATGATATGATTGGCTGAGCACCCCATAGTGATGATATGATTGGCTGAGCACCCTAGCTCTGGTCCATAGCCTTCTATTGCTTCTACGATTCTGCCCTGCAGTATAAGGCTATGGGACTTTCAGTTTTAAATCTCAAATGGAAATCAGACCAGCCTCTCCTCTTTTGTGGAAATCTCATGAACGTTTGACCTACTCACCAATACAAAGACGGGTTGTGTCAATAGAAAGCCTACTTTCCTTAGTGGACGCACTCTGAGCCCCCCACCACACGTATAAACGGTACTTTTTGGCCAAAAAGGGATTTGGTTTCCACCGGGAAAAAAATACTTTTAGTTACTCCAATGCGCCCTCTACCAATATTGCCCAGAGAACTGCCTCATAGAGAATATTTTTCCTCCGGTGAAAAAAAATCCCTTTCTGGCCAAAAAGTACAGTTTATACGTGTGGTGGGGGGCTCAGAGTGCGTCCACTAAGGAAAGTAGGCTTTCTAATGACACAACTCGCCTTTGTTTTGGTGAGTAACAAAAACGTTCTTTTTATTTACGCTAAAGAGGAGAGGCTGGTCTGCATTCATGCGAGCGGCAGAAGTTGAGAGTAACATAGCTCTAAATGAAACGCATTTAGAGCTATGGACCAGAGCTATGAGCACCCCATAGTGATGATATGATTAGCTGAGCACCCCATAGTGATGATTTGGTTGGCTGAGCACCCCATAGTGAGGATATGATTGGCTGAGCACCCCATAGTGATGATTTGATTGGCTGAGCACCCCATAGTGATGATTTGGTTGGCTGAGCACCCCATAGTGATGATTTGGTTGGCTGAGCACCCCATAGTGAGGATATGATTGGCTGAGCACCCCATAGTGATGATTTGGTTGGCTGAGCACCCCATAGTGAGGATATGATTGGCTGAGCACCCCATAGTGAGGATATGATTGACTGAGCACCCCATAGTGATGATTTGATTGGCTGAGCACCCCATAGTGATGATTTGATTGGCTGAGCAATGTACGTATTGAGGACAGAAAGGTGAGGAGGCCAATTGTGATTGGCCGCAATGACAGAACAGTGAGGAGGCCAATTGTGATTGGCTGGAATGTGGTGATGTATGATGATAAGAGCGCCCCTCACTTCACACAAGTGTGTTTTTTTTAAACCATTTTAATTAGTGAAAATAGCAGATCTGCAAGCTCACAGCGCCTCACGATGAGCTTTTAGATCTGCTATTCTCACAGCTTTTGCGCAACACTCTTGTATGATGAAGTAGTAGGGCAGCAATTAAAATAAATATGGAGATTTCAGCACCACAGCAGTCTCATCTATCTGTTTCCACTCTGCTCCCAACGTGACCATGTTGGCATGTTTCATTCAAACAGAAACACAGTCAGGGACAACACTTTTAATTCTAAAATCTTTATTTTTTAGCACAGCTAACAGACTAAACAAGTGTAGCCAGCACTGCCTACATCCTCCTGCAGATGTGAGCGAACACCGAACAGTATCCAACATTATGTCACGCAGGAGCTAGCATAGAGAGAGTGATTGAGTGACTGAGTAAGAGAGAGAGTTGTGATCATCATGTGTGGAATTTCCTCACAGTGCCCATGATTTTCATTTAGCTGATGGCAGGACTTGAAACCGGTGTGGGGGGGGGGGGTCGTCATATCTTGCAAGTCTGATCGCACCCTACAAACCCTCCCGTGCACTCAGATCAGCCAACGCAGGGAAGCTGGAAGTACCTTCGCTAAAAATGCCGGGACACACATCCCAAACTCTTCTCCCTTCTTGCTCCAAAACTATGGAATGCACTTCCAATTGCAATCAGAACTGCAGACTCACTCCCAATCTTCCACCGTAGTCTGAAAACCCACCTCTTCAGACTCCATCTTAGCCCATAGCACTTGCCGTAGTACTTGCCCTAGCCTTGACCTCCTACAGGCGTATGCATAGGCTCAACTTATGTAACTTAAATAGCACTTTATGTAGACATAACACTCTATAGTATACACTTATAGTTTCATCGGATAGATATTCCACTGTTCTTAGCTTACGTATTCGTTTTTTTTTTTTTATGTATTTGATGTATTACCATGTTTTTTGTTCTTGCTTACTGTAAATCGCTCTGGATTAAGAGCGTAGATGCTAAATGCCTAAATTGTAAATTGTGGAAGCCTCGGTAATGTCCATTCATCAGTTGTGAGAGGCCTGCAGATTGCAGGAATGTCCCAGCCAAGGCATTGGCTAAATTGAGCTATTGTGGGGGAGAAGATTCACCAAAAATAACTGCTCCACAAGGTTGGACCAACAATTTGGCAGAGAGTGGGTTTTCAGAACGTAAAATAGCGTCCAAAAGAATAAAGAAGGGGGGAGCAGGAGGAAGAAATAAAAGGAAAATAAATAAAGAATAGAAAGTAAAAGCTGTATTGGCTGTATTGCTTTACGGCTTTGCGTGCTAATGTGTTGTCTTTCTTTCTCTCTCTCCCCCCACATCTCTCTCTCCCTCTCCTCCCCCCCCCCCCTCTCTCTCTCCCTCTCTCTTGTTGCCTGCAGCGACCATGAAGAAAAGTGTCATGTTTCCCGCTGGAAACAACGGCCTCAACACAAATGGGATGGACGCCACACGCTTCTCTGAAGGGGATCTGTTGCTCCAGGTACTGCATTTAAACGCACCCAGCCAACGCTATAATGCCATTTTACAGCTAAGGAAAGTCATGGCTAAGTTAAGATGACGTGTGTGTGTGTGTGTGTGTGTGTGTGTGTGTGTGTGTGTGTGTGTGTGTGTGTGTGTGTGTGTGTGTGTGTGTGTGTGTGTGTGTGTGTGTGTGTGTGTGTGTGTGTGTGTGTGTGTGTGTGTGTGTGTGTGTGTGTGTGTGTGTGTGTGTGTGTGTGTGCGTGTGTGAATGTTTTTATCTGATTTCAGTATTTATTGATGATGAATTTTCTCTATTATTAAGGTTATTGTAGCGGATAATTTGTATTGGGGGTGAGGGGGGGGGGGGGGGGCGGGACAGGGGTCGTGAGACATGGCCAAACATTTCTGGGGGTCCCCAGCCAAAAATGTTGAGAACGCCTGTTCTACATCAGCATTTTTGTTTTTTAAATAATAATAAAAAGCAGAAGGAGTAGTTTTGCAAGCACATGGGAAATCATACAGGTTCGATAGGAATGAATGGACCAAAAACGCAATCACAGACATTTATCACAGACGTAAAGTATTGTATTTACACATATAATAGATGCATGTGTATTGTGTACCACCCGGGAATTGAACCCCCGTCTCCCGTGTGGAGAGGAGACCGACATCAAGGAGAATTCCCCTTTAGGCTAGTGGTTAAGATGCACATAAGCACACATATCACTGCACTGTGCAGTAGTTTGGCTCAGTGGCTGTATTGGACAAACTGTCTCGCGAAGTCAAAACTTTTTTTTACAAATCCAAACACCACACTGCAGCCAAGCTGTGTCTGTCCTTGAGCAATACGATAATGAGCACTCATTGGGAATTGCTCTGGATATGAACGCACATCAGCTAAATAGCAAAAAGATGTTTAAAAAGACACACGCACACACACACACACACACACACACACACACACACACACACACACACACACACACACACACACACACACACACACACACACACACACACACACACACACACACACACACACACACACACACACACAGGAGTGCAGGGTTCCAAAATAAATTGATAGACACAGGAGTACAATGTAAACAGACAGAAGTGCATGTTATTTCTGTCATCTGAGGTACAATTAGGCATTTAGCGGACACTCTTATTATCTGGAGACATTTACAGAGTGCAAGGCCGGTGTATAGAGACAGACAGCAATGGACTGGACTGTACTCAACAACAGCAGCATACGTGGTCGAGTAATTTGAACGCAAAGCAAATATGTGCTACAAAGTGGCTATTGAACATGTAGACATTGAAACTATAAATGACATACTTGCGAATACGCAAACCACATCTATCTAAACATGCACACAGTAGCATGCAATGTGAACATCGTCTCTGTTGGGTGGAAACCTCATTTTGTGCAAAACGGTTACTTTTCAGCATTCATCTCATCTCTCTCGGCCAAAGGGTCCTTGGCCTGAAAAGGCCCCTGATCTAAACAGGCAGGGGTCAGTCGCTATAACCACGTTCCCAGTCTTGTCTCGTCACACGAGGGTAAAAGCCTGGGAAAAAAAATCTTTTTCTTACTTATTTTTTTCCAGACCAATCACAACAGGTTTCTTGACCTGGGAATGTAAACAGATCTGCACGGTATAATGCTAACTTCCTGTAGGGCTTTTAGGGCGGTACTTCCTGTCCTTTAGGGCGGTACTTCCTGTCCTTTAGGGCGGTACTTCCTGGGCTTCCGCTTACAGTATGTGGCATTGAGCAGCCGTTGTTAACGTCCAGCCTGGCAGACAGACACACACGCGAGGTGACTTTCATTCTCTACTGCAACTGTTTGATGTGCGACTTGAATTTTCCTCGTGTGACGCTAAAGCAGTGGTGTGGTTTTAAATTTGTATATATATTTTTTTACACATTTTTATCCCCATTTTTTGTCGTTATGCCAAATAATTCCTTCCCACACACATTTCTGCGTTGTGGGGACAGGTGCCACCTCAGCCCGTAGGAATACATGCAGAGATACAGTACCCTCCCCATGCACCCGGCTTCCCTCCCACCAACACTAATCAATTGTGTTCGTATAGACTACGGTCTACCATGGTAGATTTGAACCAACAACCTCTGCGGTGGTGGGCTAAGTTGAATCTTGACCTTCTGGTCCAAAGTTCTTCTCAGATCCTGTGTCTTGGTGAGAGACATGTCATTTGACACGATCTATGTGTCTCAATAGAAGAGCAAGGAGTCAAAATACAGCCACCCCAATTGTATAAGTTAGTTTTTATTAACATACTCCACCATACAGATTGTATAAGTTATATACTATACGATCGCTGCGACGCGCTGTGAGCTTGTACATTTTCAGAGCGCAATACCCAAGCGTAACCAAACATAAAATGACTATTCTATTTTCAGCATGCTATCAAGGCACCACCAAAATACAACAAAACACACAATCAACTGTACATTTAGTCGACTAAAATCTTATGATATTTTGTCGACTATAACAAGACTAGACTAAAGGTAAAGCATAAAAACTAAATTAAGTTTTGTTCAAAAGACTATGACACAACCCTATATACAAATCTGCTGCCAAAATAACACTTCACCTGACTCAGTGAACGTGTTGTTGTCCTCTCTGTGCAGGCGCTCAATGGCTTCGTGATGGTGGTGACAGCTGATGGCCTGGTCTTCTACGTCTCCACCACCATCCAGGACTACCTGGGCTTCCATCAGGTATGGTATAACACCTGGCTGCCCATCCAGCTCTTGTTTGTCCTTGTTTGTTTGTTTGTTTGTTTGTTTGTTTGTTTGTTTGTTTGTTTGTTTGTTTGTTTGTTTGTTTGTTTATTTATTTATTTATTTATTTATTTATGTATTTATGTATTTATGTATTTATGTATTTATTTATTTATTTATTTATTTATTCATTCATTCATTCATTCATTCATTCATTCATTCATTCATTCATTCATTCATTCATTCATTCATTCATTCATTCATTCATTCATTCATTCATTCATTTTATTTATTTATTTATTAAAGCTAACATCCCTGTGCTGGGGGAAACATAAACATTCATCATTGACGTGTGCTCGTATAGATTGGCTAGCTGCTATTTATCGGTGAAGAGGTTGTTCTATAGCAGACCTAGTACAGAGCTGTCGTGGAATGCACACGCAGCATGTGAGAACAATGGTCGGCCATGCGATCAAACATGCTCTGCTCCCGCGCTTGCGGTTAGGGTTAGGTTAGGGTTTGAGGTACGTTGTAGAGCTAATGTCACTCGGACCAATAGTATGTCGGAACTAAAGCCTGTAGTACCCGCTGTCGTTTTTTTGTCCACAATTCCATGCTGTATTGATGTGGTAGCATTAAGAGAGATAACAAACGTTCAATCAAAATAACAATTATTCTACATTCTCTAATTGTGTGTGGACTTCTTGTAAATTAAGTAATGCAGATTAAGCAAATGGACAGGTTACCAAATGGACCCGCAATGGTCCATTTAGTTTCATTTTACATTCACAAGAGTTAAAGATCTATAAGAGTCCATTTGGTTACCAACTCTCCATCATTTAGCTGGGTACCACCTGGAACCCCTCAAGATCCACTGGTGATCCCCGGACCACTGCTTGATAACCACTGGTATAGCAGAACCTTAGCATCGCTGATCTGGGGAGAACATTAGCCAACAATAGCCGATCTTTGAGCTTTTTTCGGAGAAGAGATTTAGTACTAGAGATTATAAGTGGTTAAAGAATGATTTGCATTGTTATAGTATTTTCTTTTACAGAGTTTAACTCCCACACAACATAAAAAATGATAAGACATTAATAGTCTCAAATTAAACACCACCGGCGTCTAGCACATAATTTGCGGGTGCGTCCCCCTCTCCATCAACACACGAGTGCATCAGTCTATATGCTGTGTTTAATCTCCGTGTCTCCAGCGATCCGCCACGTTCCCCCAGCACAATAAGAAGTGAATCACTCTCTGACATGTAGATTGACGAGTGCATTTGAATTGAGGAAATGGATTAGCATGGAGCAGAGTGGCAGTAAATTTAGGCATTAGAGGCTGGGATGAAACAGGCTTTTGTTGAACGTCTAACGTTCTGGATGGCTTGGCTCCTTTGAGAAATAGCCCCTCTCGGTGGAAAACAGAAATGCCAAGGGCAACATTTGTAGTTAATCAGTGCTGCAAACAGAGAGAGGGCCCCAGCCTCCGCTCTCTCACAGACGAGAACGAACAAACGGCTCCGGTGCATGACTTGGGATGAGTCCAAATTGTTTTCCCGTCTCAGCATCAAAGAAGCAGATCTCTGCCTCAACCACCTGTTACCTAACCGAAATAGTTAGGTGTTGAAGGAAATGTCTTGTAGCAAATTTTGCAGTTGCGTTTTTGCCCTCTCCTTGGGATATACACTAGTATATATGTTTTTGCTGCTAGACAAAGGGGAGATTCCGTCGCTTATGTGCAGGGATGGTCCGCCATGAATATGTAATCTGCTGCACCGTAGCACATGTGGTTCCCATTATCTCTGCTTTCTTTCATTATCTCTATTGCATCTGTACTGCTCCGCGGCAGAGCCCACAAGAAAGTCTGAGCGCAGTGCTGGGGTTAGGCTTTCATCTTCTCTTCTGTCACTGTGATGCTGTACTGTAATGTATACTATGCAAGCTAAGCTAGTTGAAAACAACAAAACAGGAACTCGTCTTGAAGAGAAATACAAAGAAGCATTTTGTAACAGTAAATGAGAATAAGATAAAAGTGCAACTACGCTAAAATGTTTTGTGAAAAACAGTGTTTCACAAACACAGATATTTGATGTCCCGTTATAAAAAGGGATGTGTAAATATGTTACATTTGCATTAATTGACTAGTGTATTAATTGACTAATGTATTTTGACTCGATGTAGTGGTGAAAAGCAGTGAAGAAAAAAACGTGACTGTTGAAAAGGCAAAAAACGCAGATCTATAAGCTCACAAGAGCTGGGCTATTTTTACTACTTTTCCGCGACACTCTTTAACAATGACCTACTACGTTTGTACATTTAGCTTTTTTTAAAATAGCTTGTAGATCGGCTACTAGAGATTTGGTGTAGAGGGGAGAAACAGGAGTTGACCTAGCATAGAGCTTTGGGGGCGGCCAACTCACCCATCAGAATGTGATTTTCCATTCATTTCTTATACTTTTTTTTACCAATGCCTAACACTACTCTCCCACTGCCAACCTGGGGAGAGCCCCGAACTGAGCTCATGCTTCCTTCAATGCATGAGAAGTGAGCAGGCCGCTTCTTATCACCTGACAGTTTCCCCGGCAATCAGTTAATTTCCCCTCCCATCAAGTGCCCCAGCTGACCAGGGGGAGGCAGTATAGAGACCAGGATTACTGCATGTCTTTTGTGAGGGAACCTACCTCAGGGGGACACGGGGAGAACATGCAAACTCCACACAGAAAGACCATTTTGCCAACCCCAGCTAGGGTATGGAGCTGATGACGCGGGGGAGAGAACAACGTTATGAGCTCGCAGGTCTGCTATTCTCGGCAAAGCATGAATCGGAGGCTTTACTCTGTGGACACACTGCTGCTCAGTTGTCAAGGTCCTTCCAGCTATTGCTGGGTGCTGACAGCTCTCCACGAGGCCCCTCTCTCTGTCGTCACTGGAGCCAGTCAGTGTCTGCGTCTCCATAGCCGTCCCACGCAAACCAAGCCAGCTCTCTGCTAGAAAGAGAGAGAGCGAGAGAGGCTTTCCCCCTCTGGCGCTGCATGCCCACACATCACATGCACAGCACCACCCCATGCCATGCCACTTCTTTTTTTTGCCTTAGGCCTGATGTCCTGCAGACCACTGATTATTAACCCTCTAAAGTTAAAAATCTTTGCATATTTTACTTCCTTTAGGCAATAATAACAACAATCAATTTTGTTTTTAATAACATACCCACCAGTTATTAAAATATAAGCCTCTACCAGACGGTAGAGATGTCACATTGTGGTAAACGTGCAAGCTAAACTAAAGTAATCCAAAAATACTATTTGCTATGAATAAATACAACTAATTGTTGTTATTATGATATATTGAATGTGTTTTCATTATAATATATGCTGAAATTGTGCTATAAGTATGATTTTATTCCTGTCAAAAAAATGCTTGAATTTGGTAAAAGGCAGTAATGCCAAGATAATATATTGACAATTTATAACGGAAAACAAAACAAAATAATAACTTTTGAACATCCACTGTTGCTAATATCTGTTTACACAGATGGAGACTAAATCATTTTACAGTGCAAGAAACTGAACTTTCACTACTTCTACCATAAAGTGACAAACAACCCGTTTGGTAGAGCATGTTTTCTGAAAATTATTTGACCATTATCTTTATTATTTGTATTATATATTATATATCAAGTTACATAACTTGCTCTACCAATTGGTCGATTTTACTGTTAAAGGGTCCATGTTTTTGACAGGATATCAAATATCCTATTACTTAAAGTAGTAATAGTAATAATAGTATATTGATACTTGATGACAAGCAAAACAAGAAAAAGCAATAACAAAAAATTGAAACTGAACTTTTTTGATCAGAAAACAGCCGATCTACAAACTTGTTTAATCTCTCAAGACAGATTCTGCTAACAGCAGCACCACTGCCCTAAACATGTAGTGTTGTTAGTATCTTCACTTTCGACTGCACACCTGCACATGCCTCAAACCATGTCATCAAGTTCGCAGACGACACTACAGTGATTGGCCTTATCAAGAACAACGACGAACGCGCCTATATGGAGGAAGTACAACACCAGGTGAGGTGGTGCGCAGAGAACAACCTCGCCCTTAACACCTCCAAGACAAAGGAGCTGGTGGTGGACTTCAGACGGAGCAGAGGGGGGCAGCATGCTCCGATCCTCATCGATGGTGTGGAGGTGGAGCGTGTCACCAGCTTCAAGTTCCTGGGGGTCCACATATCTGAAGACCTCTCCTGGACCCTAAACACATCATCCCTCATAAAGAAGGCCCACCAGCATCTCTTTTTCTTGCGGAGACTAAGGAAAGTCAAGCTATCCCACCAGACTCTGGAAAACCTTTACCGGGGTACCATTGAAAGTACATTGACCTACTGTATCACCGCTTGGTACGGAAACTGTACTGTGGCAGAGCGGAAATCACTACAGAAGGTGGTGAAAACTGCACAGCGCATTATAGGTTCCTCATTACCATCAATTGAGTACATCCACAAACAACGCTGCCAGTCTAAAGCCCTCAGCATCATCAAGGATGCCTCCCACCCCAACAACAGACTGTTCCACCCCTCCCATTCACAGAGGAGAAAAGGCTACAGATGCCTCAAGACTTCAACCACCCGATCCAGAAACAGCTTCTTCCCCTCAGTCATTGTCCTCTTGAACTCTCTGACCAAGAGATAGAGTCGTCGTCTCCCCCCCCCCCCCCCCCCCCCCTCCCGGTCCAAAAACATGAACTCTTCACTGACTGTACATACACTGGTATTTCTCTTTCTTACTGCTTTTTATTATTGGTACCTACTGGGTGCTACTACTAACACATATGATTACTTTTGTACTGCTTTGGAGTGATGTCAAGAAATCAATTTCGTTGTACATGTGTGTAAACAGTGTTCAATGACAAAATAAAATCCATCCATCCATCCATCCATAAGTAGGAATAAACACAGAAGCACCCAGGAGGAAGTGGACTAATAAAGGGGAGGAGCCAAACTGAGTTCCTGTTTTTTCTTTACCAAATGGGTCCCCACATTGCAAGCTTGTAGATTTGATCTGAACAACTTTTAAGTGGATGGTTTAAAATCCAAGAACACAATTGCATTATGTTGCATAATCGCAGATACAGCCGTCGTAAAAAAAGTAAAAAAAAGTGTGATAGATAAGATCATCCAAAAAAACCCGTCATGAGTGGCTCCCATGATGAGTCCCATGATGCCACAGTCGTACATCTAAACCAAATCATAAGATGGGGGAAGAATCTAAACAGCAGTCTCTATTAGCCTGGCTTGGCCCCATACTAATATCACAGTGTAATCCACGAAGGCGGATTACTTTTTTTTCACCAGAAGATTTGCGTCTGGCCACTTCGAGGCTAAGTCTATAGCAGTAGAGCTTTAATTTTGCCTATGATTTGGGTGATGCGCACGCACGCACGCATGCACGCACGCACGCACGCACGCACGCACGCACGCACGCACGCACGCACGCACGCACGCACGCACGCACGCACACACACACACACACACACACACACACACACACACACACACACACTATGACTATTGTGAGCTTCCAATAAAACAGGAATATACAATGAAAAGCAGTCTCTGGTAATGCAGTTTGACAACATCACGTTTGATGTTAAAGGTGTGCTTGTGCGTGTGCGCGCGTGTGTGTGTGTGTGCGTGCGTGCGCGGCAGTCAGAGCCCTGTTTATTCAGCGCTCCCAACAGCCGAGGCACTGAGGTACACGCCACAAACCACACACTACCTCTTGTTTTTATAAATGAGCTGTGTGGTATATAGGGCTGGCTTCTCTGCACCAGAGTAACTAAGTACATTTACTCGGTGGTGGAAAGTAACTTAAGTATTTACTCAAGTGCTGTACTTAAACGTATTTCCAATTTCCAATATGTTATGGTTCTGCTCCACTACATCTCAGAGGTATATTGGCTATTTTCAAAAGATTGACAACATTTTTTAAACTTGTGAAATGGAACATTCTGCACATGAAGTTTTTACTTTAATAAGTAAAAGTATCAATTCTGCAGTATAGAAATACTCATTGTGCAGAATGTCCCATGTCACAAGTTTTCAAATGTATACAATCATTTAGATAATAGCAGATCTGCCTAAATGAAGTGCCTAATGTGTGTTTTGTAATAATAATCAAAATCTACAGTAACTAGTAACTGAAGTTTTCAAATAATTGTAGTGTAAAAGTACAATATTTGCCACTGAGATGTACTTTGGTGGAGTAGAAGTAAAAGTATTGAAAACTGGAACTACTCAAATAAAGTACAAATAATAATAAATGTACTTAGTTACTTTACGCCACTGTCTATTGGTGCTTTAAGTGCGGTATGTCTTAGTAATAGAATCTGAGTAGTTCTTCCACCACCACCATTGACTGCACCAGAACAGACACTGGCCAGGCTGGGACAGGACCTCCAATAGATGCAAGCCTTTGCGCCCCAAGGGTTCGTTGGGCTTATAATAACAGACATGCTTTTTCCAGGACTTTCATAAACAGAACTTCTTTAAATATACCGTAATGCATATTATTCTGAGGTGCACACAATCATTTCCTCTTTTTTTCCCCTTCTCCTCCCCATACCAAATGTGAGCGGTTTGTATTAGTTTTCCATTCGGTCAAGTCGTTTGGGGACCTCTTCCTCCCCCACCCAGCATGGCGTCTCTGCCGGCTGGAAACCTCACATGTTCAAAACTGTTTCTTTTTAGGATTGATATTCAGAAACGGCAAATGTAGCAGATATACACGCCGCGTTTAGAGCTTGCAGATCTGCTACGTTTGATGCTTTTGCGCTGTTGTGTGATCAAGTAGGGCGCTAATTTTACGAAAAAACACAAAAATAAATATGGAGATAAGAGGTTTCTGCCCGACAACAACGATGTACCCATGGCTAAAGCGCCCCTTGGAATGCGTCACTCAGTTTGCAAAAGTCAACTTGCGCAAAGGTTTCTGTACTTCCCCTTTTCAGAGACCTTGGGCCCTATTATGCATGTCTTAAGTACCAGGTCTTATTACTTAACTTAAGACCTGGAGGCGTGATCAATGCCATTTGGCTATTCTGAGTGGCCAAACAGCATTGACCACGCCTCCAGGTCTTAAGTTAAGTCATAAGACCTGGTACTTAAGACACGCATAATAGGGCCCCTTGAATCTTGAATCTTGAGCTTGAATCTTGCCAGATTCTTAACTTGGGTCAGACGCCGATCCTGATTTTGGTAGCGAACGATTGTCTGCATGTTTTTTACTTATATTATCGTGTATATTATCTTGGCTAAAATTTTCTAAGCAAATTGAAAAAGTTAAGATTTTATTAATGTTTACTTTTTGAAAACATTATACTCATACGTAAAACAATAGATAACAATAAACACAAATAACATTTTATTCTACCACTCGTTAAGCCCTATTAATTAAAATAAATCATAAATAGCAGATTATCATTTTCACCTATTATTATGACATGAGCAAAATAGTGGAAAGTGGATACAAAAACAGGACTTGTTTCTTTGTTTTACCGTCGAAAAGAGGCCCATACATCGGCCTGACCAATACATTGGTCTGGCTCCCTGGGGGAATGCATCAGCCCTATGCAACAGTGTGTCTCTGTACTTCCCCTTTCACTGTCCCTGTCTGCTTTCTGTAGACTGCTTTCAAATTGACAACAATAGCAACAGTGAATGTTCCAACCCATATGAGCTTCCATTCCGTTTCCTGGATGTCTGTCTGGATATAAAAACAGCCTTGTTGTTGGTCTGCTGCTAGCTTGAAATCTGGTCACTATACCAGTGTTGCCAGGTCTGCTTATTATAAGTGGCTTGTTTTCCTGTTGCGTTTTGTCAGGGCCAAATATTTATCCATTTGGGGATATAGATGTTTATAGATGTTTATTTAATTTTTTTTAAGTCAGCTTTGAAAGAAACCAGTGATGCACATCCTTTAATTGATGGTGTCGGAGGATTCCACATTTTGTTGGCAGAGTAGGCTAATAGAATGAGAATTTCTCCATGTTTGTTCTAAATTTGGCTGGTACCAGATCAACTGGTGTATTGTGTGTCAAAGTCAAAGTCGTACGATTAGTCACACACGTTAACGCAGTGTGTGTTCTCCGCATTTGACGCATCTCTTGGAGTGGTGAGCCGCAGCGTGCGCCACGCTCGGGAATCATTATTTGATTTGACCCCCAATCCAACCCATTGATGCTGAGTGCCAAGCAGGGAGGCATTGGGTTCCATTTTTACAGTCTTTGGTATGACCCGGCCGGGGATCGAACCCCCGACCTCCCAGTTTCAGGGTGGACACTCTAACCACAAGGCCACTGTCTGGTGTGTAAAAGCGGGAGGAGAAATACCCTGTGACAGGCTGACCAAAGTGTCCAACTACACTAACACTAGTATGTACGTATGCGTTGTCTTGTGTTCCCCCCCCTGCAGTCAGACGTGATCCACCAGAGTGTCTATGAGCTCATCCACACAGACGACAGGGGCCTGTTCAGACAGCAGCTGCACTTCGCCCTCAACCCCAAACCCTTCATCCAGGAGCCCGGTTCAGATGGTAAGATGTTTACACATGACAGTAAAACCCCAAACCCTTCACCCAGGAGCCCGGTTCAGATGGTAAGAACTTTACACATAACGGTAAAACCCCAAACCCTTCACCCAGGAGCCCGGTTCAGATGGTAAGATGTTTACACATAACGGTAAAACCCCAAACCCTACACCCAGGAGCCCGGTTCAGATGGTAAGATGTTTACACATAACGGTAAAACCCCAAACCCTTCACCCAGGAGCCCGGTTCAGATGGTAAGATGTTTACACATAACGGTAAAACCCCAAACCCTACACCCAGGAGCCCGGTTCAGATGGTAAGATGTTTACACATAACGGTAAAACCCCAAACCCTTCACCCAGGAGCCCGGTTCAGATGGTAAGATGTTTACACACATCTTACCATCTTACACAAACCTACAAATACAAATACTCTGTGTAGCTTTGGATCTTTGTATCTTTTGCATCTGCCCGTGTGTGAACGCAGCATTACCCTCAACCTCAAAGCCTACTCTACACCCATGCAGGAGCCAGGGTCAGATTGTAAGATGGACAGAACTAATCAATGTACACGAAAAAGCTTGTCGACCGGAGTTTGTTGACCGGTCAACCCTCCCAGGACCATTTTGTTATTTTTATTTTGTTAAATTATCCAATGTGTACACTCGACACATACACTCAACCTTTTGCAAAGAGCATTTTAAATAATTCATTTTTGGTTTTTTCGTCAGCTATGCCAGGTAGCAGTGACACCGTGAACTATGACCCCGATCGTCTTCCCCCGGAGAACTCCTCCTTCCTGGAGAGAAGTTTTATCTGTCGCTTCCGCTGTCTCTTGGACAACTCCTCTGGCTTCCTGGTAAGACTCTGACCCTGACCCTACCTCACCACTATTGATGTCCCGATCATGTTTTTTTCCTCCTGATCCGATCCATATCACAATAGTACAATATCCAAAATCACAGATTATAGTCTAATATCATGATATTGATATAATATTGATACTAGGGATGTCCTGATCACGTTTTTTTGTTGTTGCTCCCGATCTGATTCGATCATTTGACAATGCCGTGATCGGCCCCCGCTTTCCGATCACACGATCTGATCGGGACAACCCTACTAGTCACCACGTATTATTTATTACAATGATCAATATGGTGACTCCCTGTCCTACCACCACCAGGCCCTGAAGTTTCAAGGGCGGCTGAAGTACCTCCACGGTCAGAGCTGTGTGAGTGAGGACGGGACGCGCATCCAGCCCCAGCTGTCCTTCTTCTCGGTGGCCATGCCCGTCCAGCCTCCCTCCATCCTGGAGATCCGGACCAAGACGCTCATCTTCCAGACCAAGCACAAGCTGGACTTCACTCCCATGGGCATCGACAGCAGGTGATGATGATAGCCATTTGACCCATTAAGACCCGAGGCCCATTACATACAAATGTCTTGTCTAAATCTAAATGTCTAAATCTAAAACTGTTTTCTGAAGAAAAAGAAATCACTGCTCAAACCTTTTCATATCAATAGCTATATACATTTGGCCTCCGAGCCCTATCTCAAACATATTTTGTTCCAGGGACCCCCAAAATATGAATATGAGATTTTCATACAAAATAATATAATAAGAATACAGATTTCTTTTGTCGATTTGAATGGCCTAAGATCAAAATCAGCCAAGACAACAATTTAGGCAATTTAGGCATTTCTTATCCAGAACAACCATACAAAGTGCAAGACCAGAATAAATTACATGAATCCTTGTCAACAAACGGTCACACCCACAACACCAGAGGGAGTGCAACGAACCATGTACAACCCAGATTCGGCACAAACAAGGGACTAAATTATTTTCGCTACTATGCCACCAAAATGTGGAACGCCCTACCAACAGTCATTAAGACATGCGAATCCCTTGACTCCTTCAAAACCGCTCTCAAAGGGCACCTACGGATGGCTGCAATTCGAAACTGGCCCCCGTAAAATCTGAATCCCCCCCCACCGCTAAATATCTAAAAAATATACTTTGCATGTATGGTCAAGCAACAGTAAAATATCTAAAATAGCCTACATCTGCATATTATAACTAACATCAACTGAGAAAAGTATGGTAACAGTTTACCTACTTATAGATTATAACATTAACTGAAATATCTCATAGATAGAAGTCATTAGCAAATATTAAAATGTGTCTCATATGCACCTATGAGTGTTTAATAGTTCTCCATGTGCAGTACTGTACATGCACACATTCTTGCCAAGCTGAGGAACCTGTTTTCAAAACGCTTTGGCTCCAAACGCCATCTGTTGGTGAATCCCAATAGACTGCAAAACTGCAACTGGGGAAGATATTGACCTTACTCTCTGGGCTGAACAATCTGGAAAATCTAATAGCTCACAATGTGTCACAACAATGCAAGATATTAAGTGGAGAGTGAAAGCAGCGGGGCCTGCCTACTGTAGTACAGTATGAATACAGCCCTTTGGAATCAGGTCAACTTTGGTGTAGGGTTTATTTAAGGACACTCACAACTTATGTTTTTCAGCAGTGTCAGCTGTGTCCACAACACATGAGATGAGACCGATGAGATATGGCAGTTTTTTGAGTGGTGTAAACCACTCCTACAACTGGCTTTGTTAGTTTACGTGTCTGTCTGTCTGTCTGTTCGTACCAAAAAATGAGCATGGTTGCTATGGTCACCCAGTTCACACGGGTGTGATTTCATTACGTCAGACATTACGTCAGACCACAGCTGATCAGTCTATAATTCTATATAAGACCTTACACCACTCAGTTCACACGGGTGTGATTTTTTTAATAGCATATAATGTGCTTTGGGCTGCAACTTTACAAGATAAAAAAAAAAGGCTAACCTGTTGTTTTGTGTGTCTCTCTTGTCTCTCCAGGGGGAAGGTGGTCCTGGGTTACTCTGAGATTGAGCTGTGCATGAGGGGCTCCGGCTACCAGTTCATCCATGCTGCAGACATGATGTACTGCGCTGACAACCACATTCGCAGTACGTTGACACACTTTGCTCTATAGGTTCATAGGTTCAGGATTTGTCCCGAACCTATGAGCCAAGATGATGTTATGTTTTAGTTTTTATTTTCTGTTTATTTATTTACTTCAGTTTGGTTTAGTTGGTTTTACGAGTGCATGGGTGGTTTTAGTTATAAGAATTTAGGAATCCAGGGGGCCCCCAGCTAAATTAGTTACTATAGCATTACAATCATTTAAAACACTATCCATTTATACGTTGGCTATTAAAAAATAGCAGATGTACAAGCTGGCAGCGCATCATAAATCTGAAATCACCAAACATTTTCAGTTGGGGATCCGCAGCCAAATACATATCACAAAGTTTGATAACCACTGCCTTAGCTGACCAAAGATCTAATCCTGCAGCACGGTCAGAATCAACTTTATTGTCACATCACAGTTTTACAAGTACAAGAGTGGGTGAAATTTGTTTTTGTGCATAGTTCCCATCGTGTCGTTATTCCAAGAAAAAGAGGAAAAAGAAGGGGGTGGGGGGTAGTGGTCACTGGTCGATTTAGTGTGTGAATGAATCTAAAGTGTAATGATGACTTTTCCCTTTCCCTGGCAGTGATAAAAACAGGAGAGAGTGGCTTGACGGTGTTCAGATTGCTGTCCAAAACAGCAGGCTGGGTGTGGGTGCAGGCCAACGCCAAGGTGGTCTTCAAAGGAGGGAGGCCTGACTTCATCATCGCACGCCAGAGAGCTCTAGTGTAAGTGCTGCTATACTGGATGCTGTCGATGTCAGGCAAGAAACCTCATATCCCCATTTTCAAACTTTTGGTGTTTTCAAACAGGTTTGTCTGTCTGAAAATACAAGTAATGATAGCAACCTGAGTTTGTTACTGCGAGAGTGAGGTCTAGCCAACACCAACATCGGATCGCTGCCCTCCACACTTTCCTATCTAACATCAGGTTCTTGAGCTCTGCAGTGTTGTTTGCTAAGCCGTCCGTGGCCATTTTCCTTTTCACAGTAACGCTGAGGGCGAGGAGCACCTTCGCCAGAGGAGGCTGCAGCTGCCGTTCAACTTCACCACGGGGGAGTGCCTGCTCTACGAGACGGGACCCAGCCTGGACATCACCCAGTTCCAGGGTCCTGGCGGTCCTGGCGGTCCTGCCGATCCTGCCGATCTTGGCGGTCCCTCGGCGCCGCCCACGCCTACACCCATGCCCCCTGGCCTTCCTATGAACAAGCCCCCTCCCAGGTCCCTGTTGGACTGCTTCCTCAACCAGGGCGAGGACGTCTACTCCCAGGTTGGTATTGTTGCATGTGTTGCACAGTGAAAATAGTCTATCAATGTGGCATGCCACAGTTTCAGAGAGCCTGCCATTGGCACTTATTCAGTGAAACATTAGTGAATTGTCCATGCATTGTCATGGACAAACAGGGGGAGATTTGATAGGTGTGTTATGGTGTCAGGTGTTCACACTAGGCAAGTCTAGTGCGACAAGGTGTGTGTGTGTGTGTGTGTGTGTGTGTGTGTGTGTGTGTGTGTGTGTGTGTGTGTGTGTGTGTGTGTGTGTGTGTGTGTGTGTGTGTGTGTGTGTGTGTGTGTGTGTGTGTGTGTGTGTGTGTGTGTGTGTGTGTGTGTGTGTGTGTGTGTGTGTTTTGGGGGGGGGGGGGGGGGGGGGACTATAGCACAGTCACACCACGCTTTGATTCTACCTATGAGGGTGGATTCTGCCAATGCATTTCAATCGGAATCGAGCGTTGTTGCCCTCATAGGCAGAATAAAAGTGCGGTGTGAGCATGCCCTTACAGGAAAAGTTGGAGTGAAATCGATCTGGTATGACACAAATATAGAACAAACATGGACATATTGTCATTCTATTACTACTGTACTACTACTAGCAAAATGTGGAATGCCCTGACACCATCCTGATGTGCATCACAGCTTTCTTTCAAAACTGTCAAAAAATCATCCATCAGGAGACCACAAGGGGAGATAAATATGATCATTCACTGCCGCCGTTTTATGCTGTTGATGAATTGAATACAAACAAGTTATTTTAGCATTAATGTCTGGCTGCACCACGTGCTGTTTAATTTTTTTTACTGATAAAGTATCAATCAATCAATCAATCAATCAATCAATCAATCAATGTATCAATGTATCAATGTATCAATGTATCAATGTAACTGTATCACACCTCTGGTTCTCTCCACCCAGCCCGTGGAGTCTCCGCTGCCCATAGACCAGGTGTTCATGGAAAGCCGGGCGCTGGTCAACGTGCCCAGCAACTCCTGGCAGGAGGGAGAGCCCACGCTGAGCGGCAGCCTGGTGCATGTGAAGGAGGAGAGCGACCCGTCCATGGCGGCCATGATGGACGCCCTGGAGAAGATGGTGGAGGACGGCGAGCTGTGCACGGCCCTGCAGGGCCTGGACGTGGACCCGGCCGAGCTGATGGAGTGGGAGAACGCCCTGCAGAAGGCCGACAACACCAAGACGGAGCTGGACAGCATCCTCACCAACGACATCCTGAACTACATGGACAACGTGTTGTTCAAGGACCCCGGCGAGGCCGGCCTGGACGCCGGCCAAAGCAGCTGCTTTGCGGCGGTCAACAACAACAACCACCAAAGAGAGACCAGAGAGGCGTTCAACCTGGCGATGGTGGAACCTCTGCCCTCGGCCCAGCCCGCGCAGCAGTGCGA
Organism: Electrona antarctica; assembly: GCF_951216825.1. Lineage (NCBI taxonomy): Eukaryota > Metazoa > Chordata > Actinopteri > Myctophiformes > Myctophidae > Electrona > Electrona antarctica. Next base: position 30,236,434 of record NC_136794.1, read on the forward strand.
CCCGCAGTTGTTTCAGAGGCCCGATTTCGGCCACCCGTCGTGCGTCGTACCGGCGAACGGCCTCTACACCCAGCAGCAGGGCACAAGCGGCAGTCTGGTGGGTATGGCGGTGGCGGCGGGGCAGAGCTTGTCGGAAGCCGCCGGCCAAGCGTTCAGCGCTACCCAGAAACTCTCCCATTACGGTCCCCTCCCCCTGACTGACGCCAGCAACGCCCCCCTGTCCCCCCCGTCGCTGCAGTTTCCGGACATATTCAGCCCGTCGATCGAGAGCTCGATCCCGGAGCTTGCCCTCCCCGCTAACATGGGGAGTAACAACGGCTCGGTCCAGTTCCGGGCCTGCGGTCAGGCACCGCTCAGCCACGTGGGCCACATGCAGTCCAGCCAGAACCATGCCTTCCAGCAGTGCCAGCAGAATGGCCCGCTGCTACACAACTCTGCTCAGCAGCCACACAATGTAGCACCCAGTGCAGCGGTGGACACACTGCCCTCCCTCATTCCATGCAGTAGTGACTTCCCCTCGCCCGCCGGCTCCAGTGCACAGCACAGCGTTCCCGGTCCCTTTCCTGCGGCCTGCCTGCAAGGCACCGCCCCATTTCAAGCTGCGCAGCAGAATAACCACAGGGTTCAGCAGTGGCTGCACAGTCAGCAGCAGAAGCTGCTGTCCCCGGCTGGCACTGTGCAGAACGGACACAAGCTGCTGCCGCCGCCCTGCCCGGGCCAGACGACCCGAGAGGGCCAGAGACTCCCCCCATACGGCCCCTGGTCGCACAATATGAACGGACTGAACCACACGCAGCAGCAGCAGCAGCAGCGAGGTCTACTGGGCCTGGCCCCGGGCCAGCAGACTCCACCCAGCAGCTGCATGTTCGACAAGCGCTCGCTGCATGGTGGTGGCGCGATGGATGGCACTGTGGCAGCTCCCTCTGTGTCTCTGTGCCAGGGGGGCGACGGCACCTTGGACCAGAGCCCCCCCCAGGGGTCCTGCTACTTCCAGTGGGGCCGCACTGAGCCCATGGTGGGCACGTCCGCCATCGTCCAGGAGAATGCCACCGTCAGCCCCCCGTCTCACCCGCTCCTCACCCCCAACCTGTCCTCCCCGGAGGAGCTCCTCGCCATGCAGCGATACCTGGAGTGCAATGATCAGACGCAGGTACACCTACATTCATAGTCCTCTCCTCTCCTCTCCTCTCCTCTCCTCTCCTCTCCTCTCCTCTCCTCTCCTCTCCTCTCCTACCCGTCTCCTCTACTACTCGTCTACTCCTCTCCTCTTGCGTTTAAAGGTACTGTACAAGTGTACATCTCACTCATATGCCAACCTGAAAAGCTAAATATATCTATATATATTTTAAGCAAAAACAGGACTTCAAAATGTCACTGCTGACAAGACATTTATCGGCATTTATTTGACAATAGATCTGAGAGACAGATATTTTCTTCGGACCTCATTATGTCCAAAACCTTTACTTTTCAGGATTTGAATAAAAACATGTAGCAGATCTGTAAGCTCAATACACGTCGCTTCACGCCATGTTTTGAGCTTGTAGATCTGCTACGTTTGATGCTACTACTTTTTACTTTTGCTTTTGCTTAAAAAACTAGCCAAAGATAAATGTACACTCTCTCAGTCTGTGTTTCATTATGTGCTTCCTTCTGGGGCTGTTATTTTCAGTTGAATTCCTAAAGCCTTCTCAGTAGTAATGTGAGACCTAGCATAATCCCACAGTGAGGCTGAGGCCTTGTGATGGCTATTTATTTATTTATTTATTTATTTATTTATTTATTTATTTATTTATTTATTTATTTATTTATTTGTTTGTTTGTTTGTTTGTTTGTTTGTTTGTTTGTTTGTTTGTTTGTTTGTCTGTCTGTTTCCCCTCCCCTGTAATTTCACTGAGCTGTACAACACTCAGTGTATAGTAGGCACTCAACTCACGATACGATTCGTATCACGATATGAGGTTCACGATACGATTTTTCACGATATTTTAAACAAAAAATATTTTCCAGAAAAATTACCGTTTATTTTTAATTTTATATAATTTATCTTCCCCCGAGCTTTTTTCACATTTTTTATTTAACTATATTGCAAAATAAGTAGCATTACTTTTGACAGTGCAGAAACAAAATTGCCTTCCTTAATGAGCATCAACGACCATCATCACTTGGGCACAGTCACAGACACACACAGCTCCCCTCTACTGCTCTACTACTGAAAGTGACTCTCATTTCTCTCCAAAAGCACTTGAATATGATGGAATATGACTAAAGCTCACATTTCACATCACACACCATAATTCACTAGCCCCACCATAATTCACTACATTATTTTTTTTTAAATCGATTTTTTTATTTCAATAAATCGATTAATATCTCTAGGTCGTCCTCAGACGAGCCTTCCATCGTCGCTTCCAGTCATCCCGGTTCTCCATAGATCAGGCCAGCTCGTTGGTGCTTTGCGCTCCGGCATCTTTCTTGAGTACATCCACAGTATGTTGTGACCGGTGCCCATGTGTTGGTTCCCACAGCACCAGTTTGCTGGCTGGGAGCTCTTGGTGTCTTTGGCAGTGTCCTGCGAGTCTCATTCTCCTGCATGGCTGCTATTTTGTCGCTCACCCTGAATATTCCGGCATACAGATTCTCGTTGGTAACATGTGTAACATATCGTCAGGATTAATATTAATATATCGATATATATCGATATACGATATATATATATATATCGTTACATGCCTAGTGTATAGCCCTGATGACATCACCGGCTAAGACAGATCCAGTACTATTACATTTAATTACTTCTTAAAGGGACACTTCACCCTTTTTGCAAAAAAAATATATGTAAATGACTTTTTGAAGCTGGGCTCACTTCCTTCCTGGACTACATGTTGTCTCAGTAAAACAGCCCTCCCCCTATCCACAAGGAGGAGCAGTGCACCAAAGAATTATTGGAATTTTAGTCCAGGAAGGAAGTGAGACCAGTGTCCATGACATCAGAGACACTGGGCTCACTGCTATAATCTAAAATATCTAAAACCACATATTACACACATAAAGACCCCCAGGAAAGTGTTCTAAAGCTTCTAAACGCCATTAACATATATTATTTTTGCAAAAAGGGTGAAGTGTCCCTTTAAGGCTAAAGAGCTGAGAGGCTGGGTGGTTTAAATAGTTTTGGGGGATTTGAGTGGAATTATGTGTAAAAAAAATAAACTTTGTTTTTGCAAAAAGTCAAATCTCCGTAATGACATCAACGGGAGGATACGTACTTCACCCATTTCCCAGGCTTACTTTCGTATAACTGGTCCACTCCTGTCCTCACTAATGCTCATTATAAGAGGGCTACTCTATGAAATCTAGGAAGAAGTTTAATCTGAAACATATTTTATACAATATGTAGTCCTGATCTCTGATTCAGGTGGTTCGGGCATCTGGTTAGGATGCCTCTCGGGTGTCTCCCTAGGGAGGTCCTCGAGGCACGTCCCATTGGGAGGAGACCCCGGGGCAGACCAAGGCGCAGTTGGAGGAATCACATCGACTCTCTCTCTCTCTCTCTCTCTCTCTCTCAGCTATAATAATAGTTAGTTATAGTTATTCTGGGGATACCTGGCACAAAACATTTACAGATGCGTACTGATTTAGAAGGCATTTGTAGAGTTGGCCTCATGGGTCTTTTTTTTTTAAAGATTTCTTTTGGCTTTTTTGATAGTTTCAAGTGGAGATTGACAGGAAAGAGGGAGAGAGAGAAGGGGAGAGACATGCAGCAAAGGTCGTCATGAACGGGACTCGAACACGCAGCACGCTGTCAGGCCAGAGCCTATATGTGGCATGCGCCTGGACCACTAGGCCAGCGGGCACCCCAGGCCTCATGGGTCTTAAAGGGACACAAAAACATATATGTTAATGACGTTTAGAGGATTTAGAACACTTTCCTAGGGTCTTTATATGTGTAATATGTGGTTTTAGATATTTTAGATTTTAACAGTTCCATGATGTCATGATGACACTGGGCTCACTTACTTCCTGGATTACATGTTGTCTCAGTAAGACAGCCCTCCCCCTATCCACAAGGAGGAGCAGTGCACCAAAGCATTATGGGAATTGTAGTCCAGGAAGGAAGTGAAAAACCACATGTTACACACACATAATGACCCCAGGAAAGTGTTCTAAATCTTCTAAACGTCATTAACATATATCTTTTTGCAAAAAGGGTCCCTTTAACACATTGTGTCTTTTCAAATCCAACCGTTGAGTGCCATGGACGGAGATCTCCATCTTTTAATGTTTTATATTGATTAACAACGTTTACCTTCTGCTCATCACCAGGTCCCGAGCCTCCCTGCTGAAAACAACGGATTATTCTCCTTACCCCCTCTAGTGGACGGAAACGTGTACTTTTCAGAGCAAACCCAAACCAACTGCTGCAACTTCTAAAGATGGCAGTCACGCCGTGTGGTTTTCATCCCTGAGAGGGTCGAACTGAGGACAAGAGGAAGGAAGTTCACATTTTAGCCCACAAACGGCGCTTTTACCCATGGACTATACATGTCCCCATGTGACTATAATCATATTTTTTACATTAAGCTTTTGTCTCATATTATCAATGTTGTCCACCTTCTTGTACTATATGCCAAGCAGTGGCCTTGTCTGCTTCCAGCGATAATGAAGTATAAATCCACAAGTGCATTTATCAGGATTTTTGAACATGAGCCAGCGAGAAGAGATTTTGGTGGAATTTCTCCATAATTAAACCAAAGGAATATGCTTTAAATGGTGCAATCCATATTCACTTCTCCCCTGGTTTGTAGCCAGGGGGGACACACATTCATTTCTTGGACTTAAACACATATGCATAAAAAAGAGAATATAATCTTTTTTTGTTGCTGTTTGTTTCTTTTTTTATCATAGTGATTATATGAGTTTCATTCCAAAATGAACCATCTGCCATTTGAAAAATGGAACATCTGCTCTCGTTTTTTCTTTTTTTAAAGGATCGCTCACTACGGAATATTACTGAAGTCAACATCTCTATTTTTAAGGTCCATCTATGGATGACAGCGTATTTTTCTTCCTTTTTTCCTTCTTTTTTCCCAAATGGATACAGTACCTATAGTTTCATTTTTGGAATAAAACCCGTATGTAGGACTTGCATCAATGTACAGTATAAATGCAATTTGTAAATCTTATATTTGTATCATTTGTATGTTGTCTATATTAATGCGTTGACATGGTTATGTTGTGTTGTGTACATGTGTGCATGCGTGTTGAATCAATGTGCTCAGCTGGCTCCCACAGAGCAATAGGAAGATGCGCACAAAACATAGGAAAAAAAGAAAACTGAGCGTTTTTCCTGGACTTACAATTTGTTTCAGCTTTTTTCCAGACGTCGCTGCGTCTCCTCCTCGGATGTGTACAAAATGTGCTGCCAAGCAAGGTGTGTGTTCTTTCCTGTACAAAGACAGAAAACAAAACAGCATTTCGGTTTTAACATTGTTGTATGCACTATATATACCCAGTGGTTCCAAACCATTTTATGGATTAAAGGTATATTCAGTGATTTGACTTAATTCAAATATCACTTATTTTTTCTTTTTTTCTGGATAATCCTCCCTACTATAGAGTGTGCTGACCATATAAGGAGTTCCTCCCTGTCCCCAGTGAGCCCCTGGGGTCAAAAAACCCTAGTTTCAGTTTGGTGGCGGGTGGCAAAGCCTTCATCCAATCAGGATGAGAGGGGCCTTCCTCCAATCATGATCGAGTGGGGGCGGGCCTTGGTGCACATGCTGTTGGCCTGTTGCACTTCCCCCCACTGTAGAGCGTGCATGTGCACATTTTGTTACCGGGGGGGACCGGGGGGTTTTCCAAATCACCCAAATCACTGAATGCTCCTTTAAAGGCCCACTTGAATATCTCGAAAGCGTTCGCATCTGACCAAGTGGTCAGGTGGGTGGGCAGCCAGCCGCGAATGCTTTTGAGACATCGTTGTGAGAACATGTTTATTTTAATGATCGATCGATCGATCAATGAATCAATGGATCGATTGTGTACCGGCTTAATTGGATCAATGGAAATAACGAAGTATACTTTACGTTCCTATTTATCGGTGTCACAATGAAACGTCATTTTCTTTCCACCTTTTTAAAAGAAAGACATACCATGATTTCATTTTTCTTTTCTTAGTTTTTTCATTCATTTTTAGTATTCATATTATATTTGCAATATCCTCACAGGTTGGTAATCGCTGCACTACTACGAAATGTTTCAGAGCCGCAATTTAGGGATGCTTTGAAAAGTGATGCTGATCACTGGTATCCCACAGCAACAACTGTGTAACTTGTAACATGTCATAAACAAAGCGTGAAAAGTGTGCATTTAGAGCAATCGTTAAAAAGCTGCAATCACTAACTTTTTTTTGTCACGATCATGACACTTTAGTTGTCATTTAATTGTCATCACAAAATAATTGTGATTAACGTTGGAACATACATACATTTCTGTTTGCCGTTTTTCCGTTTACACAAACAATTGCACAAGGCATTATTGACGAGTAATGTAAATGTACAATGAAATGACTGACACTGAGCGGTGCCAATAAATCAACAATAAGTAATGTACTATGGCCAATACATGACATATTTAATAATTGTATACTATAAAAAAATAGTGTAAATGGCCGATCTACAAGCTCACAACGTGTCACTTAGATGTTAACTTGTAGATCTGCTTTTTAAGTTGTTTTTTTGTTTGTTTTTTACGTGTACTTAACACAAATCGTGTTCCTGGCACAAAATTATTTTCAGATGGGGGAGGGGGTCTTTCACATACAAATAAAAGGTTTGATGACCACTGCTGTACCTGATACAGATTGGTCAAAACAATGTTCATTCACTAAACAAAAGTTATGGATTGCAGCTTTTAATATAAATATTGGTTAATATAAAACCAAATCAATATAGTCTTATTGATAGGCTTCACTATTCTTTAGAAAACATAATGGATTGGATCAGTACAGATGGATCCATATTGGCCGATATAGAGCGCCCGTAATGTTATTGCACATACCTAACTGCAGCCAGTGGTGAAAAAACTATTTTTTTAACTTAAGTAAAAGTATCAATACTGCAAAGTACCAACAGTAGAACTACGCATTTTGCAGAATGTCCCATTTCACAAACATCTTTAGCTTGGATATTTTCAAATGCCTGAAATGTATACAAAGCGGTTAATGCATATTTTGGAATAATAATCAAAATCTATGAAGTTACTAGTAACTAAAGTTGTCAAATTGTAGTGGAGTAAATGTACAATATTTGCCTCTGAGATTTAATGGAGTAGAGGTAAAAAAAACAAAAAATTAATTACTTCAATAAAGTTAAAAAAATGCCACAACATTTTACTTAAAGGACCACTTCACCACTTTTCAATATCTCTTCATATAATTGGTCCTCACTAATGTTCATGATAAAACACCACCATTTTTCCTACTCAGTCTGTGTCTCATAGGAGGGCTTTGGGCAGTTCGGACACCCGTCCACCAGTGACATCATCATTAGGCAGATTATTTTTTAAACAAGATTTGTTTTAAAATATATTTAGATTTGTATTATCGTGAGAACGATGGCTTCAACTTTTGCATTGCAACTTTTCAGGAAAAGAAAGCCTGCCATTTCTATTAGCTTGGATTCCCCATCGATGATGTCACTGGTGGACGGGTTTCTGAACTGCCCACAGCCTTTCTATGAGACACAGACTGAGTAGGAAAAAATGGTGGTGTTTTATCATGAACATTAGTTAGGACCAATTATAGGAAGAGAAGTTGAAAAGTGGTGAAGTGGTCCTTTAAGTAAAGACTGTACTGTACTTAACTTTTCATACAGTAGCCTACTTAGGTAAATGTACTTAGCTACTTTTCACCACTGACTGCAGTCATAGCCATCCTCTTTGTTTTCCCGTTGATGCCCTTATTATAACCCTAAATAATTATTAGTTTTATCCACACTGAGCCATATACAAACATATAATCCTACACCTGTGCTTATGTCTTTCTGGCTTGTAAAGCAGCTGGAACATAGGCTACAAGGCTGTGGTTGATAAAAAAAAAAAAAAAAAAAACATCATATGAAACTCAGGAGATTGGTGGCCTTAAAAACTGTTTGCTTTTTTTGTTTTGTTATTTTGTTTTAAGATTGACCAATGGCATAATGACCCAACAATATTGAAGCAATATTGAATATTGAAGGGGCGTATCGCGACACATTGTTGGCTTGTAGATTGTGTTGTTTTTGGCAAGCAGCGGTGTACATGCAACGAAATATATATGAAGGGCCTTCCCACTCTAAAGAATGGTAATGCTAATTGCTAACTAATTGTGATAATGATGTGAGCATCCGTCAATTATGCTTTGTGAGCATCCTACAATGATGCTAGTGCATACAACAGCAATGACAACACACATAAATGTGTGTGGGGAGGAACTAATGACCTGAATTGAAGATTAAATAAACGGGGAAAATGTACTGCTAAAAATTGGCTACTAAAAACAATGATAATAATCTATTATCGTTATTGTTCCTGGTGTGAACAGCCCGTTTAGGCATGTCATATTTAGAGTGAGGCTCACTTTTAAGATATTTGGTTGTTTTTAAAGAAAGGAAAACATCTCCTCTACCTGCTCTTTAAGCTCTGAAACCCTATACGTTGTCAATAGCCGATCCACAAGCTCACAGCACGGTTTAAATAAAAATAAATAAAATAAAAATAATCACCTAATGACAATGACCCAAAATTAGGACGCCAGTTTTAAAATGGTTAACAGGGGTGGAAAATAACTAATTGCGAGCAATCTCGTTGCTGTAATTGAGTAGCTTTTTTTGTTTGTTTCTTTGTACAAAGTTGTTTTGTTGATTTTTGATGAACACTGTTTTTGGAAAGACAAGAAATGTCCTATTGTTAGTGGGTTATTAACAGGGTAGCCTCCAGTTTCACTGTTATTATTATACTGTCAGGAGGAGATTCCATCGTGTTTGCTTAGAACCGCATGTCCCTTCCTTAAAGCATTGTCCTCTTATACAGTAGAAACATTTGGACCATGGTCCGCTTTGCTAGGTCCAGGGTCATTTGCTGGTCATTTGCCGGGGGTGGGGGGGACACTTATCTGTGAGCTTGTATATCAGCCTTGTCCCTCCCGATAATCAAGCACAAAGAGCTATTGTCACAATTTGTCATACAAAGAAGTAAGAATGAATAACTTATCCCCCATACCTCCCTGTTTTTTTCGTTATTTATTGTTTTATTTTTTTGTTATTGAATCCTTGGTAGATGATATTCATATTTTGAATTGGTTACGGTCAGTAATGCCACATTGACCCTTTCTCACATTGACCCTTTTCTCTGTGAGTAGATTTCAACAAGCAATCTTTGAGTACAAATCAGGTGAATAACAGCACTTCTACTTGAGGAGGAGACTGTAGAACTCTTCCACCCCAGCCTTAAGACGGTTCTTCTGTCGCCGTGTCCTCCCAGTCCCTCGCGTAAGCAAAGGACATTATGAACGAAATGCCTTGTCACGACTGTGCCTTGTGATATGTCTGGCCATTGCAGCATGGAATACCTGGGGTAAATGCTTCTTATTTGTCACCATGTTATATTTGTTTTGTTTCATTTCGTTTTTATGTTCTTATATCTGCCTACTTCTACCATATTCTACGCTTTCTAAAAAAGAAAAAGCATTTGCCCCACAACTATACAGTTTTATCTTAATCCACTTGTATTTAGCCAAGTATACAGTGAATAGCATATATGTATATTATATATCATAATGATGAAAATAACCACCCTTTTGCCAATTGTTTCTTTTTCATATTAAATATATTTGCAATTATTTACCGAACGTTATCTGATTTTGTCATAAACACAGTGTTACTGTACATGGTGGCTTTTTATTAGCAGGTGTCAACAAGTATTGTTATGGAAATAATATATGTCCATCCGGGTGAATGTATATCTTAGAAGTTTATTCAGAAGAACAGCAACAAGCAAACAACATCTACTAGTCTAGCAGGCTTAGCCTGCATCACTCCAACTTTCTCTCTCAGTACATCTCTCTCTCGTCGTCTCCATCCCACTAGCCTCCCCAGCTTCTCCGTAGGTCCTCTCTTATACCCCAGAAGCAGGTCCACACCTTCACAAAGGTACAATACAGACGCCCTGACTGTCTTGGCTGTCGCCCCCCTCCTGAGACAGGAGGTGTGACATGGTCTTTTACATACAGCTTGATCAAAGGGTTGATTGGATTAAGACAGGCTTTCAGGCCAAGGTGTTGCTCACAGACACGACCAGACAGACTAGCATGGAACAATATACTATATAGATTTGAGTTCATATTTCCCACAACATTCCCCCATTTCGACAATCTTGTCGATATAGAAATATATTTTGACAATTTGTCGACATTACAGAAATATGAAATAAAACAAGTTACATATACAGGCATTAAGATTACATACAAACAAATGCATGCCTAAAATCAAAATTTAAACATATATAGTGTCTTTCCACAGTATGAAAATATGATACAGAGTTCACGAGAATACATAATTGAATATGGACAAAATAAAAGGGAAAATATCAAATACTGGCCACATATTTGACTGTCAAAAACCCTGAAATCAATGCATGTCATAATAATAATACAACAGTCCAACAATTTGCGATAAGAAGCACAAAGATAAATAAATGCAACATTAATTCATTCATTCTTAATCTCACAATACAGTTATGGAAAGATTCCCCTGAAAAACATAATTACTCTATTAAATGTACCCTTACATTTTATCACCCATGTGAATACATACAACATTAGCGTCTGACCAAGTAGAACATGTAACATATATGATAGGCATCCCCGCAGGTTTATTTTTGTATTGGAATATCCCATATATAACTAATCACAAAAATAACCAGTCCACAATTCCATACACCTCTATTAGATGTCTAATAATTTAACCAAGCCAGGCTGCAAAAGTCCACAATTCCTCACACCTCTATAGGTTATAATTTTTAAAAGCAGCCATTTCCCATGTCTATGCATTAAACACATTGTCCTTGTACTGCGACTCCAAGTTACCTCATCATATATTCTCATTTCTAACTATACAATGGCCATATACTGTATATTCATAAAACATGGATCCTTTGACATAAATAATAGAGACATAAATCAATTCATAAGTTCATATAATATAAAGATACGTCAACCAAAACGATCAAATCAACACCACTCAAACTTAAATGCCTTAAAAAGTCAAGTCAGTATCACTTAACATAACAATCATCCAATAGGCTACTCTATTAAATATTCAAAAATGCTAAATAAAATCAATTCCCTTCAAAACGTCAAAAGCCTACAGTATATGTGCACAAGAAAAGGTTCTAACAAAACGTCAAAAACCTACAGTATGTGCACAAGAAAAGGTTCTGGACATGATAAATGAACATCTGCAGTTTGTTCATTCAACATGGTCCAGAAAATCCACTCATGTGAAACACAAATTATTTATTATCTACCTTACAATTTCAATTTCATTTTATTCTCTGTTCCCCCCACTCTCACTTACATACACAAGTGTCTGTGAGTGAGAGTCCATTTCCAACATAGCAAAAATAGCAGATCATATATTGAGATTTTAACTCACTGGTAAGTTTGAAAAACACTGATCCAGCAGGATAAAATCTTGGTATTTTTACATTGCTTACTATTAACTAGTACCTACATTTGAAAACTGGGACTGGGACAATGTAACTGGGTTTTCACTTTGTAGTAATAATTCCTTCACCCTACTATGACATAAAATGGGTGTCACATGGATCCCAACCGCAAACGGTTTTGGTGGAGTGACAATGGTCTGATTTGAATCTCTATAGCTTACTTACCCTACACTACAGGTTTAAGCCCAGTCCTTTGAAATACAGCCTGGTCAAAAGACCACATAGCCACAGGTGAGACCCCCCTCAAGGTGCCAGTTTTTGCTTTTGTTTTGTAGGGGAAAAAATGCTGCTTGATAAATGCCTACACAAATATTTTTGATGTTTTAGCTTCACAAGAAAGATTTTGATATTGCTTAATAAAGGCTTGAATCCGTGGCACACACATCCTTTCTGAGGTTGAGTCAAAGTGTTCTTGCACATTGGCAAAAAATAAATGTTTCGTCTCAGAGTCCAGCTAAATAACTTTAGTGACAGAAGTACGTTACTGGTTGGAAAAACGGGAGGTTGATTCAGCAGGATCTCATTGTCCCCTGACCCTTACTAAACAAATGCAGCAGGGCTACCATTTCTGGACATTTTGAATAAAGTCACTTGTCATCAAACTTGCTAGAAGTGAGGGCGCTAGACAGGTTCAAATGTACTGGTCTGGTATTGTTGTTGCATTAGAATGGAAAACAACAAAGCTGTTGGCATTTACCTCCCATGGGTTAATCTCCTGACTGCTCGTGTGGGCAGTTGTGACGGATATGATCCCCACTACCACAGTTGTAGCAAAGTTTCCACCGTCTTCTCTCTCGGTCTTGCTTCTGCCTTTGATGAAATCGCCATCCATCTTGCCTTCCGTGATTCCTGCACTGTTGTTGCTGGAAATGCGTCTGTCGTGCTGGAACCTGCTTTTGTGGAATCGGTTCCTTGTAGAGCATCTGTGGTGTTGTCATAGCGTGCCCCTCATAATACATCAGTCGTGCTGTTTCCAGCTTCTTCTTCCGAGTGTCTTCCTGTGTGATTGCCAACCTTTCTGCATGTTCCGCATGTGACCAGACCAGGTCCAACTCCGTACTCTCCCAGCCTATGCATGATGTCATGACTCCGTCATGAATGGATGGCAACAATCCATGTACCAAAACATTCTTTAATAGGTGGTTGTATGCTGCATTATCATAGGTCAGGCCAGCATGTCTGTTGAAACACTGCTCCATCCTCGTTCTGTAGATGTCACAGCTTTCATTATGTTTCTGCTTAATGGAATGGATTTTATTCCAATCTGTACGGACTGGGTAGGCCTCCCTTATCCTCGAAAAAAGGCCATGTGCATTTTGTAACTGTCCTGTGACAATTTCCTTCCTTGGTCCATTTACATCAAAATCGCCTTTCAGGTGTGGCCATTTCAGTTTGAAAACTTTGCGAAACACTGTTTCCAACTCTGTTGCGGATGGCTGATACATTAATATTAAATCTAACACGGATGTACACCAGCGTTCCACATTTTCGGTCGGACATGGGAGATCCTTCACAATTTCCCTTACTTCTTGGGTCCAGTTGTGTCGGACCTGCACTGTTTCAGAGTCAGCATCACAGATTTCCTCTGCAGCTTCAGCAGGAGGTTGTGGGTGTGGATTTGCAGGATACGACATTAGTGGAAATGTCTGATGTGGCCCAGCTTGGCTGTGTGTATTGATCTTGTGTGGGGGGTTGGTTTGATGAGAGAACTCTTCCAGCTCTATTTCCCTCCAGCTCATAAGTTTATCATGTGCACAAGGGTTGGCAGTGTGTACATCTCCGTCTTCCAGTCTGGAGCCATCACAACTAACGGTTCTCGCAATTGTGTGGTTGTCTAACTTTTGTAGGGCTGTGACAAGCTTCCCCAGAGTTCTACTCAGCTTTTCCTGTAGAGAAAGTACCGTGGCTTCAATCTGTTTCCTTGTCCTTTGTTCCTCTTCAAACTGTCCCTCTCTCTTATAACTCAACTTGCCTCCCATTGTCCTCCTAAGTATGGTTGCAAAAACATCTACTTCACCTTCATGTCTTTATTTCAGTCCTTGTGGTTGTGTCACCGTAGTATGGTTAGTCTCCCTTTTGCTTGATTTGTCTTCCATCTTCTCGAACTGTTCCTCCAAAAATCGTCAGAAAGATTTGTTAGTCCTGAGGTTCATTTGAATGGAGTTATCCGCTCCAGCAGAGTAATCCAGTCCCACCTGGGGTGCCAAATTGTTATGGAAATAATATATGTCCATCCGGGTGAATGTATATCTTAGAAGTTTATTCAGAAGAACAGCAACAAGCAAACAACATCTACTAGTCTAGCAGGCTTAGCCTGCATCACTCCAACTTTCTCTCTCAGTACATCTCTCTCTCGTCGTCTCCATCCCACTAGCCTCCCCAGCTTCTCCGTAGGTCCTCTCTTATACCCCAGAAGCAGGTCCACACCTTCACAAAGGTACAATACAGACGCCCTGACTGTCTTGGCTGTCGCCCCCCTCCTGAGACAGGAGGTGTGACATGGTCTTTTACATACAGCTTGATCAAAGGGTTGATTGGATTAAGACAGGCTTTCAGGCCAAGGTGTTGCTCACAGACACGACCAGACAGACTAGCATGGAACAATATACTATATAGATTTGAGTTCATATTTCCCACAACAGTATAAGCAAGACGTAGTATGTCGTCTCTGTCGTGTGGAAACCTCATATGTCCAAAACTGGTAGGCTACTTTTCAGGATTCAAATAAAAAAATAACAGATCTACAAGCTCAAAATCAAGCTTGAAGTCTCAAGTAGGGAATTGTACTGCGACTCTTGATATTTTTGAATCCTGACAGTAACAGTTTCCACCCGATTTAATGTGTCTACTTTTGGGGCTATAATGGGGTTTCTAGGTAGTGTAAGTATGTACAGTAGGTCGGACTAGTAGCATGCCAAAGTTTGTGCTATTGACAATTTGCCATTGAGAATGCATTGGGCGTTTCAGTTAAATAACTCAGAAACTACAAAACATTTCAAAGTAAAAAGTTCCAGCATGTGTGCCCACAGTAAGCTGAATTATAGTGTTTTGAAAGTGATTTTTTGACATGCCAAAATCTGCCATTGACCCCCATTATACATTTCTCAATTTGAAAGCACTATATTTCTAAAATTACGAAACATTTCAAAGATTCCTTTTCAGGCAAACATGTCCACCATAAGATGAACCTAAATAGGTTTGAATGGGGTTTCTAGGTGGTGTAAGTATGTACAGTAGGTCGGACTAGTAGCATGCCAAATTTGTGCTATTGCCATTGAGAATGCATTGGGCGGTAAAGTTAAATACCGGTAACTCAGAAACTACAAAACATTTCAAAGTAAAAGGTTCCAGGCTTCCAGCATGTGTCTCCACAGTAAGCTGAATTATAAAAAGTGTGAATTCTAGGTGAAAGTGATTTTTTGATGTGCCAAAATCTGCCATTGAGCCCCAGTATAACTTTCTCAAATTTGAAAGCACTATATTTCTTTTGAATTATTATCTTTTATTTGCTTTTAACATCTCATTTACATACAGTTTATAAAATGCAACCTATGAATAAATACATTTCCTAACTAAACAACCCCAACCCTGCCCCGACCCTTCCTAGTACAAGAAACTAACAAATGCATGATTTTCTTTTGTCCATGATCGTCTGTGCTAAAAACATAAATAATAAACATGACAACAACAAGAATGACAGATAGACAATTGTAACAGTGATAACATCAACAATCTCCAATATGCTTCAATTAGTCCTCTCCAGTTCACGTCCCATGTTTGGAATGTAATCCATTGCCCGACCCCAGATCTTCTGAAAGTGCGACATTTTTCCTTTTACATTATACATGATTTTTTCCGGTGTACAATAAGATAGGAGTTCTGCCCACCATTGTTTAGTCGGGGGAGGGGGTTCGGATTTCCAATGACAGAGAATACATTTCACTATATTTCTAAAACTATGAAACATTTCAAAGGTTCCTTTTCAGGCAAACATGTCCACCGTAAGATGAACCTAAATAGGTTTGAATGGGGTTTCTAGGTGTAAGTATGTAGGACTAGTAGCATGTCAAAGTTTGTGCTATTGCCATTGGGAATGCATTTGGCATTTAACTTAAATAACTCAGAAACTACAAAACATTTCAAAGTAAAAAGTTCCAGCATGTGTCTCCACAGTAAGCTGAATTATAAAACGTGTGAATGGAGTTTCTAGGTGAAAGTGATTTTTTGACATGCCACTATCTGCCATTATAAATTTCTCAAATTTAAAGCACTATATTTCTAAAACTATGAAACATTTAAAAGATTCACCACTGTAAGATGAACCTAAATAGGTTTGAATGGGGATTCTAGGTGTAAGTATGTAGGACTAGTAGCATGCCAAAGATATCTTTTTTATTCGGACGGCATACTATAGCATGTCGTTTTTCGTGATTTTGGAGGATTTGAAAAAAAGATGAAAATCATGAAAAAACGACATACTATAGTTCATGGTTTCGGACGGCATACTATAGCATGTCGTTTTTTGTGATTTTGGAGGATTTGAAAAAAAGATGAAAATCATGAAAAAACAACATACTATAGTCCATGGTTTGGGACGGCATAATATATTATGTCATATTTTCATGATTTTGGGACACTATGTCAGAGCCAGGACTTGAACCTGCACTGTCCGTCCTTCCGTCTGTGAACAGCTAATTTCCGGCACCGTTAACCCGGTCGATGCCAAATTTTGCACACACACTCCCTGGACTCCAACGATGAACCTCTGCCCCAAAATTTCCAGAACGGCCTGTTATAGCGCCACCAGGAGGCCGCTTTGTGCAAAACAAGTTTTTGGATAGTACACCTACAGATTTTGTCTTTCAGATTTCTCAGATTCCATCCTGATTGGCTAAGATTGGCTTCCAAAGTCCGCAGGAGTGCTCAGTTTCAAACAAAATGCTGCAAATCATGAACACATTTCCGTGAAATTGTGCATGCACATTCCCACTAGGCCGAAAAGTGTTTTTACCTCTAACTGCACGGATCTGTGGATAACCTTGTATGCCAACTCCCTAGAGGCCAAGGAAAAACCTTTGACTGGAATTTTTCACATCTGCTCTTTATAGCGCCACCAGGAGGCCGACATATGTAAAACACATTCTTCATCCTTCAGATTTTATCCAAATTTCACGCAAATCGGTACACATGCTCATCATAGTCATGTGATCAAGACGGGTTTGTTTGATTTCTCAAAATCCACCCTCATTGGCTACGATTGGCTTCTAAACTTTTCAGGAGTAGCCCGCTTTGTACCCGTTTTGTACAAATCGCCACAACTACTCAACGCAGCGTCCGATTGTGGTGAAACTGTGCATGCATATTCCCACTAGGCTTTGGAAGAAATGCCACTTGACAGTTTTCAAATCAGCCTCATGGTGGCGCTACAACAGGCCAAGCCGCGTCACACACCCACACACACACACACACACACACACACGTTTATATTGCTCCTAAACATTTTGCCAAACATCACACACACACTCCTATCCTCCTGGTGGAGATCTGTGCCATACTGTACTATACGGTACTGTACAATACTGTACTGTACAATACTGTCCCATACTGTACTGTTCCATACTGTACTGTACTGTCCCCCCAGGAGGACACTGACCCCACAGTGGACACTGTCTGTGAGACCCCACAGTGGACACTGAGACCCCGCAGTGGACACTGTCTGTGAGACCCAACAGTGGACACTGTCTGTGAGACCCCACAGTGGACACTGTCTGTGAGACCCCATCTCTGCATGGCTGCACCCAAACGTCCCACACCTGTCCTCAGGCGGTTGAGGGTTGTCTGTTCTCCTTACGGGGGAGGTGCTGAGGTGGAGGTGAGGGTGGTCCGTACTCCTTACGGGGGGGGTGCTGAGGTGGAGGTGAGGGTGGTCCGTATACACCTTGAAAAGTACAGTCATAACTCAAGTGTACAATTAAACTGTGTGTTGGTTTGTTTACTGTTGAGTGAGACCCACAGTTTGGGAAAACACTGCATTAGATCAAAGTGTCTCCCAAATAGAAGGGAGGGAAACGGATTGTTTTAAATGCTGGCTATTCCAATACATTAGACAAAAAAAGGAAGAGCTGAGCTGTTTTTACAATTTGCTATTCTTTTTTTGAGTGAAAACTGTTTAATTACAGAGCTGTCTGGGTGTTATGAATATTGATATGACAATTAAAATTCCATTGCTATATCTCACAAATGATGATGTTGTATTACTGTTGTATGGTAGACAATAAAGTGGGTTTCAGGTGTGGTAATCTGAACACAGCGTCTTTACACTCTAGTGAAATAGTGCATTTCATATTTAATGTAAACATATAGGCCTACAACAGGACATGGGTGAGGCAGTCGGCAGGTCACAGCGCTGTAGGGCTTTGAACCCTATATCCAGCAGAAGCTTGGATAGTACTTATTATTACCAGTGCTTTTTTTGCTTTGCAACACCATGCATGTGAATTATTTTGTTTTGACGGTACTTGTATACTGTTCTACATTTTTGTCTAATAAAATAGGCTATTCGTTTAATCAATCAAACTGCATTAACTAACAGAGATGCTACTAACCAAGCTATCCATGTCAACATGCTCTATAGGAGTCTCAATAACCGGTATAAGTAGCCTAACGTTTAATGTTTAGTAATGTTTAATGTAGCAGAAGAGGCAATTCATTGAACAGAGTTTTGCACAATTTTAACGTCCCAGATCGATTCTACTGTGCTGACTACACCTCCATGATATATTAGGAGTACAATAACATTCCATTGTGAATTAAAAACGTATTATTAACCACAGTGTGGTTGCAGTGTAATGCTAAAGGTTTAATCACAGGGCTGTCTGCTTCATGTAATATAATTAAAAGTGTATTGTGAATCAATTCATTGAGTGCTATCCTTACTTTCATGCAAAGCACCAACTTCAGTGTTTACGGACCGACTGACCTATAATAACAATATGCCTATAGCCTACAATAGCACAGTGAGTCTTAGCTCTGGTCCATAGCTCTAATGTCTAAATGCAACGCATAAGATTAGAGCTATGGACCAGAGCTATAAGTGGGTCTCAGACTGGGGGGTCCGGGGGCCCCCTGCAGTGCCTACCTGTCGGTTGCTGGGGTCTGGGGACCCCCTGCAGTAGCTACCTACCTGTCGGTTGCTGGGGTCTGTCTGTGGACCCCCTGCAGTAGCTACCTTTCGGTTGCTGGGGGTCCCATAGATAGAAATGCCACTAAATGGGGGTCCGTAGCCTAATGCATGTCAAACTAGCCCTAAACATAACCTGACAAAAAAAAGTAGTCCGTGTTGAAAAAAAAATTACGAACGGGGCTTGAACTGGCAAAGTTACGATGTTGGGACTCAAAGATGGATGACTAGCACACTAGACCACTGAGGACGTTAGCAAGTTCGAGATCGGGGTCTGTATTGTGTATTTAAGCCGTGACGTCAGCCACTTCGGGTTCTAATATATTTTCTTTGTCGTGGACACTTTACACTTACAGTTACATTAATAATTCTACTCGAATTGGACGCATTAAGACCCATTAAGACCTCAATGGCTTCCTTTCTGAAAAATAACGTTATTGCAAAAAAAGATTCACGCGTTCATATGTAGCTATTTAGTATTCACAATGAGAAGCGGACGGGACCCGGATGTAACGTAGGAGGACTACAAAATGACTACAAGAAACTCGCGGGAATAAACTCGCGTGCGTGGCCTCACACAAGGATAGTCTAAGAAGGATAAGACGCGAAGACCGTACGGGCGACGCCATGTTGCTTTGGAAGGAAAGAAACATGCGCAATGGGCTATATGCAGCCAACACTTCCGTGTTCAGCTTCCTTGGTCTCAACTGCGCATGTTTCTTTCCTTCCAAAGCAACATGGCGTCGCCCGTACGGTCTTCGCGTCTTATCCTTCTTAGACTATCCTTGGCCTCACACCGGAAGGAAGTGACGCCCCCCTCAAATACGGCGCAGACGCGCTGAGGCGGGTTGGTCAGTCTGTTTGAGAGTGCCACGTCACCACATCGTGTCCGTCGTCTGCAGGTAAATAATTCAATGTTATTTAATACTTAAGGCTGTTATTGTTGTTCATGTTATGATGTTTATATATATTATATTGCTACAACTCTGTACAACCGATTGCTAGCCGTGTGGTTACTGTCGCCAATTTGTAAACAACAGTGCTCGAGTTCGCGCACCCGTCGAGGACTGAGTCTTTCTTACCAAACAAACACATTTTTGTTTACATCTAGTCGAGGTCCATTATTTATTCAGTATTTGAGCCACGGGCCACCATATTATGACATTTCCGTGGCTCAAATGCTGAATAAATAATCGACTAGATGTGAAAAGAGTACTATTTGTTTGGACCATCATTCTGTGGAATTGGCGGGAAGCAACAAAGATTCTTTGTAACTAGGGGGAATCGAACCCGAGCACTCACATTAATGAAGCGGCGACACTACCCATTCGGCTACAGTAATATATATTCACCATCAGCACGTTTCTTAATATGTTATTTATGTTATGTTTTACTGCTATGATGTTGCATTGTGGTGCAGTAGTGGTTAGAGTCCGGCGTTTTGTTAACATCAGGGCCTGGCGTCTCGTCCCCGTCGAGGCAGTAGTCTTATACCATATTTATTCAGCATTTGAGCCACGACCACCATTTTATGATAGACTCTCACAATGGTGGTCAGTGGCTCAAATGGGTCTGAGTGAGAGGCTAAATGTCGTCAAATGGTGGTCCGTGGCTCAAATGCTGAATACATAATCGACTAGATGTGAAGAGTATTATTTGTTTGGTTGGTAAAAGTACAAACATTCTGTGAAATTGGCGGGAAGGAAACAAACACTCTTTGGAAATGGCGGGAACCGAACCCGAGCACTCATGTATATGTGAACATCAGAAATATATGTGAACATCATCAGCAGGGAACAAATTAAAGCATCATTTCTTCTACATTCTCTAATTGTGTAGTTTTTTGGAAATTAAGCAGACGCTTAACAACAATTAAACTATTTAGTGTAAAGATCTACTATTGGGGTCCATTTGGTTACCTAAATAAAATTGCTCTGTATTGTGACAGTAACATTACTATAGAGCAGTGTTTCCCAACCTTTTTTGTCCCAGGGCACACTTTTCATAGCCTAAAAATCTCAGGGCACACCTAGATATACGGTGTATAGACCTATCTATATACATACATATGTGTATGTATGTGTATATATACAGTATATATATATATATATATATATATATACACACAGTATATATATATATATATATATATACACACACACACACACACACAGTGTTGGGAAAGTTAATTTTATCTAATCAGGAACGCAGTCAGGATACAGATTAAACAAGTGGAATTGTAATGTAACAGACAAAATTAGAACTGGAACATTAAGCTCATAAATAGCTACTTGCCCCTGATTGGCTGATTTCTTTTTAACCCTTTTCTATTTATTAAAGAGCTGGAGAGACGGGGATATTCCTGTTACTGAACAATGAACACATACTCTATATAGCAATGATTACTGTCACAATATAGTTATTTAACACTGTTACTGAACACACACTCTATAGCAATGATTACTGCCACAATATAGAGCTATTTAACACTGTTACTGAACACACACTATAGCAATTATTACTGTCACAATAACTTTGTAATGCTACTAACGTTTGTGTGCAACATTTGAGCTGACAGACCTTTTTTATGTCAATCAATCAAGTCACCTTAATTCAAGTGATAGATTATATACATGCCATGTACCGGTGTGACAATTTAACTTGTTTCCAAGTCAAGTGGATCCCGACTGGTTTTGCACGTTCACGAGCCGTCTTTCACAGATGTTGTTTCAGGAAGGGGCGGAGCTATTGTAGCGCCGGCCGCAGCTATAGAAGAATATGCAAACCAAACGATCCCCGAGCCTACACTATCTTCTCCTGTTATTTTCAATAAAGATCATTAAATACCCATCCGATTGTTTGTGGAATCTCACTTGTATGAAACAGTGACAACATGCACTTATACACAACACAGCAGTTAGAATGATGAAAATAAAAAATAAATGAAAATATCACAGTGTGTGTGGGATTCGAACCATCTTCGCAATGAACCAAAAAATACTTGGGGGGCTGTGCTCTACGCATCGCGCTATGATAAGCTGACAACTGCTGTAGGATACTATCTATTTGATCTTATGTGTGTCTGTCCAGGTGTGAACTCATGGGAACAGTATAGTCACAACATGCCATGTTGTCTTGTGACTCTGGTTTTTTAACAAATATAAGCACTCCGTTGAACTGATCAATGAATAGCTGTAGAAACAAGTCAATGATGTTGGTATAGTCACACCATGAAACACAAACTCTTCTGTGGATAATGCAGAATAGCGTATTTAATCTTTTCATTTGTAAATATCGAGAAAATAACACTGTGCAGAGCATAAAACAGCACCACCTGCTGTTGTCTAGCAGGCAGTGCAACATGTCAAGTTGTGACTGTCTGTGTTCCGCTGTTTTCAAACAAATAATATAAGCGTTAATATGCTATTGTGCATTTGTCAGACTTCACAGAAGAGTTTGTTTCATGGTGTGACTACCAACATCATTGACTTGTTTCTACAGCCAGTCATTGATCAGTTCAACGGAGCGCTTATATTAAAAAAACACGAGTCACGTTAACACCTGGACAGACACACATATATAAGATCAAATACACCATTTCCTACGGCAGTTGTCAGTGCATCATAGCGCGATGGGTAGAGCACAAACCCCCCAAGTATTTTTTGGTTCATTGCGAAGATGGTTCGAATCCCACACACACTGTGATATTTTCATTTATTTTTTATTTTCATCATTCTAACTGTTGTGTTGTGTATAAGTGCATGTTGTCACTGTTTCATACAAGTGAGATTCCACAAACAATCGGATGGGTATTTCATGATCTTTATTGAAAAGAACAGGAGAAGATAGTGTAGGCTCGGGGATCGTTTGGTTTGCATATTCTTCTAGCTGCGGCCTGCGCTACAATAGCTCCGCCCCTTCCTGAAACAACATCTGTGAAAGACGGCTCGTGAACGCGCAAAACCAGTCGGGATCCACTTGACTTGGAAACAAGTTAAATTGTCACACCGGCACAGCCTTTGTGATCTGCTGGTAGATCACAATGTACCTTTGGGCACCCCAGCAATACAGGATTCCTGTCCAGAATTGTTTTATTAAATATAGAGGGTTTAAGTCGTTCTGAATTTATATGTGTTTCTTTTTCTGTCTTTCTTTCTTAGGACGGAGATCAAGGTAGACGCCGTTGGAAGGCTCTAGCCAGCAAGCCCGCTCAGTCAGCCAATGCAGCCAGCCAGCCCCGCCAGTCAGCCAGTGTAGAAGGTCAGGCTGCCAAGCCAGCGCACATCAGCCCTTGCAGTCAGCCATTGCAGCCAGCCTTGCTCAGTCAGCTCAGCCAGGCCTTTCTCGCGGCCTGGCTCTCTGTCTGCCCCGCCCTGCCTTGCAGCAACAGAACCAGCCTGCTCAGAATGCGAGCCCAGCAAGCCATCGCAGCGAAAATCTTTACAAGCCCAGACTCAGCATGCCCAGACAGCCTGTGCAGCCAACAGTCAGCCAGCCCAGACCAGCATTTGCAGCAAGCAAGGATCCAACCCTTGCAGTGCAGCCTTAGGCCGGATAGTCCCCCTGCCTGCACTTTGTTGCTTAACTGCGCCTTGCCTGCTTGCCTCGGTCTGCCACAAACTGTCTGTCCTGCCTGTCTGAAACTGGCTTGCCTGACTGCGTGCTTGCCTGCCTGCGTTCTTGACTGTGGGCTTGCCTGACTGCTTGCCTCATGCCTCAGCTGCCTGCATGCTTGCCTCGCCTCTGCCTGCTTGCGTCCCTGCCCCTGCCTGGCTGCCTGCCTCGGCCGGCCTACCTACGTGCCTGCCTCGGCCTGCTTGCTTGCCTGCGTGCTTGCCTGTCTCGTCCTGCCTGCCTGCCTGCCTGCCTGCCTGCCTGCCTGCAACTTGAATGAGGTGTGTACATTTATTTCACGGGTGTGGGTGTTGACCTTGGCTTTTGTTTTCTCCAGGTTTTTTTTGAAGGAGAGTGTGCTGTGTGCTGTCCAGTGTAACTCCAAGTTACATGGGGTCATTGGGGTGGGTATGGTTGGAGAGTTTGTGACCATCCCAAGTGACGCTCAGTTCTTTTTTCGCGTCTCGGTTCCTCAGGTGGAAGCTGCATAGTTGGGTTTTTTATGGGTTGGGTTTCAGGTGGTTGTATTGTAGTAGCTTGACATTTCTTGAAGGGCACTTTCAAGGACAGACTCAATCTTCTGGAAGTCTGCTTGTTGGGTAGTAATGCAGAGGTTGTCGGCGTAGATGAAACGCTGGCATTCTGTGGGTAGTGGCTGGTCGTTTGTGTAGATATTGAAAAGGAGGGGGGCGAGCACGCTACCTTGTGTGAGGCCGTTCGTTTGGGCTTTCCATTTATTCCTCTGGTCATTTAACTGGACATAGAAGCGCCTGTTGTTGAGGAGGCTTTTCCTGACCATTGTGCTGTGTTGGACAGTGTCATAGGCAGCAGAGAGATCTCTGAATGCTGCTCCAGTTATTTTGTTTTCCCTCAAACCCATCCTCAATGTGTTGGGTGAGGTTGAGCTCTGTCCAGCACAGGTGCGGCCGGGACGGAAACCAGCTTGGTCTTTAGTCAGCTTGGTGTCTGAGTGGCATGAGGCGTTGGAGTAGCAGCCTCTCATAGAGCTTGTAGGTGATGCAGAGGAGGGAAATGGGTCGGTAGCTCTTCGGGGATGATGGGTCTTTGCCAGGTTTGTGGCTTGTAACCACTTTGGCCTTTCTCCAGACAGAAGGGATGGTTTTCTGTGCCATGCATGTGTTCAGCATCCCCACGAGCCAGGTCTTTGCGTTAGGTCCCAGGTGCTGTATCATTTCTGCCAGTATGTCTTTTCCGGGTTTCAACTTTCCCTTTGCAGTTTCGAGTTATTCTAGGTTGAAGGGTTTGGTTTGAGGGCTGGCTGATTGTGGTTCGTCTGATACCACTGTGCGATGGTATTCTCCTGTGGGTCGGCGGCGGTGTTGGTTACGACTGTTGGTCACCAGTTGTGATGCAACAGAGTTTGCTGTGACCGTTGTGAATTATGGATTGTGTGGTCTTTGCCAAGACGGTGGATTGTGGCCCATGCCTTCCTGCTGTTATTTGTCATGTTGGTGTTCTCTATATCTTTTCGTCCTGGGCATGACGTTAAACTGTTCCGTTCGAGAGGACCGGCAACCCTCGAATGTAAACAGCCACGAAAGGAAACTATGTGTGTGTGAGGTGTTCTCTATCATTTCATTCCAGACTTTCCTTCGTTCATGCCCAACTTCACTGTCTATCTCCTGTGTTCTCCATTCATCTTGAGCGATACACAGTCGTCTGATGTTCGGGGGGAGGTGCCGGCTGGCGCATAAAGGCACGGGACAGGTGTTGTCTTGACGCATACCGTGATGATGCGACAGGTGTCATTTAGGGCTGTGTCGACCAATTTGGTGTGACGTGATCGGCTCCAGCTTGAGCAGGCATACTCTGCTGTAGAGAAAGACAGGGCCATGGCAGTTGCACGGATTGTTTGTGGGTCTGCGCCCCACTTGGAGTTCACTAGTTTTCACAGGATGTTATTGTGGGTGTTGACCGTGGCTTTTGTGTTCTCCAGGTGTTTTTTGAAGGAGTGTCCTGTCCAGTGTAACTCCAAGATACATGGGGTGGGTATGGTTGGAGAGTTTGTGACCATCCCAAGTGACGCTCAGTTCTTTTTTCGCGTCTCGGTTCCTCATGTGGAAGCTGCATAGTTGGGTTTGTGTGTCTTTCTTTTTCTGTCTTTCTTTCTTAGGACGGAGATCAAGGTAGACACCGTTGGAAGGCTCAACACAAGCCGAGGCCCCTAGAGATCCATCCCAAAGCTTCCCTCAGGGAGCACCAGCTAGCCAGCAAGCCCGCCCAGTCAGCCAACGCAGCCAGCCAGCCCCGCCAGTCAGCCAGTGTAGAAAGTCAGGCTGCCAAGCCAGCGCACATCAGCCCTTGCAACCAGCCATTGCAGCCAGCCTTGCTCAGTCAGCTCAGCCAGGCCTCTCTCACGGCCTGGCTCTCTGTCTGCCTGGCCCGGTCCGCCTTGCCTTGCAGCAACAGAACTAGCCGGCCTGGCAAGCCAGCCAGCTCAGAATGCGAGCCCAGCAAGCCAGCGCAGTGAGAACTTTTACAAGCCCAGACTCAGGGTGCCCAGACAGCCTGTGCAGCCAACAGCCAGCCAGCCCAGACCAGCATTTGCAGCAAGCCAGGATCCAACCCTTGCAGCGCAGCCTTAGGCCGGATAGTCACCCTGCCTGCACTTTGTTGCTTAACTGTGCCTTGCCTGCTTGCTTCGGTCTGCCACAAACTGTCTGTCCTGGCCTGCCTGTCTGAAACTGGCTCGCCTGACTGCGTGCTTGCCTGCCTGCGTGCTTGCCTGCCTGCGTTCTCTGGGTTCGCATTCTGAGCTGGCTGGCTTGCCAGGCCGGCTGGTTCTGTTGCTGCAAGGCAAGGCGGGGCAGACCGGGCCAGGCAGACAGAGAGCCAGGCCGCGAGAGAGGCCTGGCTGAGCTGACTGAGCAAGGCTGGCTGCAATGGCTGGTTGCAAGGGCTGATGTGCGCTGGCTTTGCAGCCTGACTTTCTACACTGGCTGACTGGCGGGGCTGGCTGGCTGCGTTGGCTGACTGGGCGGGCTTGCTGGCTAGCTGGGCTCCCTGAGGGAAGCTTTGGGATGGATCTGCCTGCCTGCCTGCCTGCCTGCCTGCCTGCCTGCCTGCCTGCCTGCCTGCCTGCCTGCCTGCCTGCCTGCAACTTGAACGAGGTGTGTAAACATTTATTTCACGGGTATGGGTGTTTTTTGAATGAGAGTCCTGTCCAGTGTAACTCCAAGTTACATAATGTGTGTATGGTTGGAGAGTTTGTGACCATCCCAAGTGACGCTCAGTTCTTTTTTCGCATCTCGGTTCCTCAGGTGGAAGCTGCATAGTTGGGTTTTTGATGGGTTGGGTTTCAGGTGGTTGTATTGTAGTAGCTTGACATATCTTGGAGGGCACTTTCAAGGACAGACTCAATCTTCTGGAAGTCTGCTTGTTGAGTGGTAATGCAGAGGTCGCCGGCGTAGATGAAGCGCTGGCATTCTGTGGGTAGTGGCTGGTCGTTTGTGTAGATATTGAAAAGAAGGGGGGCGAGCACGCTACATTGTGTGAGGCCGTTCTTTTGGGCTTTCCATTTACTCCTCTGGTCATTTAACTGGACATAGAAGCGCCTGTTGTTGAGGAGGCTTTTCCTGACCATTGTGCTGTGTTGGACAGTGTCATAGGCAGCAGAGAGATCTTTGAATGCTGCTCCAGTTATTTGTTTTCCCTCAAACCCATCCTCAATGTGTTGGGTGAGGTTGAGCTCTGTCCAGCACAGGTGCGGCCGGGACGGAAACCAGCTTGGTCTTTAGTCACCTTGGTGTCTGAGTGGCATGAGGCGTTGGAGTAGCAGCCTCTCATAGAGCTTGTAGGTGATGCAGAGGAGGGAAATGGGTCGGTAGCTCTTCGGGGATGATGGGTCTTTGCCAGGTTTGTGGCTTGTAACCACTTTGGCCTTTCTCCAGACAGAAGGGATGGTTTTCTGTGCCATGCATGTGTTCAGCATCCCCACGAGCCAGGTCTTTGCGTTAGGTCCCAGGTGCTGTATCATTTCTGCCAGTATGTCTTTTCCGGGTTTCAACTTTCCCTTTGCAGTTTTGAGTTATTCTAGGTTGAAGGGTTTGGTTTGAGGGCTGGCTGATTGTGGTTCGTCTGATACCACTGTGCGATGGTATTCTCCTATGGGTCGGCGGCGGTGTTGGTTACGACTGTTGGTCACCAGTTGTGATGCAACAGAGTTTGCTGTGACCGTTGTGAATTATGGGTTGTGTGGTCTTTGCCAAGACGGTGGATTGTGGCCCATGCCTTCCTGCTGTTATTTGTCATGTTGGTGTTCTCTATATCTTTTCGTCCTGGGCATGACGTTAAACTGTTCCGTTCGAGAGGACCGGCAACCCTCGAATGTAAACAGCCACGAAAGGAAACTATGTGTGTGTGAGGTGTTCTCTATCATTTCATTCCAGACTTTCCTTCGTTCATGCCCAACTTCACTGTCTATCTCCTGTGTTCTCCATTCATCTTGAGCGATACACAGTCGTCTGATATTCGGGGGGAGGTGCCGGCTGGCGCATAAAGGCACGGGACAGGTGTTGTCTTGACGCATACCGTGATGATGCGACAGGTGTCATTTAGGGCTGTGTCGACCAATTTGGTGTGACGTGATCGGCTCCAGCTTGAGCAGGCATACTCTGCTGTAGAGAAAGACAGGGCCATGGCAGTTGCACGGATTGTTTGTGGGTCTGCGCCCCACTTGGAGTTCACTAGTTTTCACAGGATGTTATTGTGGGTGTTGACCGTGGCTTTTGTGTTCTCCAGGTGTTTTTTGAAGGAGTTTCCTGTCCAGTGTAACTCTAAGATACATGGGATGGGTATGGTTGGAGAGTTTGTGACCATCCCAAGTGACGCTCAGTTCTTTTTTCGCGTCTCGGTTCCTCATGTGGAAGCTGCATAGTTGGGTTTGTGTGTGTCTTTCTTTTTCTGTCTTTCTTTCTTAGGACGGAGATCAAGGTAGACACCGTTGGAAGGCTCAACACAAGCCGAGGCCCCTAGAGATCCATCCCAAAGCTTCCCTCAGGGAGCACCAGCTAGCCAGCAAGCCCGCCCAGTCAGCCAACGCAGCCAGCCAGCCCCGCCAGTCAGCCAGTGTAGAAAGTCAGGCTGCCAAGCCAGCGCACATCAGCCCTTGCAACCAGCCATTGCAGCCAGCCTTGCTCAGTCAGGCGACCCTCAAATGTAAACAGCCACAAAACAGGTCTGTCATTCTGAGAGTGTAACACATGTAACCAAATGGACCATCCATTACATGTCTGTAACGCTGAGATTGTAACACATGTAACCAAATGGACACTTAAAGGTCTGTAACTCTGAGAGTGTAACACACATGTAACCAAATGGACCCTTACAGGTCTGTAACTCTGAGAGTATATATGGTGGCCGACGGGCATGTACAGGTCTAGTGTAACCAAATGGACCATTTGGTCCATGTCTGTAAGTCTGAGAGTGTAACACATATAACCAAATGGACCCTTACAGGTCCAACACTGTCGAATGAAATGTGGGAGGTCGGCAAGAGAAAGTTTTAAAAACCAAAGCAAATAATTCGAAAATGTTATTTTTGTGCTTCTGTGTTTTTCTTCTTTATATATTACTTTACTGTTGAAATGTAAAATTTACATTTCAACGAAAGGACCTGTAAATGACAACACAAAAACTAAGGCACTGGTGTCGTACTTCTGGTTTACCGGAACGGGGTTCAACTCCCTGCAGTGCCCTGCTGAATGTGTTGTATTTACATGGTTCATTGGTCCATGGTCTCAGAGGATTTTAAAAAAAAGGTGAAAATCGCGGAAAAGCGAAAGGCTATAGTCCATGGTGTCGGAAGGCATACTATAGTATGTCGTTTTTCATGATTTCGGAGGATTTGAAGAAAAGGTGAAAATCGCGGCAAAGCGAAAGGCTATAGCCCATGGTGTCGGAGGGCATGCTATACCATGTCGTTTTTCACGATTTCGGAGGATTTGAAAAAAAGGTGGAACTCGCGGAAATGCGAAAGGCTATAGTCCATGGTCACGGACCGCATACTGGTCAAGGTAATATACTAGTCTTATGAAGGTCATTTATACTGCTCAAGGTCATTGATATTGGTCAAGGTCATTGAGCGGCGTGCTATAGTGCGCGATTCTTCATCATTGAGGATTAGAAAAAAGTTGAAAATCAAAGAAAAGCGAAAGGCTATAGTCCATGGTGTCGGAGGGCATATTATAGTATGTCGTGTTTCACGATTTCGGAAGATTTGAAAAAAAGGTGAAAATCAAAGAAAAAGCGAAAGGCTATAGTCCATGGTGTCGGAGGGCATACTATAGTATGTCGTGTTTCACGATTTTGGAAGATTTGAAAAAAAGGTGGAAATCGCGGAAAAGCGAAAGGCTATAGCCCATGGTCTCGGAGGGCATGCTATAGTATAGCATGTCGTTTTTCATGATTTCGGAGGATTTGAAAAAAAGGTGAAAATCGCGGAAAAGCGAAAGGCTATAGCCCATGGTCTCGGAAGGCAAGTCGTTTTTCACGATTTCGGAGGATTTGAAGAAAAGGTGAAAAATCGCAGAAAAGCGAAAGGCTATAGCCCATGTTCTCGGAGGACATGCTATAGCATCGTTTTTCACGATTTCGGAGGATTTGAAAAAAAGGTGAAAAATCGCGGAAAAGCGAAAGGCTATAGTCCATGGTCACGGACCGCATACTGTTCAAGGTAATTTATACTGGTCAAGGTAATTTATACTGGTCAACGTAATTTACTACTCTTATGAAGCTCATTGATATTGGTCAAGGTCATTGAGCGGCGCGCTATAGTGCGCGATTCTACATCATTGTTGAGGATTAGAAAAAAGGTGAAAATCAAAGAAAAGCGAAAGGCTTTCCATGTCCATGGTGTCGGAGGGCATACTATAGTATGTCGTTTTTCACGATATCGGGGGATTTGAAAAAAAGGTGAAAATCACGGAAAAGCGAAAGGCTATAGCCCATGGTCTCGGAGGGCATGCATGCTATAGCATGTCGTGTTTCACGGTTTCGGAGGATTTTAAAAAAAGGTGAAAATCACTGAAAAGCGACAGGCTATAGTCCATGGTCTCGGAGCACATGCTACAGGGTGGCATTTTTCACGATTTTGGAAGATTTGAAAAAAAGGTGGAAATCGCGGAAAAGCGAAAGGCTATAGCCCATGGTCTCGGAGGGCATGCTATAGTATAGCATGTCGTTTTTCATGATTTCGGAGGATTTGAAGAAAAGGTGAAAAATCGCAGAAAAGCGAAAGGCTATAGCCCATGTTCTCGGAGGACATGCTATAGCATCGTTTTTCACGATTTCGGAGGATTTGAAAAAAAGGTGAAAATCACTGAAAAGCGACAGGCTATAGTCCATGGTCTCGGAGCACATGCTACAGGGTGGCATCTTTCACGGTTTCGGAGGATTTGAAAAAAAGGTGAAAATCACTGAAAAGCGACAGGCTATAGTCCATGGCCTCGGAGCACATGCTATAGGGTACCATTTTTCAAAATTTCGGAGGATTTGAAAAAAAGGTGAAAATCACTGAAAAGCGACAAGCTATAGTCCATGGTCTCGGAGCACATGCTATAGGGTGGCATTTTTCACGGTTTCGGAGGATTTGAAAAAAGGTGAAAATCACTGAAAAGCGACAGGCTATAGTCCATGGTCTCGGGGGTATTTTTCACGGTTTCGGAGGATTTGAAAAAAAGGTGAAAATCACTGAAAAGCGACAGGCTATAGTCCATGGTTTTGGAGCACATGCTACAGGGTGGCATTTTCACAGTTTCGGAGGATTTGATAAAAAGGTGAAAATCACTGAAAAGCGACAGGCTATAGTCCATGGTCTCGGAGCACATGCTACAGGGTGGCATTTTTCACGGTTTCGGAGGATTTGAAAAAAAGGTGAAAATCACTGAAAAGCGACAGGCTATAGTCCATGGTCTCGGAGCACATGCTACAGGGTGGCATTTTTCACGGTTTCGGAGGATTTGAAAAAAAGGTGAAAATCACTGAAAAGCGACAGGCTATAGTCCATGGTCTCGGAGCACATGCTACAGGGTGGCATTTTTCACGGTTTCGGAGGATTTGAAAAAAAGGTGAAAATCACTGAAAAGCGACAGGCTATAGTCCATGGTCTCGGAGCACATGCTACAGGGTGGCATTTTTCACGATTTTGGAAGATTTGAAAAAAAGGTGGAAATCGCGGAAAAGCGAAAGGCTATAGCCCATGGTCTCGGAGGGCATGCTATAGCTATAGTATAGCATGTCGTTTTTCATGATTTCGGAGGATTTGAAAAAAAGGTGAAAATCGCGGAAAAGCGACAGGCTATAGCCCATGGTCTCGGAGGGCATGTCGTTTTTCACGATTTCGGAGGATTTGAAGAAAAGGTGAAAAATCGCAGAAAAGCGAAAGGCTATAGCCCATGTTCTCGAAGGACATGCTATAGCATCGTTTTTCACGATTTCGGAGGATTTGAAAAAAAGGTGAAAATCACTGAAAAGCGACAGGCTATAGTCCATGGTCTCGGAGCACATGCTACAGGGTGGCATTTTTCACGGTTTCGGAGGATTTGAAAAAAAGGTGAAAATCACTGAAAAGCGACAGGCTATAGTCCATGGTCTCGGAGCACATGCTACAGGGTGGCATTTTTCACGGTTTCGGAGGATTTGAAAAAAAGGTGAAAATCACTGAAAAGCGACCGGCTATAGTCCATGGTCTCGGAGCACATGCTACAGGGTGGCATTTTTCACGGTTTCGGAGGATTTGAAAAAAAGGTGAAAATCACTGAAAAGCGACCGGCTATAGTCCATGGTCTCGGAGCACATGCTACAGGGTGGCATTTTTCACGGTTTCGGAGGATTTGAAAAAAAGGTGAAAATCACTGAAAAGCGACAGGCTATAGTCCATGGTCTCGGAGCACATGCTACAGGGTGGCATTTTTCACGGTTTCGGAGGATTTGAAAAAAAGGTGAAAATCACTGAAAAGCGACAGGCTATAGTCCATGGTCTCGGAGCACATGCTACAGGGTGGCATTTTTCACGGTTTCGGAGGATTTGAAAAAAAGGTGAAAATCACTGAAAAGCGACAGGCTATAGTCCATGGTCTCGGAGCACATGCTACAGGGTGGCATTTTTCACGGTTTCGGAGGATTTGAAAAAAAGGTGAAAATCACTGAAAAGCGACAGGCTATAGTCCATGGTCTCGGAGCACATGCTACAGGGTGGCATTTTTCACGGTTTCGGAGGATTTGAAAAAAAGGTGAAAATCACTGAAAAGCGACAGGCTATAGTCCATGGTCTCGGAGCACATGCTACAGGGTGGCATTTTTCACGGTTTCGGAGGATTTAAAAAAAAGGTGAAAATCACTGAAAAGCGACAGGCTATAGTCCATGGTCTCGGAGCACATGCTACAGGGTGGCATTTTTCACGGTTTCGGAGGATTTGGAAAAAAAGGTGAAAATCACTGAAAAGCGACAGGCTATAGTCCATGGTCTCGGAGCACATGCTACAGGGTGGCATTTTTCACGGTTTCGGAGGATTTAAAAAAAAAGGTGAAAATCACTGAAAAGCGACAGGCTATAGTCCATGGTCTCGGAGCACATGCTACAGGGTGGCATTTTTCACGGTTTCGGAGGACTTGAAAAAAAGGTGAAAATCACTGAAAAGCGACAGGCTATAGTCCATGGTCTCGGAGCACATGCTACAGGGTGGCATTTTTCACGGTTTCGGAGGATTTGAAAAAAAGGTGAAAATCACTGAAAAGCGACAGGCTATAGTCCATGGTCTCGGAGCACATGCTACAGGGTGGCATTTTTCACGGTTTCGGAGGATTTGAAAAAAAGGTGAAAATCACTGAAAAGCGACAGGCTATAGTCCATGGTCTCGGAGCACATGCTACAGGGTGGCATTTTTCACGGTTTCGGAGGATTTGAAAAAAAGGTGAAAATCACTGAAAAGCGACAGGCTATAGTCCATGGTCTCGGAGCACATGCTACAGGGTGGCATTTTTCACGGTTTCGGAGGATTTGAAAAAAAGGTGAAAATCACTGAAAAGCGACAGGCTATAGTCCATGGTCTCGGAGCACATGCTACAGGGTGGCATTTTTCACGGTTTCGGAGGATTTGAAAAAAAGGTGAAAATCACTGAAAAGCGACAGGCTATAGTCCATGGTCTCGGAGCACATGCTACAGGGTGGCATTTTTCACGGTTTCGGAGGATTTGAAAAAAAGGTGAAAATCACTGAAAAGCGACAGGCTATAGTCCATGGTCTCGGAGCACATGCTACAGGGTGGCATTTTTCACGGTTTCGGAGGATTTGAAAAAAAGGTGAAAATCACTGAAAAGCGACAGGCTATAGTCCATGGTCTCGGAGCACATGCTACAGGGTGGCATTTTTCACGGTTTCGGAGGATTTGAAAAAAAGGTGAAAATCACTGAAAAGCGACAGGCTATAGTCCATGGTCTCGGAGCACATGCTACAGGGTGGCATTTTTCACGGTTTCGGAGGATTTGAAAAAAAGGTGAAAATCACTGAAAAGCGACAGGCTATAGTCCATGTTCTCGGAGCACATGCTACAGGGTGGCATTTTTCACGGTTTCGGAGGATTTGAAAAAAAGGTGAAAATCACTGAAAAGCGACAGGCTATAGTCCATGGTCTCGGAGCACATGCTACAGGGTGGCATTTTTCACGGTTTCGGAGGATTTGAAAAAAAGGTGAAAATCACTGAAAAGCGACAGGCTATAGTCCATGGTCTCGGAGCACATGCTACAGGGTGGCATTTTTCACGGTTTCGGAGGATTTGAAAAAAAGGTGAAAATCACTGAAAAGCGACAGGCTATAGTCCATGGTCTCGGAGCACATGCTACAGGGTGGCATTTTTCACGGTTTCGGAGGATTTGAAAAAAAGGTGAAAATCACTGAAAAGCGACAGGCTATAGTCCATGGTCTCGGAGCACATGCTACAGGGTGGCATTTTTCACGGTTTCGGAGGATTTGAAAAAAAGGTGAAAATCACTGAAAAGCGACAGGCTATAGTCCATGGTCTCGGAGCACATGCTACAGGGTGGCATTTTTCACGGTTTCGGAGGATTTGAAAAAAAGGTGAAAATCACTGAAAAGCGACAGTCTATAGTCCATGGTCTCGGAGCACATGCTACAGGGTGGCATTTTTCACGGTTTCGGAGGATTTGAAAAAAAGGTGAAAATCACTGAAAAGCGACCGGCTATAGTCCATGGTCTCGGAGCACATGCTACAGGGTGGCATTTTTCACGGTTTCGGAGGATTTGAAAAAAAGGTGAAAATCACTGAAAAGCGACCGGCTATAGTCCATGGTCTCGGAGCACATGCTACAGGGTGGCATTTTTCACGGTTTCGGAGGATTTGAAAAAAAGGTGAAAATCACTGAAAAGCGACCGGCTATAGTCCATGGTCTCGGAGCACATGCTACAGGGTGGCATTTTTCACGGTTTCGGAGGATTTGAAAAAAAGATGAAAATCACTGAAAAGCGACCGGCTATAGTCCATGGTCTCGGAGCACATGCTACAGGGTGGCATTTTTCACGGTTTCGGAGGATTTGAAAAAAAGGTGAAAATCACTGAAAAGCGACAGGCTATAGTCCATGGTCTCGGAGCACATGCTACAGGGTGGCATTTTTCACGGTTTCGGAGGATTTGAAAAAAAGGTGAAAATCACTGAAAAGCGACAGGCTATAGTCCATGGTCTCGGAGCACATGCTACAGGGTGGCATTTTTCACGGTTTCGGAGGATTTGAAAAAAAGGTGAAAATCACTGAAAAGCGACAGGCTATAGTCCATGGTCTCGGAGCACATGCTACAGGGTGGCATTTTTCACGGTTTCGGAGGATTTGAAAAAAAGGTGAAAATCACTGAAAAGCGACAGGCTATAGTCCATGGTCTCGGAGCACATGCTACAGGGTGGCATTTTTCACGGTTTCGGAGGATTTGAAAAAAAGGTGAAAATCACTGAAAAGCGACAGGCTATAGTCCATGGTCTCGGAGCACATGCTACAGGGTGGCATTTTTCACGGTTTCGGAGGATTTAAAAAAAAGGTGAAAATCACTGAAAAGCGACAGGCTATAGTCCATGGTCTCGGAGCACATGCTACAGGGTGGCATTTTTCACGGTTTCGGAGGATTTGGAAAAAAAGGTGAAAATCACTGAAAAGCGACAGGCTATAGTCCATGGTCTCGGAGCACATGCTACAGGGTGGCATTTTTCACGGTTTCGGAGGATTTAAAAAAAAGGTGAAAATCACTGAAAAGCGACAGGCTATAGTCCATGGTCTCGGAGCACATGCTACAGGGTGGCATTTTTCACGGTTTCGGAGGACTTGAAAAAAAGGTGAAAATCACTGAAAAGCGACAGGCTATAGTCCATGGTCTCGGAGCACATGCTACAGGGTGGCATTTTTCACGGTTTCGGAGGATTTGAAAAAAAGGTGAAAATCACTGAAAAGCGACAGGCTATAGTCCATGGTCTCGGAGCACATGCTACAGGGTGGCATTTTTCACGGTTTCGGAGGATTTGAAAAAAAGGTGAAAATCACTGAAAAGCGACAGGCTATAGTCCATGGTCTCGGAGCACATGCTACAGGGTGGCATTTTTCACGGTTTCGGAGGATTTGAAAAAAAGGTGAAAATCACTGAAAAGCGACAGGCTATAGTCCATGGTCTCGGAGCACATGCTACAGGGTGGCATTTTTCACGGTTTCGGAGGATTTGAAAAAAAGGTGAAAATCACTGAAAAGCGACAGGCTATAGTCCATGGTCTCGGAGCACATGCTACAGGGTGGCATTTTTCACGGTTTCGGAGGATTTGAAAAAAAGGTGAAAATCACTGAGAAAAGCGACAGGCTATAGTCCATGGTCTCGGAGCACATGCTACAGGGTGGCATTTTTCACGGTTTCGGAGGATTTGAAAAAAGGTGAAAATCACTGAAAAGCGACAGGCTATAGTCCATGGTCTCGGAGCACATGCTACAGGGTGGCATTTTTCACGGTTTCGGAGGATTTGAAAAAAAGGTGAAAATCACTGAAAAGCGACAGGCTATAGTCCATGGTCTCGGAGCACATGCTACAGGGTGGCATTTTTCACGGTTTCGGAGGATTTGAAAAAAAGGTGAAAATCACTGAAAAGCGACAGGCTATAGTCCATGGTCTCGGAGCACATGCTACAGGGTGGCATTTTTCACGGTTTCGGAGGATTTGAAAAAAGGTGAAAATCACTGAAAAGCGGACAGGCTATAGTCCATGGTCTCGGAGCACATGCTACAGGGTGGCATTTTTCACGGTTTCGGAGGATTTGAAAAAAAGGTGAAAATCACTGAAAAGCGACAGGCTATAGTCCATGGTCTCGGAGCACATGCTACAGGGTGGCATTTTTCACGGTTTCGGAGGATTTGAAAAAAAGGTGAAATCACTGAAAAGCGACAGGCTATAGTCCATGGTCTCGGAGCACATGCTACAGGGTGGCATTTTTCACGGTTTCGGAGGATTTGAAAAAAAGGTGAAAATCACTGAAAAGCGACAGGCTATAGTCCATGGTCTCGGAGCACATGCTACAGGGTGGCATTTTTCACGGTTTCGGAGGATTTGAAAAAAAGGTGAAAATCACTGAAAAGCGACAGGCTATAGTCCATGGTCTCGGAGCACATGCTACAGGGTGGCATTTTTCACGGTTTCGGAGGATTTGAAAAAAAGGTGAAAATCACTGAAAAGCGACAGGCTATAGTCCATGGTCTCGGAGCACATGCTACAGGGTGGCATTTTTCACGGTTTCGGAGGATTTGAAAAAAAGGTGAAAATCACTGAAAAGCGACAGGCTATAGTCCATGGTCTCGGAGCACATGCTACAGGGTGGCATTTTTCACGGTTTCGGAGGATTGAAAAAAAGGTGAAAATCACTGAAAAGCGACAGGCTATAGTCCATGGTCTCGGAGCACATGCTACAGGGTGGCATTTTTCACGGTTTCGGAGGATTTGAAAAAAGGTGAAAATCACTGAAAAGCGACAGGCTATAGTCCATGGTCTCGGAGCACATGCTACAGGGTGGCATTTTTCACGGTTTCGGAGGATTTGAAAAAAAGGTGAAAATCACTGAAAAGCGACAGGCTATAGTCCATGGTCTCGGAGCACATGCTACAGGGTGGCATTTTTCACGGTTTCGGAGGATTTGAAAAAAAGGTGAAAATCACTGAAAAGCGACAGGCTATAGTCCATGGTCTCGGAGCACTTGCTACAGGGTGGCATTTTTCACGGTTTCGGAGGATTTGAAAAAAAGGTGAAAATCACTGAAAAGCGACAGGCTATAGTCCATGGTCTCGGAGCACATGCTACAGGGTGGCATTTTTCACGGTTTCGGAGGATTTGAAAAAAAGGTGAAAATCACTGAAAAGCGACAGGCTATAGTCCATGGTCTCGGAGCACATGCTACAGGGTGGCATTTTTCACGGTTTCGGAGGATTTGAAAAAAAGGTGAAAATCACTGAAAAGCGACAGGCTATAGTCCATGGTCTCGGAGCACATGCTACAGGGTGGCATTTTTCACGGTTTCGGAGGATTTGAAAAAAAGGTGAAAATCACTGAAAAGCGACAGGCTATAGTCCATGGTCTCGGAGCACATGCTACAGGGTGGCATTTTTCACGGTTTCGGAGGATTTGAAAAAAGGTGAAAATCACTGAAAAGCGACAGGCTATAGTCCATGGTCTCGGAGCACATGCTACAGGGTGGCATTTTTCACGGTTTCGGAGGATTTGAAAAAAAGGTGAAAATCACTGAAAAGCGACAGGCTATAGTCCATGGTCTCGGAGCACATGCTACAGGGTGGCATTTTTCACGGTTTCGGAGGATTTGAAAAAAAGGTGAAAATCACTGAAAAGCGACAGGCTATAGTCCATGGTCTCGGAGCACATGCTACAGGGTGGCATTTTTCACGGTTTCGGAGGATTTGAAAAAAAGGTGAAAATCACTGAAAAGCGACAGGCTATAGTCCATGGTCTCGGAGCACATGCTACAGGGTGGCATTTTTCACGGTTTCGGAGGATTTGAAAAAAGGTGAAAATCACTGAAAAGCGACAGGCTATAGTCCATGGTCTCGGAGCACATGCTACAGGGTGGCATTTTTCACGGTTTCGGAGGATTTGAAAAAAAGGTGAAAATCACTGAAAAGCGACAGGCTATAGTCCATGGTCTCGGAGCACATGCTACAGGGTGGCATTTTTCACGGTTTCGGAGGATTTGAAAAAAAGGTGAAAATCACTGAAAAGCGACAGGCTATAGTCCATGGTCTCGGAGCACATGCTACAGGGTGGCATTTTTCACGGTTTCGGAGGATTTGAAAAAAAGGTGAAAATCACTGAAAAGCGACAGGCTATAGTCCATGGTCTCGGAGCACATGCTACAGGGTGGCATTTTTCACGGTTTCGGAGGATTTGAAAAAAAGGTGAAAATCACTGAAAAGCGACAGGCTATAGTCCATGGTCTCGGAGCACATGCTACAGGGTGGCATTTTTCACGGTTTCGGAGGATTTGAAAAAAAGGTGAAAATCACTGAAAAGCGACAGGCTATAGTCCATGGTCTCGGAGCACATGCTACAGGGTGGCATTTTTCACGGTTTCGGAGGATTTGAAAAAAAGGTGAAAATCACTGAAAAGCGACAGGCTATAGTCCATGGTCTCGGAGCACATGCTACAGGGTGGCATTTTTCACGGTTTCGGAGGATTTGAAAAAAAGGTGAAAATCACTGAAAAGCGACAGGCTATAGTCCATGGTCTCGGAGCACATGCTACAGGGTGGCATTTTTCACGGTTTCGGAGGATTTGAAAAAAAGGTGAAAATCACTGAAAAGCGACAGGCTATAGTCCATGGTCTCGGAGCACATGCTACAGGGTGGCATTTTTCACGGTTTCGGAGGATTTGAAAAAAAGGTGAAAATCACTGAAAAGCGACAGGCTATAGTCCATGGTCTCGGAGCACATGCTACAGGGTGGCATTTTTCACGGTTTCGGAGGATTTGAAAAAAAGGTGAAAATCACTGAAAAGCGACAGGCTATAGTCCATGGTCTCGGAGCACATGCTACAGGGTGGCATTTTTCACGGTTTCGGAGGATTTGAAAAAAAGGTGAAAATCACTGAAAAGCGACAGGCTATAGTCCATGGTCTCGGAGCACATGCTACAGGGTGGCATTTTTCACGGTTTCGGAGGATTTGAAAAAAGGTGAAAATCACTGAAAAGCGACAGGCTATAGTCCATGGTCTCGGAGCACATGCTACAGGGTGGCATTTTTCACGGTTTCGGAGGACTTGAAAAAAAGGTGAAAATCACTGAAAAGCGACAGGCTATAGTCCATGGTCTCGGAGCACATGCTACAGGGTGGCATTTTTCACGGTTTCGGAGGATTTGAAAAAAAGGTGAAAATCACTGAAAAGCGACAGGCTATAGTCCATGGTCTCGGAGCACATGCTACAGGGTGGCATTTTTCACGGTTTCGGAGGATTTGAAAAAAAGGTGAAAATCACTGAAAAGCGACAGGCTATAGTCCATGGTCTCGGAGCACATGCTACAGGGTGGCATTTTTACGGTTTCGGAGGATTTGAAAAAAAGGTGAAAATCACTGAAAAGCGACAGGCTATAGTCCATGGTCTCGGAGCACATGCTACAGGGTGGCATTTTTCACGGTTTCGGAGGATTTGAAAAAAAGGTGAAAATCACTGAAAAGCGACAGGCTATAGTCCATGGTCTCGGAGCACATGCTACAGGGTGGCATTTTTCACGGTTTCGGAGGATTTGAAAAAAAAGGTGAAAATCACTGAAAAGCGACAGGCTATAGTCCATGGTCTCGGAGCACTTGCTACAGGGTGGCATTTTTCACGGTTTCGGAGGATTTGAAAAAAAGGTGAAAATCACTGAAAAGCGACAGGCTATAGTCCATGGTCTCGGAGCACATGCTACAGGGTGGCATTTTTCACGGTTTCGGAGGATTTGAAAAAAAGGTGAAAATCACTGAAAAGCGACAGGCTATAGTCCATGGTCTCGGAGCACATGCTACAGGGTGGCATTTTTCACGGTTTCGGAGGATTTGAAAAAAAGGTGAAAATCACTGAAAAGCGACAGGCTATAGTCCATGGTCTCGGAGCACATGCTACAGGGTGGCATTTTTCACGGTTTCGGAGGATTTGAAAAAAAGGTGAAAATCACTGAAAAGCGACAGGCTATAGTCCATGGTCTCGGAGCACATGCTACAGGGTGGCATTTTTCACGGTTTCGGAGGATTTGAAAAAAAGGTGAAAATCACTGAAAAGCGACAGGCTATAGTCCATGGTCTCGGAGCACATGCTACAGGGTGGCATTTTTCACGGTTTCGGAGGATTTGAAAAAAAGGTGAAAATCACTGAAAAGCGACAGGCTATAGTCCATGGTCTCGGAGCACATGCTACAGGGTGGCATTTTTCACGGTTTCGGAGGATTTGAAAAAAAGGTGAAAATCACTGAAAAGCGACAGGCTATAGTCCATGGTCTCGGAGCACATGCTACAGGGTGGCATTTTTCACGGTTTCGGAGGATTTGAAAAAAAGGTGAAAATCACTGAAAAGCGACAGGCTATAGTCCATGGTCTCGGAGCACATGCTACAGGGTGGCATTTTTCACGGTTTCGGAGGATTTGAAAAAAAGGTGAAAATCACTGAAAAGCGACAGGCTATAGTCCATGGTCTCGGAGCACATGCTACAGGGTGGCATTTTTCACGGTTTCGGAGGATTTGAAAAAAAGGTGAAAATCACTGAAAAGCGACAGGCTATAGTCCATGGTCTCGGAGCACATGCTACAGGGTGGCATTTTTCACGGTTTCGGAGGATTTGAAAAAAAGGTGAAAATCACTGAAAAGCGACAGGCTATAGTCCATGGTCTCGGAGCACATGCTACAGGGTGGCATTTTTCACGGTTTCGGAGGATTTGAAAAAAAGGTGAAAATCACTGAAAAGCGACAGGCTATAGTCCATGGTCTCGGAGCACATGCTACAGGGTGGCATTTTTCACGGTTTCGGAGGATTTGAAAAAAAGGTGAAAATCACTGAAAAGCGACAGGCTATAGTCCATGGTCTCGGAGCACATGCTACAGGGTGGCATTTTTCACGGTTTCGGAGGATTTGAAAAAAAGGTGAAAATCACTGAAAAGCGACAGGCTATAGTCCATGGTCTCGGAGCACATGCTACAGGGTGGCATTTTTCACGGTTTCGGAGGATTTGAAAAAAAGGTGAAAATCACTGAAAAGCGACAGGCTATAGTCCATGGTCTCGGAGCACATGCTACAGGGTGGCATTTTTCACGGTTTCGGAGGATTTGAAAAAAAGGTGAAAATCACTGAAAAGCGACAGGCTATAGTCCATGGTCTCGGAGCACATGCTACAGGGTGGCATTTTTCACGGTTTCGGAGGATTTGAAAAAAAGGTGAAAATCACTGAAAAGCGACAGGCTATAGTCCATGGTCTCGGAGCACATGCTACAGGGTGGCATTTTTCACGGTTTCGGAGGATTTGAAAAAAAGGTGAAAATCACTGAAAAGCGACAGGCTATAGTCCATGGTCTCGGAGCACATGCTACAGGGTGGCATTTTTCACGGTTTCGGAGGATTTGAAAAAAAGGTGAAAATCACTGAAAAGCGACAGGCTATAGTCCATGGTCTCGGAGCACATGCTACAGGGTGGCATTTTTCACGGTTTCGGAGGATTTGAAAAAAAGGTGAAAATCACTGAAAAGCGACAGGCTATAGTCCATGGTCTCGGAGCACATGCTACAGGGTGGCATTTTTCACGGTTTCGGAGGATTTGAAAAAAAGGTGAAAATCACTGAAAAGCGACAGGCTATAGTCCATGGTCTCGGAGCACATGCTACAGGGTGGCATTTTTCACGGTTTCGGAGGATTTGAAAAAAAGGTGAAAATCACTGAAAAGCGACAGGCTATAGTCCATGGTCTCGGAGCACATGCTACAGGGTGGCATTTTTCACGGTTTCGGAGGATTTGAAAAAAAGGTGAAAATCACTGAAAAGCGACAGGCTATAGTCCATGGTCTCGGAGCACATGCTACAGGGTGGCATTTTTCACGGTTTCGGAGGATTTGAAAAAAAGGTGAAAATCACTGAAAAGCGACAGGCTATAGTCCATGGTCTCGGAGCACATGCTACA
This sequence comes from Electrona antarctica, assembly GCF_951216825.1. Classification (NCBI taxonomy): domain Eukaryota; kingdom Metazoa; phylum Chordata; class Actinopteri; order Myctophiformes; family Myctophidae; genus Electrona; species Electrona antarctica. Next base: position 30,279,188 of record NC_136794.1, read on the forward strand.
GGGTGGCATTTTTCACGGTTTCGGAGGATTTGAAAAAAAGGTGAAAATCACTGAAAAGCGACAGGCTATAGTCCATGGTCTCGGAGCACATGCTACAGGGTGGCATTTTTCACGGTTTCGGAGGATTTGAAAAAAAGGTGAAAATCACTGAAAAGCGACAGGCTATAGTCCATGGTCTCGGAGCACATGCTACAGGGTGGCATTTTTCACGGTTTCGGAGGATTTGAAAAAAAGGTGAAAATCACTGAAAAGCGACAGGCTATAGTCCATGGTCTCGGAGCACATGCTACAGGGTGGCATTTTTCACGGTTTCGGAGGATTTGAAAAAAAGGTGAAAATCACTGAAAAGCGACAGGCTATAGTCCATGGTCTCGGAGCACATGCTACAGGGTGGCATTTTTCACGGTTTCGGAGGATTTGAAAAAAAGGTGAAAATCACTGAAAAGCGACAGGCTATAGTCCATGGTCTCGGAGCACATGCTACAGGGTGGCATTTTTCACGGTTTCGGAGGATTTGAAAAAAAGGTGAAAATCACTGAAAAGCGACAGGCTATAGTCCATGGTCTCGGAGCACATGCTACAGGGTGGCATTTTTCACGGTTTCGGAGGATTTGAAAAAAAGGTGAAAATCACTGAAAAGCGACAGGCTATAGTCCATGGTCTCGGAGCACATGCTACAGGGTGGCATTTTTCACGGTTTCGGAGGATTTGAAAAAAAGGTGAAAATCACTGAAAAGCGACAGGCTATAGTCCATGGTCTCGGAGCACATGCTACAGGGTGGCATTTTTCACGGTTTCGGAGGATTTGAAAAAAAGGTGAAAATCACTGAAAAGCGACAGGCTATAGTCCATGGTCTCGGAGCACATGCTACAGGGTGGCATTTTTCACGGTTTCGGAGGACTTGAAAAAAAGGTGAAAATCACTGAAAAGCGACAGGCTATAGTCCATGGTCTCGGAGCACATGCTACAGGGTGGCATTTTTCACGGTTTCGGAGGATTTGAAAAAAAGGTGAAAATCACTGAAAAGCGACAGGCTATAGTCCATGGTCTCGGAGCACATGCTACAGGGTGGCATTTTTCACGGTTTCGGAGGATTTGAAAAAAAGGTGAAAATCACTGAAAAGCGACAGGCTATAGTCCATGGTCTCGGAGCACATGCTACAGGGTGGCATTTTTCACGGTTTCGGAGGATTTGAAAAAAAGGTGAAAATCACTGAAAAGCGACAGGCTATAGTCCATGGTCTCGGAGCACATGCTACAGGGTGGCATTTTTCACGGTTTCGGAGGATTTGAAAAAAAGGTGAAAATCACTGAAAAGCGACAGGCTATAGTCCATGGTCTCGGAGCACATGCTACAGGGTGGCATTTTTCACGGTTTCGGAGGATTTGAAAAAAAGGTGAAAATCACTGAAAAGCGACAGGCTATAGTCCATGGTCTCGGAGCACATGCTACAGGGTGGCATTTTTCACGGTTTCGGAGGATTTGAAAAAAAGGTGAAAATCACTGAAAAGCGACAGGCTATAGTCCATGGTCTCGGAGCACATGCTACAGGGTGGCATTTTTCACGGTTTCGGAGGATTTGAAAAAAAGGTGAAAATCACTGAAAAGCGACAGGCTATAGTCCATGGTCTCGGAGCACATGCTACAGGGTGGCATTTTTCACGGTTTCGGAGGATTTGAAAAAAAGGTGAAAATCACTGAAAAGCGACAGGCTATAGTCCATGGTCTCGGAGCACATGCTACAGGGTGGCATTTTTCACGGTTTCGGAGGATTTGAAAAAAAGGTGAAAATCACTGAAAAGCGACAGGCTATAGTCCATGGTCTCGGAGCACATGCTACAGGGTGGCATTTTTCACGGTTTCGGAGGATTTGAAAAAAAGGTGAAAATCACTGAAAAGCGACAGGCTATAGTCCATGGTCTCGGAGCACATGCTACAGGGTGGCATTTTTCACGGTTTCGGAGGATTTGAAAAAAAGGTGAAAATCACTGAAAAGCGACAGGCTATAGTCCATGGTCTCGGAGCACATGCTACAGGGTGGCATTTTTCACGGTTTCGGAGGATTTGAAAAAAAGGTGAAAATCACTGAAAAGCGACAGGCTATAGTCCATGGTCTCGGAGCACATGCTACAGGGTGGCATTTTTCACGGTTTCGGAGGATTTGAAAAAAAGGTGAAAATCACTGAAAAGCGACAGGCTATAGTCCATGGTCTCGGAGCACATGCTACAGGGTGGCATTTTTCACGGTTTCGGAGGATTTGAAAAAAAGGTGAAAATCACTGAAAAGCGACAGGCTATAGTCCATGGTCTCGGAGCACATGCTACAGGGTGGCATTTTTCACGGTTTCGGAGGATTTGAAAAAAAGGTGAAAATCACTGAAAAGCGACAGGCTATAGTCCATGGTCTCGGAGCACATGCTACAGGGTGGCATTTTTCACGGTTTCGGAGGATTTGAAAAAAAGGTGAAAATCACTGAAAAGCGACAGGCTATAGTCCATGGTCTCGGAGCACATGCTACAGGGTGGCATTTTTCACGGTTTCGGAGGATTTGAAAAAAAGGTGAAAATCACTGAAAAGCGACAGGCTATAGTCCATGGTCTCGGAGCACATGCTACAGGGTGGCATTTTTCACGGTTTCGGAGGATTTGAAAAAAAGGTGAAAATCACTGAAAAGCGACAGGCTATAGTCCATGGTCTCGGAGCACATGCTACAGGGTGGCATTTTTCACGGTTTCGGAGGATTTGAAAAAAAGGTGAAAATCACTGAAAAGCGACAGGCTATAGTCCATGGTCTCGGAGCACATGCTACAGGGTGGCATTTTTCACGGTTTCGGAGGATTTGAAAAAAAGGTGAAAATCACTGAAAAGCGACAGGCTATAGTCCATGGTCTCGGAGCACATGCTACAGGGTGGCATTTTTCACGGTTTCGGAGGATTTGAAAAAAAGGTGAAAATCACTGAAAAGCGACAGGCTATAGTCCATGGTCTCGGAGCACATGCTACAGGGTGGCATTTTTCACGGTTTCGGAGGATTTGAAAAAAAGGTGAAAATCACTGAAAAGCGACAGGCTATAGTCCATGGTCTCGGAGCACATGCTACAGGGTGGCATTTTTCACGGTTTCGGAGGATTTGAAAAAAAGGTGAAAATCACTGAAAAGCGACAGGCTATAGTCCATGGTCTCGGAGCACATGCTACAGGGTGGCATTTTTCACGGTTTCGGAGGATTTGAAAAAAAGGTGAAAATCACTGAAAAGCGACAGGCTATAGTCCATGGTCTCGGAGCACATGCTACAGGGTGGCATTTTTCACGGTTTCGGAGGATTTGAAAAAAAGGTGAAAATCACTGAAAAGCGACAGGCTATAGTCCATGGTCTCGGAGCACATGCTACAGGGTGGCATTTTTCACGGTTTCGGAGGATTTGAAAAAAGGTGAAAATCACTGAAAAGCGACAGGCTATAGTCCATGGTCTCGGAGCACATGCTACAGGGTGGCATTTTTCACGGTTTCGGAGGACTTGAAAAAAAGGTGAAAATCACTGAAAAGCGACAGGCTATAGTCCATGGTCTCGGAGCACATGCTACAGGGTGGCATTTTTCACGGTTTCGGAGGATTTGAAAAAAAGGTGAAAATCACTGAAAAGCGACAGGCTATAGTCCATGGTCTCGGAGCACATGCTACAGGGTGGCATTTTTCACGGTTTCGGAGGATTTGAAAAAAAGGTGAAAATCACTGAAAAGCGACAGGCTATAGTCCATGGTCTCGGAGCACATGCTACAGGGTGGCATTTTTCACGGTTTCGGAGGATTTGAAAAAAAGGTGAAAATCACTGAAAAGCGACAGGCTATAGTCCATGGTCTCGGAGCACATGCTACAGGGTGGCATTTTTCACGGTTTCGGAGGATTTGAAAAAAAGGTGAAAATCACTGAAAAGCGACAGGCTATAGTCCATGGTCTCGGAGCACATGCTACAGGGTGGCATTTTTCACGGTTTCGGAGGATTTGAAAAAAAGGTGAAAATCACTGAAAAGCGACAGGCTATAGTCCATGGTCTCGGAGCACATGCTACAGGGTGGCATTTTTCACGGTTTCGGAGGATTTGAAAAAAAGGTGAAAATCACTGAAAAGCGACAGGCTATAGTCCATGGTCTCGGAGCACATGCTACAGGGTGGCATTTTTCACGGTTTCAGAGGATTTGAAAAAAAGGTGAAAATCACTGAAAAGCGACAGGCTATAGTCCATGGTCTCGGAGCACATGCTACAGGGTGGCATTTTTCACGGTTTCGGAGGATTTGAAAAAAAGGTGAAAATCACTGAAAAGCGACAGGCTATAGTCCATGGTCTCGGAGCACATGCTACAGGGTGGCATTTTTCACGGTTTCGGAGGATTTGAAAAAAAGGTGAAAATCACTGAAAAGCGACAGGCTATAGTCCATGGTCTCGGAGCACATGCTACAGGGTGGCATTTTTCACGGTTTCGGAGGATTTGAAAAAAAGGTGAAAATCACTGAAAAGCGACAGGCTATAGTCCATGGTCTCGGAGCACATGCTACAGGGTGGCATTTTTCACGGTTTCGGAGGATTTGAAAAAAAGGTGAAAATCACTGAAAAGCGACAGGCTATAGTCCATGGTCTCGGAGCACATGCTACAGGGTGGCATTTTTCACGGTTTCGGAGGATTTGAAAAAAAGGTGAAAATCACTGAAAAGCGACAGGCTATAGTCCATGGTCTCGGAGCACATGCTACAGGGTGGCATTTTTCACGGTTTCGGAGGATTTGAAAAAAAGGTGAAAATCACTGAAAAGCGACAGGCTATAGTCCATGGTCTCGGAGCACATGCTACAGGGTGGCATTTTTCACGGTTTCGGAGGATTTGAAAAAAAGGTGAAAATCACTGAAAAGCGACAGGCTATAGTCCATGGTCTCGGAGCACATGCTACAGGGTGGCATTTTTCACGGTTTCGGAGGATTTGAAAAAAAGGTGAAAATCACTGAAAAGCGACAGGCTCTAGTCCATGGTCTCGGAGCACATGCTACAGGGTGGAATTTTTCACGGTTTCGGAGGATTTGAAAAAAAGGTGAAAATCACTGAAAAGCGACAGGCTATAGTCCATGCTCTCGGAGCACATGCTACAGGGTGGCATTTTTCACGGTTTCGGAGGATTTGAAAAAAAGGTGAAAATCACTGAAAAGCGACAGGCTATAGTCCATGGTCTCGGAGCACATGCTACAGGGTAGGGCATTCACTAAAAAATCGATTTATCGATTTCATTAACACAAGTCGATTCACATTAGGACAAGTCGAAAGTTGAAAAAAAAAAAAAAAAAAAAAAAAAGTTTTCCCCATATCATATTTTGTATTGTGTTCTCGGGCCGCTGCGCTGTGCTGCGCGCTGCTGCTGGCGCTGTGTGCCAATGATGCCCCCTCTCCTGTTGTGTTATCTTTTCTGGTCTGTGTTGAGTGATCCAACTATTGCAACTTCAACGGGGGAGAGAGAGAGAGAGAGTCGCGTTAGAGAGAGAGAGAGAGAGAGAGAAAGAGAGAGACGCGTTAGAGAGAGAGAGAGAGAGAGACTCAGAGAGAGAGAGAGAGAAGGGCGGTCGCGTTAGCAACAGGCTAAGCTCACAGCATATCGCTACGTTCGTTCTATAAAGGGTAGATCCGCCACCGTTTGGGGGGCTGCTGAGCCCCCAAACGGTAGCGATCTACCCTTTAATAGAACAAACGTACGGGTACATTCGTTGCATGAAGCGTAGATCTGCGAGCTCACAGGCTGGGGCAGCCCTCACTTCCCCCTCCGAGTCAGCGGCCGCATGGTCTAAAGTGCCTGCCCAATTTGAGGCTTTTTTATTCCTTTTCTCTTCCCCGTGGCCGGCGGCCCAACAAACGGTTCGCGACCGGGCCGTGAGCCTCTCCGCGGCCCACGGGGACGTGCGACGCACACACTGTTTAGTATTTACTATTATAGTTTTATGTTTTGATAATCAGCGCTTTGCCATATAGATGATACATACACTGTGCCATATTGGAGAGGCCACTGTGTGTGTGCGCAGTGCTTTGTTTGACATGCTCCGTATTAAAGCGCGCGCACCTCCACCACCCCCCCCCCCCCCCCCCCGTCGTACAAAACGATAAATCGACTCAACTTCGACTTTACTGTCTGACAAGTCGACTTGGAAAAATCTCAAGTCGTTAATGCCCTACTACAGGGTGGCATTTTTCACGGTTTCGGAGGATTTGAAAAAAAGGTGAAAATCACTGAAAAGCGACAGGCTCTAGTCCATGGTCTCGGAGCACATGCTACAGGGTGGAATTTTTCACGGTTTCGGAGGATTTGAAAAAAAGGTGAAAATCACTGAAAAGCGACAGGCTATAGTCCATGCTCTCGGAGCACATGCTACAGGGTGGCATTTTTCACGGTTTCGGAGGATTTGAAAAAAAGGTGAAAATCACTGAAAAGCGACAGGCTATAGTCCATGGTCTCGGAGCACATGCTACAGGGTAGGGCATTCACTAAAAAATCGATTTATCGATTTCATTAACACAAGTCGATTCACATTAGGACAAGTCGAAAGTTGAAAAAAAAAAAAAAAAAAAAAAAAAGTTTTCCCCATATCATATTTTGTATTGTGTTCTCGGGCCGCTGCGCTGTGCTGCGCGCTGCTGCTGGCGCTGTGTGCCAATGATGCCCCCTCTCCTGTTGTGTTATCTTTTCTGGTCTGTGTTGAGTGATCCAACTATTGCAACTTCAACGGGGGAGAGAGAGAGAGAGAGTCGCGTTAGAGAGAGAGAGAGAGAGAGAGAGAAAGAGAGAGACGCGTTAGAGAGAGAGAGAGAGAGAGACTCAGAGAGAGAGAGAGAGAAGGGCGGTCGCGTTAGCAACAGGCTAAGCTCACAGCATATCGCTACGTTCGTTCTATAAAGGGTAGATCCGCCACCGTTTGGGGGGCTGCTGAGCCCCCAAACGGTAGCGATCTACCCTTTAATAGAACAAACGTACGGGTACATTCGTTGCATGAAGCGTAGATCTGCGAGCTCACAGGCTGGGGCAGCCCTCACTTCCCCCTCCGAGTCAGCGGCCGCATGGTCTAAAGTGCCTGCCCAATTTGAGGCTTTTTTATTCCTTTTCTCTTCCCCGTGGCCGGCGGCCCAACAAACGGTTCGCGACCGGGCCGTGAGCCTCTCCGCGGCCCACGGGGACGTGCGACGCACACACTGTTTAGTATTTACTATTATAGTTTTATGTTTTGATAATCAGCGCTTTGCCATATAGATGATACATACACTGTGCCATATTGGAGAGGCCACTGTGTGTGTGCGCAGTGCTTTGTTTGACATGCTCCGTATTAAAGCGCGCGCACCTCCAAAAAGGTGAAAATCACTGAAAAGCGACAGGCTATAGTCCATGGTCTCGGAGCACATGCTATAGGGTGGCATTTTTCACGGTTTCGGAGGATTTGAACAAAAGGTGAAAATCACTGAAAAGCGACAGGCTATAGTCCATGGTCTCGGAGCACATGCTACAGGGTGGCATTTTTCACGGTTTCGGAGGATTTGAAAAAAAGGTGAAAATCACTGAAAAGCGACAGGCTATAGTCCATGGTCTCGGAGCACATGCTATAGGGTGGCATTTTTCACGGTTTCGGAGGATTTGAACAAAAGGTGAAAATCACTGAAAAGCGACAGGCTATAGTCCATGGTCTCGGAGCACATGCTACAGGGTGGCATTTTTCACGGTTTCGGAGGATTTGAACAAAAGGTGAAAATCACTGAAAAGCGACAGGCTATAGTCCATGGTCTCGGAGCACATGCTACAGGGTGGCATTTTTCACGGTTTCGGAGGATTTGAAAAAAAGGTGAAAATCACTGAAAAGCGACAGGCTATAGTCCATGGTCTCGGAGCACATGCTACAGGGTGGCATTTTTCACGGTTTCGGAGGATTTGAAAAAAAGGTGAAAATCACTGAAAAGCGACAGGCTATAGTCCATGGTCTCGGAGCACATGCTATAGGGTGGCATTTTTCACGGTTTCGGAGGATTTGAACAAAAGGTGAAAATCACTGAAAAGCGACAGGCTATAGTCCATGGTCTCGGAGCACATGCTACAGGGTGGCATTTTTCACGGTTTCGGAGGATTTGAAAAAAAGGTGAAAATCACTGAAAAGCGACAGGCTATAGTCCATGGTCTCGGAGCACATGCTACAGGGTGGCATTTTTCACGGTTTCGGAGGATTTGGCTATAGTCCATGGTCTCGCAGCACATGTGTTACATACTCGATGATTGTATATTTATATGTATTATGATACCGTGACTATATTTCTATATATTGTATATTATACAAGGAGTATTTATATATATATATATTATATGTTATACGGTGATTATATTTATACATATATATATATAATATACAGTGATTATGATAGTATGGAGTTGTCGGTCATATGCTGTTGCATAGTATGGAGTGCTGATTGCAGTTCTCAGTCACAGGTCTGGCTGGTGCTCAGAGGCGGAGACCTACCTTCCACCTGCCCACCTCGTCAACGGGAGCCTATCATCATCAGAAGGCCAGCCTGTGGAAGGCTACTTAAGCGCAGCTGTGATGCCAGCTCGTTGGCATTGTGACTCAGTCTGTCATACTGAGAGCACACAGTCCAGGGGAGCTGTGAAGCGACACCTTTGTAAAAAGTCAACACTAGGGTCTCCATATACCTGTGTGGAGGTTCCTGAGTGTTATATATCTCTTGCCTGTCTCGCTGTGGTGATGTTACAAGTAATTATACGCACCTTGATTTAAGTGGTATGGTATAATTTACAGGAGTATGGGAGCTTGCTTTTTGTAACAGTCATTATTTTGTTAGGCATTAGGTAGAGTAGAGAGTTTATATAGGTTGATCATTTGTAACCATTCTTTTCCTTTTGTTGGTTAGGATTAGATAGAAGGTTCTTTTGCATCTAGGATAGATATAGTCTTTTTTTGTTTGTTTCCCTGGGTTGCCCCATACAGCCTTTTGTTCTCATTATATAATTTAAATAACACTTACAACTTGTAACTCGACGTGGCTCGAGTAGAGGGCTCAGCCCCAATATTTAAGTTGGTTGGAAACCCAGAAATTATCGTTATTAGTCCGTACAGGTTGTCTAGATAGAAGGTTATAGCTATATATATATATATCCCCATATTGTTTATATATATTCATACTATTGTATTGATTGCCTATATACCTTCTGTCTATTGAATATACCTTATTGAAGCACTGTGAATAAACGACAGTTCACTTGCCAGCCTTGTTGCATCCTTTAATTACCCCTAGACATATAAGGGAATGTAACAACATGCTACAGGGTGGCATTTTTCACGGTTTCGGAGGATTTTTTTTTTTTTAAAATCACTGAAAAGCGACAGGCTATAGTCCATGGTCTCGGAGCACATGCTACAGGGTGGCATTTTTCACGGTTTCGGAGGATTTGAAAAAAAAGGTGAAAATCACTGAAAAGCGACAGGCTATATATAGTCCATGGTCTCGGAGCACATGCTATAGGGTGGCATTTTTCACGGTTTCGGAGGATTTGAAAAAAAGGTGAAAATCACTGAAAAGCGACAGGCTATATATAGTCCATGGTCTCGGAGCACATGCTATAGCATGCCGTTATTCATCATTTTTGAGGATTTGAAAAAAAGACGAAAATCACTCCGAGACCATGGGCTATAGCCCATGGTCTAGGACGGCATACTATAGCATGCTGTTTTTCATCATTTTTGAGGATTTGAAAAAAAGACAAATCACTCCAACACCATGGACTATAGCCCATGGTGTCGGAGTGATTTTCATCTTCTTTTCAAATCCTTGTTTTTCATCATTTATAGCCCACGGTTCTCGTTTATAGCATGCCATTATTCATCATTGTTGAGGATTTGAAAAAAGAGACGAAAATCACTCCGAGACCTCTGAGACCATGGGCTATATAGCCCATGGTCTCGGATGGCATACTATAGCATGCCGTTTTTCATCATTTTTGAGGATTTGAAAAAAAGACGAAAATAACTCATTCTAACTCATAACATTTGAAAGTAAAGAGTTCCAGCACGTGTCCATGGTCTGATTTTCGTCTTTTTTTTCAAATCCTCAAAAATTATGAAAAAACGGCATGCTATAGTATGCCGTCTCTCTTTCTCTTTCTCTGCGTCACTCTCTCTGCGTCACTGCATCTGCGTCACTCTCTCTGCGTCACTGTATCTGCGTCACTCTCTCTGCGTCACTCTCTCTGCGTCACTGTCTCTGCGTCACTGTCTCTGCGTCACTGTCTCTGCATCACTGTCTCTGCGTCACTGTCTCTGACTTTGAACTTTCAAAGTCGACTTTGAAATTTAAAAGTCGATTATTTCAAAGTCGACTTCGACTTTGAAATTTAAAAGTCGACTATTTCAAAGTCGACTTCGACTTTGAAATAGTGATTTCGAAAGTGATTTTCGTCTTTTCTTCAAATCCTCGTTTTTCATAATTTATAGCCCATGGTCTAGGACGGCATTATAGCATACCGTTATTCATCATTTTTGAGGATTTGAAAAAAAGACGAAAATCACTCCGAGACCATGGGCTATAGCCCATGGTCTAGGACGGCATACTATAGCATGCCGTTTTTCATCATTTTTGAGGATTTGAAAAAAAGACAAAAATCACTCCAACACCATGGACTATAGCCCATGGTGTCGGAGTGATTTTCATCTTTTTTTAAAATCCTTGTTTTTCATCATTTATAGCCCATGGTCTCGGACAGCATATTATAGCATGCCGTTTTTCATAAGTTTTGAGGATTTGAAAAAAAGACGAAAATAACTCATTCTAACTCATAACATTTCAAAGTAAAGAGTTCCAGCTGAATTATAAAAAGTGTGAATGGAGTTTCTAGGTGAAAGTGATTTTTTGACGTGCCAATATCTGCCATTGAGCCATTAGATTTCTCAAATTTGAAAGCACTATATTTCTAAAACTATGAAACATTTCAGATTCCTTTTCAGGCAAACATGTCCACCGTAAGATGAACCTAAATAGGTTTGAATGGGGTTTCTAGGTGTAAGTATGTAGGACTAGTAGCATGCCAAACTTTGTGCTATTGCCATTGAGAATGCATTGGGCGTTTAAATTAAATAACTCAGAAACCACCAAGTTCCAGAATGTGTCTCCACAGTAAGCTGAATTATAAAAAGTGTGAATGGAGTTTCTAGATGAAAGTGTTTTTTCATCTTAATCCACCGTAAGATTAACCTAAGGTTTGAATAGGGTTTCTAGGTGTAAGTAGTATGTAGGACTAGTAGCATGCCAAAGTTTGTGCTATTGCCATTGAGAATGCATTGGGCGTTTAAATTAAATAACTCCTACTACAAAACATTTCAAAGAAAAAAGTTCCAGCATGTGTGCCCACAGTAAGCTGAATTATAAAGTGTGAATTGAGTTTCTAGGTAAAAGTGATTTTTTTCGACGTGCCAAAATATGCCATTGACCCCCATTCTGAATTTCTCAAATTTGAAAGCACTAGCTATTTCTAAAACTATGAAAAAACGAAATACTATAGTTCATGGTTTTCGACAACATACTATGTCGTTTTTGTCCACGATTTAAAAAAGAAATGTAAGAATCGTGAAAAAACGACATAGGCATATAGTTCACATATAGTTCAAGTTTTTATGGGTGGTGGTGGTGTTTAAACCAAGCCTCGTAGCGCATGTTTTGTAGTATCAATGGAATGGTTAGACTGCACATCTGCAGTCTGAAGAATGATATGAAGGTCACCTGCAAAGGCATATGCGCCTTCCAGGGTCGCTGGCCAATCAAGGACATATTCTCACAAGACCTTTTTTGTTTTGTTTTTGTGTGATTGCAGAAATCCTTTATTTCAAAGGATGAAAATAATACATTTCAAACAAGCAGTCAAAGGACACAGAGTCAAAAGGTCCCTCACAGATGTTACAGCTACATCTTGTCCTGTTAGCATGTTAAAGGAACTGTGGCTATCTAAAAAGACTAAATTAAAACTCTTCAACGTTTACAGCCTATTTAACATGTCTCAGGAGGAGTATGGCACCATGTTCAGACTGTTAGAAAAGTCTTATTATTATTATAATTATTATTATTATTATTACATGAGAGTATTATTTACAATATACAATAAAAACTGAGTCACTATACTCACTAAGTGTGTTTTAAAAATAGTGCTTGAAACGAGTGCACTGACGCAAAATTATATACATACCACATATTTTTTCTTCTTCATCACACTGTTAATAGTTCACACCAACCATATTAAATATACCAAACATTTCAGTTGTAAAAAAAAGGGAAGAGAAACGATTTAGCTTCCGACGACATGTAACCACTTGTGTACCACATTTCAACTTAAAAACATTAACAATAACATTAATATCAATAGCAATGACATAATGAGAGCTACTTGGAAATCTCTTTTCAGCACCATCATGATGAAATAATTATATTCTGCCTCATTTCCACCCCATCTCATTTACTATGTATGTACATGAAACATTCAAACTGTATCCTCCAAGAGGAGAGAGAGATCCTTTTTTTTTTTTTTTTTTTTTTATATGTTTCTGTTTTTAATAACTCACATTTGGTTTGTCTGTGTTTGCCATTGTCGTTTTAACTGTTCCAAGGTCCCATGTAGACTTAACGGATCCTGACTTGATATACATGTCAGGTGGAAACCAAATGATGTCCAAAACTGTTACTTTTCAGGATTTCAAATTCAAAAGTAGCAAAAGTAGCAGATCTACAAAGCTCGAAATTCGGCGCAAATGTAGATCTGCTACTTTTGATACCTTTGTGTGACGCTGTAGTATGATCAAGGAGGGCGTTAATTTAAGAAGATTTAAACAAAACATTCAAAATATGGACATAATAGGTTTCTGCCCAACAGCAAAAATATACTGTAAGCCTGTTTGTCCAAAAGACTATAAAACAAAGAAATAAAAAAATAAAATGTAAATAATAAGAAGAAATAAATCCAGGAGTTTATCAGAGCTGGGATAAGAATTGTCCCAGGTGAAACAATCCTCCATATCCCCAGAATAATCACTACTTTAGCAAGAAGGACCATAATCACTTAAAATCTTTACTTGGTTGACTGACTGGAGTCCTTCTGGACTCGATACTAGTGACCTTTCCGTTTTGCTTTGTAAATCTGGTATTAGCGTTTATTTTTATTTTTATTTCCAGAATACGGATGCTGGGTTTTAAGTGGTTAAATTATTTCCTTCTTCCATTTTTAACCACTGGGTTTAACCCATAGGCCTATATATCGTCTCCGTCTGGTGGAAACCTCACACATCCGTTTTGTTACTTTTCAGGATTCAAATTCTAAAATAGCAGATAGTAGCAGATCTACGAGCTTGTAAATCTGCTACCTTTGATGCTTTTGTCTGACGCTGTAGTATGATCAAGCAGGGCGTTAATTTACCATAAAACACAAAACGTTTCTTTTGACCGGAGTCCCAGGGGTCTAAACTGCCCCCCACCCCCTGGCCAAAAGTACGCCAGGAATAGGGACGCTAGGGATGGCGTGGGTATGATGCAATAATGTATAATCTGGACCTTTGAAAATAACAAAGAAATGCAAAATTAAAATGACAGAACTTCATATTTGTAGGACATAAAATAGGAATAAATACTGTGAGTTAAAATGGAGTGTCCTGGTGTTAATCAGTCACAGTTTATACCTTGAGTACAGGTAAAGAAATGCTTAGCCAGAGGTCTCACACCCTCTACAATATTCAACATAATTTAAGTGGAAAAACAACATAACAATAATATTCATAACACTAGCAACTGTACAGAGGTCTATGTGTCTGCGAGGACAGCAAGCCCATCACCCCATCTCTTATCAAAATAAGAGAACAAAAAATAAAATTACAACTGTTCAATAGTTCCATTAACAGTAACTTTGAAGATGAACACAACATAGTTTTGTTTTTTTCTTAACCCCCGAATCCCAAGACGACAGAATCTGCATTGAAGTGGGTGCTTGAAATAAAGTGCAGGATAGTCTCTCCAGGTCTAAATTTCAATATTCTATCTTCTTTTTTTTTTCAAATAATGACATAATCTCATCGTTGACAAGTGAAAACTGCACGACAAAGATAACACTGGCTTTGAAATATTACATTCCTGATGCATGACTTGAAACCGTTGGCAATAATGGGGGGGATTGGAGGGTGAGGGGAGCAACATTTCTGAACCAATTAAGCCATTTAGACCTATGTTGGTATACCTTTCAATCCGAGATAGTATCTGTGTCATTTTAGATATGGTTTCTGTCAGGGCAGAATATCTCCATATTCTAACTTGTTGGGTTTTCCGTAAATTAACGCCCTACTTGATCATACTAAAGCGTCACAGAAAAGCGTCAAAAGTAGCAGATCCACAAACGTGGCGAGACGCATATGGAGCTTGTAGATCTGCTACTTTTTATGCTTTTGAATGCTGAAAAGCAACAGTTTTGGACGTGTGAGGATTCCACGCTACAGAGAAGATATAGCTAAAAGTACACAGATGCTTCGATTTCCTGGTTTTAATGAATTAAACCACAAAAAAGAAATAAATGTATAAAATAGCCAATCCACAAGTTCACAACGTGTTACAATACGTTGTGAGTTTACAGAATGGCTATATTAAAAAAAAAGATTCTGCAAATCCTTTTGATTTGATTTTTACCTGCTCCACCTCGGAATGCCCAGGGTTGAAATACTTATTTATATTTAGTTATTTTCAAACTTGCATTAACTTGCAAAAACTTGGAACAAACTAAAATTTACAAGCACTCTTGACTGCCGTTATTGTAAACAAAGGACTCAAAATTATGATATTTAATTACAATTACAAAAAGACATGAAAAAAATAAAAGCAAGACACAGCCATGTCACAGTAGGCCTACATTTAGTTCCTTTCATGCCGTCTAGATGCAGAAGGCGGGTCCTGTCCTGTCCTGTCCTGTCATTAGGTGCTTCAGACCCTACGTGCAGTGTTGCCCTGCAAGCGATTGGCTGGCGCTCCTGAATGCTGATGATAAGCCCCTCCCTCCCTGTGTGATGTCATCAGAGGTAGAAGCCGGTGGCCTGTGGGTCTGGCAGGCTGGGCAGAGTCTCTGCACCTGGCAGCATCTGTCCATTAGGGGGTGCTGCTGCTCCATTCCCGTTGGGCAGCACACAGACACCTGGGAAAGTGCTGCTCAGGGCACAGCCATTTTCCATCTGCAGATTGAGATTGAGATTACAATTTAGGTATTTGGCAGACGTTCTCAATCCAGAGTGTCACCCTAGTCGCTTAGCTCGTGCGCTCTTCTTAGTCTTCCCCCGACCACTGGGTTCTATATGAACGGCAGCTCGAGGGTGACAAACAGTGCATGTGCACACCAGGACACTATTAATAGATGATTAGTGGGAAAACAATTGGAACTACTAAAATACCTGCATTAGAATTAAGACAACTAGCTCCATTCTAGCTGTGGGAGGGGTGGGTAAAAAGGAGAACAGGGATAACAGGGAGCATCTATAAAACAATCCAAGGCCAACATGTATGTTGGGACAGGATTATAGGCAGATTCATGTGTTTTGGTCTGATTTCTCCTAAAATGGTCAAAGCATACACACCTTGCTGTGGTTGGGGTCGTGGTGGGGGATGTCAGAGCTGACCATCCCGTAGGGGTCCAGCTGCCTGCAGGGCTGGCCCACCCCCAGGATGTGCTCCAGGGTGGCGGTGGCGCTGGAGGCTGGAGGACACTGGGACAGGCTGGACAGCACCTGGGCCAGCGGGGCAGGCAGCAGAGGCTCCGGCTGACGCTTGTGGTTCATCCTCTGGTAGGAGCATCCTCCGGGGTCGGTTCTGTGCTGCTGCAGCTGGCCCACGCCTCCTCCCACACTGCACACGCCACTCCCGTTGATGTTAAAGTCCATGCCGTCAATGTCCAGTATGCCGTAGTCCATGCAACCGCCCAGTGAGCTGTGCGTAAGGGAAGCTTGGCCGTTGCTGAGGCAGGCATTACCACCGCTGCTCTCTCCCGGGTGGCTGAAGCCGTAGTTGTTGGGCCACTGGGGGGGCTGCTTGGTGCCGGCCTGGGCGTCTGTGTTTGGAAGGTTACACAGTCCGTTGAGGTTGGCCCCCTTCTGTTTGGCATGGCGTTGCTGCTGCTGCAGGAGATGGCTCTGCATGCTAGACTGCTGCTGCTGGAGGTAGTGCAGGTGTGACAGCCCCCCATCCAGCCCCAGAGCCTTGCTGCTGAAGAGAGTCTGCTGATGTGTGTGACAGTGGTCCACCTGGACCCCAGCTGTAGCCAGGATGTCCCCAGCCGTCCACGGTTCATCAGGGATGGGTTGGTTTTGCCCTAGAAGGCTGTGGTTGAGCATCGACGCAGGAGGGGCTACGTGGCTGTTCTGCGCGCTGAGGTCACGCATCCTCTTCCCTGGCTGCATGTTGAGGTGGTGCTGCATCTGCTGGGACAGCTGAATGATGGGGGCCTGACCCACCGGGGGAGGCCTGTGATGGGCGTAGTGAGTGTGCATGCCAGTACCAGTGGTTAGATTACTCTCCGGTGTGGATACCGTGGCGGACGCGACGGTCGCGGACTCAGACGCGGCGGCAGGCAGCGCCTGTTCCCTGCCGTCCACCTTGGCCTCCAGGGAGTCATGGATGTAGTTGAGAATCTCGTCATTGGTCAGCAGGTCGTCCAGGGTTGGCACGCGGTCGGCGTCCATCTCCACACGGATCATCCGCTCGTCCAACAGCAGCAGCTCCAGGTCCTCGGCGCTCAGACCCAGACCTTCCAGAGCTCCGAACAGCTCCCCGTTGGAGCAGCCCTCGCCGTCCGCCTCCTCCCCGCCGCCTCCCCGGCCACCCAGGGAGAGCGAGTCCAGGGTGGCGAGGAGCGGATCGAAGCTGGCGGCCGGGAGTCTCGGGGCCGCTGACATGCTCCCGCCTCCGGCTTCCTCCCAGCTCCTGTGGTTGCCGGAAGGTTCCGATTCAGAGACGCCCATTTGGTCTCCGAAGAAGCTGCCGTGGAAAGACAGCTTGGGCTCCAGGGCCGGCTGGCAGACGTACACCGACTCGTCCTGGCTCATCAAGGCCCCTAGCAGGGAGCCAGGGTCCACGCCGTCCCTGGCCGCCCGCTCACTCCGGCTTTTCTTAGACTTGCTGCCGTTCTTCTCGTGGCTGCTGCCGTCGATGAAGCCTGCGATGGGGTGATTGCTCTGGTAGAGCAGGGCCTCTCCTGTGGCGTAGGTGAAGGGCAGGTGCATGGAGCGCTTACGCAGATGCTCTCCTCCCTCTTCCTCCCTACAGAGATACAGAGGAGCATGTTGTAAGAAGCCCCTAACCATGATAAGTAAGTAAATGTACTTTGTTAACTGTCCATCGCTGCTCAGAGTTATGCAGAGCTAACGCGCCCTAAAGAATAAAATAGCAGATCTACAAGCTCACAATGTCAGTCGCTGCTCAGAGTTATGTAGAGCTAACCCGCCCTAAAGAAGGAAATAGCAGATCTACAAGCTCACAACGCATCACAAGGCGTTGTGAGCTTGGGACCGATGTATAGTGTAAAGTGCTCATGTGGCCTATAGTCGCTTCTTTTGGGCTTGTTTTCCTAGACCTGGTTGCTTACTGTTGGCAGCGCTGGTCGTAAGCAGCCCTCATAAACACCAGGGATTCAAGACTCTTTTAATGTGTTTGGAATCAAAACAAATGGCAGCCGACCAAGAGCTGCACAATGATGTGACTGTTCCACGTTAAAGATGGAAACCAGCTGGCGATCAGCCAAAGTAACCGGTGGAGTTGTTCTGTGGCATGTCATGTGTGTGCATTTCTCTAAATTATCCGTGCGTGAATGCATGAGAAACGTGTGACAAGATGACAGAGGGTTAAGGTAAGGTATGTTTAAAAGCTGCGGAGCCTGCAGCTGCATGTGTCCCGGACATTTTGCATCCAAGTTCAATTACTGAAATTGGCCATGCGATTTAAGAGTTATTTCATTGATTATAGAAACCATTTAATCATATTGCATTTTGTACTATTGCGTCCCAACTCAATGTTAATATTCTATATTTTAAGGAGGAAGGAACTAACGTACACGAGGGGTCTCTGCGTGGCGATGATGTAGTCTGGTTTGCCATTCTTGTAGACCAGCCTGGCGTTGGACTGGACCCATTTCCAGTGGTTGTCCTTCGTCAGGAGGCGAAACACTGTCAGACCACTCTCCCCCGTCTTCATCACTATCGGCACAACAAACACACACACGCACGCACGCACACGCACAAACACGCACGGTATGAATAACCAGTGGTGTATGAAGTATAGGCCTACTCACACAAAGAACACTAAAAATCTGTTCAGTATTCAACATTTACTTGAGTAAAAGTATAAACGTATTGGCATCCAAATGTACTTAAAGTACCAAATGTTAAAAGTAGGCTACTCATTGTGAATGTGCCCAGTTTCCAAAATGCAGAAGGAGCGAGTGACATTTTCAGGCAGTGGCTTGGTGGTGAAGTGGTTAATTGTTTTTTAAATAATGATAAACATCCACAAAGTAACTAGAAACTAAAAAAGTACAATGTTTGACTAGAAGTTAAAATATTGAAAATGGGAAATACTGACTCAAATGTGTATTTATGTACAGTATAACAGGTACTTACAGTATAGTTACTTTACTTAGGCCTACACCACTGTGAATAACAAGGGCTACATAAAAAATAAAAACAAGAAAATTGCTTAAAACAACCAGCGGTGGGGTGACACAGAGGCTGACATTGTATTAAACAATGAGTTGGTTTGACACATTTAGCTTGGCAGATTAAACTAAACTTTTAGGCCGCTGAGTGCTCTGAGTCTGCACCAGAAACCTTGTATCCCCCTAAACCTTGTATGTCAACTTTCCATGTTTTTCCCAGTGAATACATTTGGGGTTTCTACCCGACGGCCTGGCCTGCCTGCGGTATTTCCGCCTGGCTTGTGTGGCCGTGTTGATATATGGATCATCTCCCATGCTTTGCTCATGCGGTGGATTTGTTATAGCCCCTATCTATCCACTCTGCTGGCTGGTTCTGTAGCTTTGCTCAATCTGGTTTGTAATCCCGCGGGATTACTTGGGAAAGCCGGTCTGAACTCTCTGACCCTCTCCTCCACTTTTTATGAACAGGACTAATTCTTAAAACCTGGAAACCAAAAATACTGATGGAAAAAAGGTGGAAACCGTAGCATTTGTTGTAAATTAGCCATGCTGGAAATAGCAAATAGCATTCTATCTATAGAAGCTCACAACGTGTTGCATTGTAATACAAACTGTGAGCGTTGTGAGCTTTGCAGATTGGCCCCTCTTACTTGCACGGCGACACAGACACAGAACAAATATGTAAATCGGACATGAGTTACAAATGCACTTGAACCACTTTTTCTTTCTCCATCTACACCAAATCTTTTTGCCAAAACAGCCGATGCGTGTAGATCTGCATTTTGGGGGGCTAATGTTCCCCCAGAATTTGGATGCCTGGGGTTCAAGTGGTTGAGCGTTTTCGACTGAGGCGTGACTCACTTCTGACATGGTTCTCGGCACAGTACAACATGTCTGCTGCGTGGATGAACTGGTATCCAGACCCACGCACACGGAGCTCAGCCTCGGTGTAGCCCAGGACTATCTTCCCCCTGGAAAAGAAAAGAAAATAACCATTATTTGGTGTCCAGATCACACAGACACACTAAAGCAAATGATTCATCACAAATCTTTATCATCTAAATGAATGATGTTCACAAGCACACAAGACAGTTATACACATTAGCTCACAGTTAATATTAGCTATTACACAACTTGAATGGCTGAATTTGGTCTCCCTGCTCTTCTATATATAGACATGTACATCTATTGGTGGTAGTGCTGGCATGGGTTATCCCAGTTTTTAACAACTTCTATTATGAACTAGGCTTTTTTTTCTTTTCTTTTTTCCATGATTTATTTTTCCTTAGTTGCAGATTTTCAGTCCCCCAACAAAGGCACTTTCGGTCCTTCGCTACAATTGTTTGAACTTCCGAGCACCCAGAACCATTATTTTTTTCCGTCAGGTAGGACGGCTACTGTTCTGCTACTACTGTGGTATTGCACGAAGCTAAAAGTGCAATACATGCTCTGCCCAAAACAGGCTTTCTGAATTGACTCAACAGAAAAGTCAGCACTCACACGGGGTACGTGGGTTAGGATCCTGGTAGGACATAAAGTTACAGATTGCAGCTTTAGTATTGCTTTAATATTGCCCAGGCATTGGTTGTTTGCGAGAGGTTAAGCCTAATCCATGCTTTTGGGCGAGTGACACGTCCTACAATGCAGTATGAACCAGGCTTCATCCAACAGATGACAGTCTCGTGTAGCCAGACAACTATTCCACAATCTCAGAATGCTACAGTACGTAGAGTCTGGAACTACACCTCCTGGAAGGCGAGACAGGAAGCGTTTGTCTGTATGTGAACTTTTTTTTTATACAAAGTAAGTTTACAGGAAACAGAGGAGAGATGGGGGGAAGACACACAGCAAAGTTTGGTAGGATCAGGACTCAAACGCGCGACACACTGCCATGCTAGATTACCAGCCAAGGTGCCCAGACTGCTAAGCCGGCCCAGGCCACAAAAATATATTTGAATAATATCTTTACATTTTATTGATTTAATTTAATTTTCAGATTTTTATTTATATTGGGACAAATTTGCGCGACTGTAAAGACAAAACGGTAGCAAGGAGGAGGAGGCGTCAAATCTGCTTTATCGCTTGAGCTTCCGTTGCTCTAGACTGTATGATGGAAGGGAAGCATTTGAAAATTGTGGGAGGCAACGGTTTCGCTTCCAAGACTAAACAGAGAGTCAACCATGAAAACCCATACCCATAGCCTTACTTAGACAATGAGAAAATAACTTTACTTTAGATTAAAGTAGAAACTGTGGCAGCCGTGACATGCTGATTTCGTTCCAGTTAGGCCACTCCAGGTGCCACAGTGCAGCACAGGGGCACGTTTGGCTGCACTGGCTGGCCAACGACGTGTCGTATCTGTTATCAGCCCAAAGGATTATCAGATATCACCCTCTCTGTCTTTCAGCATAACCAGAGCAAAACAGGCTAGGCAATAACCAAAAATCACACCTGTGTGAACTGAGTGGTGCAAGGTCTTATATAGCCTGATCAGCTGTGGTCTGACGTAATGTCAGCGACCATGGTAACCATGCTCACCTGTGCACGGACACGTACACAGGTACACAAACATAGATACAGACAAAGCTGGTTGTTGGAGTGGTTTGCACCACTCAAAAATATATCACCCAGCACTATGTCTAGCATGCAACTGTATTTTGACGATAGCATTACTTTGCATCGCAGGCCATGGGCGTGAAGTCCAGCTTGTGTTTGGTTCTGAAGATCATGTTCTTGGTCCTGATCTCCAGGATGGACGGTGGCTGTAGAGGAGTGGCGATGGTGAACAGGGCCAGCTGTGGCGGGGCCTTGCCCCCGTTGTCATGTCGTTGGTTCTGCCCATGCAGGAACTTCAGCCTGCCCTGCAGGGTCAACGCCTTGGGAAAAGACAGTGAAAAGATGTTATTTTAAGAGTGCACGCACGCACGCACGCACGCACGCACGCACGCACGCACGCACGCACGCACGCACGCACGCACTCACTCACTCACTCACTCACTCACTCACTCACTCAACCCTCCAGGAGAGGGTCAGGGTCTTACCAGGAAGCCAGAGGAGTTGTCCAGGAGACAGCGGAAGCGACAGACAAAGTTCCTCTCCAGGAAGGAGGAGTTCTCAGGGGGAAGCTGCTCAGGGTGGTAGGTAACTACTGATGTGCTGCTGTGCTCCACTTCATTTTCTGTAAGGACAAAGAAATATATTATCACTGTCAGGCAGAAGAAACCTTCGTCTCCATATTTAAACATTTTATGTTTTTCTTTTTCCCATAACCACTTAAACCCCAGCATCTGTATTGTGGGGAAAGCTTTCGCAGAAAATAGCAGATCGACAACGTGCCCATTTTCAGTGAAAACTCAAAAAACTCAACTCAACCATATAGTGATTAAGTTGTTCTTGTATGATGCTACTTCATAATACAAGAGTGTCACCCAAAAGTAGGAAAGAATAGCACATCTACAAGCTTGGAACATGTAGATCAGCTTTTTTCTTTTTTTGCTATTTAAGTGTGTTTTATGCAAGGGATAATGTTGAGAAATAAAACCCAACAGGGTGATTATGCACCGACGTATAGCGGAGTTGCATAATCACCCTAAAGGTGTTTATTTCTCAACAATGACCGCTTGGCCGCCAATTATCCCGCATATTACAGGGCTACGTAATTAATTAATTAATAAATTGACCCAAAAGCAACAACAAAGTATTTCCTTGCTTAGTAATGTAAGTATTCCATAAGTGTTATGCTGGGATGATGCGGTCGCCTGTAAGTGTAAGTGTTGTTCAAATAATATTTGTGGTTACTGTATTGTCTATTTCTCGCTTCGAATGTTTTCAAAAAACATTCTTGAGAGCGATGTTAGGTGTAAATGACAATGTGTGTTGGTTTACAAGTAAATATGGTTGTCATGTTGGATACAGCTCAAAATCAAGCAGTACAGCAGGTGCTCCGAGTCTTTGAATAGACTGCGGTCTGTTAATGAGCTCATCGGTCATTATTCAGAAATAACACACCACTGGATTCAATCAAGCATTCAACCAAGCTGTGTAATAAAAATATCTAACCAATGAAAAGTATTAACAAGAGCTTGTGACTGGACAGATTCTAGGTTTGGTAATGGGAACATTAAACTAATTGGACAAAATCATTGAAGAACGGAAAAATTGGATGGAAATGTTTAAGCACGCAGGAGTATCGTGACCACAATTATCTCATGGGAAACTTGTGCGAGGCAAACTGAAAACCAAATACTGGTGGAAACCAGTGCAAACTCTAACAGATCACCAAATAAACAGTCTGTTAAACCAAATTAGCGACAGAGAAGTTGAATGGAGAAATAAGCCAGTCGCAAGAATTTTGGAGCCTAAAATGACACAGCTATTCACTGCAGTGTGTAAGAGGGAGAAGGATACTTACTTCCCCTAACTAACTGGAATAACAGTGAAAACAGTAGCAAGGTTCACATTGAGAGTAATTTTGATGCAGCAATAACATTTCTGCATCAACATTTCTGCAAGTATAAGATGGCAGTGCAGAGGCAGAGCTATATAGTTACTATGGTGGAAAAGTGATGCAGGGTTAGGGAAGATATGCTGGATGTTTACTGCCCCCTTAGCAAAGAGATAGGATCTACAGAGGGATCTATAATCTGGGAACCCATTCCATAAAAATGACAGGTACTTCACCCCACCCTAGCCAGTATATCGTTGCTGTCGGACAGAAACCTCTTGACTCCATATTTTAACGACCATAAATGAATGCCCTACAGCGTCACACAAAACCATTCAAAGTAGTAGATCTACAAGCTCGAAACGCGACACAAAGCAACATGTTTTGAGCTCGTAGACCTGCAACTTTTGCTATTTTTTAATTAGAATTTTCCACTCAATCTTGGAACCCATCTGTGGGAGAAAAAAAAAGAAAAAAAAATACCCTCTGCTGTTGTTTTCCTTCTCTGATTCCGTCTTGAGAGATTAGTTTCTACCTGACAGAGACAATACCATACTGGTCTCACTCTGAGGAGGTTAGCACATACTAGTCTCATAAGCCATTCTCCAGGAGGTACAACACCTCTCTGTAATCCCTCTCGAGTGACCATGCAAGAACGAAACATGTCACAAGAAGTAACAAAAACATCCATATCTCCATGGACACATACAGTAGGCAGATCCCGGTAAACACCACAGCTGGCAGTACAGGCCCCATTTACATGGAGAAATTCATTTGGAATGAATGGATTCATTCCAGTCATCAGAATAAAATGCTCATGTAAACACCTCAATTGGAATAGAATATCCCATTCCGAATGAATTTTCATTCCGGTCTGGAGGGGTGGTATATACCGTTTGAATCGGTATAGATCACCATTATAAACACTGTATTCCGAATGCTACTGGGAGTTTGGAATACATGTATTATTTTACACATGTCTGCCCTTAGTAGACTATAGTGCTTTTTGCCCATGTCCAAGCAGGGATGGTCATTTGGAGATATTTTATGCACGCAGAAATGCTCTACTTTACCCATTAAAAAAGACAAATACACCAGTTTTTTCCTCCCATAATAAAATGCGCTATTTACAAACCCATCTGCGAATGACAGTGCCATTGCCAATTGCAGTGTATGGGTGAAACATGGAACCGTGTCCCAGTCCACCTGGGCGGGGGAATTGGCGTGAGTTGTTGTGAACACAATTCAATTCAATTCAAAGGGCTTTATTGGCATGAGAAAACATACGTTTACATTGCCAAAGCAGAAAGCACGATACAACAATACATCAATACAATCAAAATAAAAAATATGTACATTTGAACGTCAGAATCTTCAATAGATCAATTTCTATATTGTACCAAGATCGCTGGATGCAGGTATAGTGCAGGAATCTAAACAATGATTAGTCTTTAGGGTGGTTGTGTTCCGTTTGATATCCTTCTCCTATCACAGCAACTCACAAATCTTGCTGCTGTGTTTGCACATTGTTGTACTTCGCCCAGCAGATATGGGAGTTTTTTGTCATTGGTCATGTTTTCAAAATCTCCGTGTGTGGTTGTAATCTGTGGGAAGTATGTGTCTCTGATGTCTTGGTACAATGGACAGATGGTTAGGAAGTGTAGCTCGGTTTCCACTTCACTTTCCCAGCAGTCACCAAGCCTCCACCGCATCGTTGAGTTTACCTACTAGGAATTGTCTGTGTCTGTCTGTCTGTCGGGCAAATTCTGTGTAATGGCTGACTGACGGATGAATTAACATGCACTCCTCGTCAATAGTAGCACGTAATTATCAAATTCTGTGGTGACTGACGAGTGCGGTCCAACAGTAGGTCGGACTCGTAAGAGCCACACGCAAACTCAACTAGCCAGTTGCGCTTTTAGCTTTATGTTTTCTTTAAAATGGGCTTCCATTCGACCGTCGAACGCGCCCAGACTTCGAATTCCGACGGACCCGTGACAGTCTGGGCGCGATCGGAAATAGCGCACTGAGCGCACTGTGCAATCATGAAAACGAATTGACTTTGGAAGGCAGCAACTCCTGAAAACCCTCGCCATTGACCACGCTGATATATCGCATATATATCCTTTTAGACCATCCAACGTTACATAACCTCATTATCATTCTTTAATCTCTTGGGAAAAACTTTCCCAAACACCACTTCTCTCACCCGCTTCATGCTGTGTGTTTTTGTTCTGTGTTGTTTTGGGTGGAGGTTGCGTGTGGTTGCAGGGACTGCTTCAAAATATATTTTTATTTTATTTTATCAGATAATAACTGTTAGTGTTTGTTGGTTATTCATATCTTAAGGGATAACGGTTATGGGTTGGCCATATAGTCCAAAGTTATATTTTCCGAATGAATGCTTTGGTCATGTAAACAATTGAGGAATAGGAATACCTGTATTCAGGTTCCATGTAAACAGTTGAGTATGAATCTCTGTTCGGAATAAATTAATTAATTCAGAATACATTTTGTGCATGTAACTGAGGCCACTACTCGAGTAGACAAGTGAGCCACTGTGTTGTTAGGCAGATGCATTGAGCTATATGGACAGATTGGGGGGCGGGGGTCTGGACTGGTAACTTAGAAGTTCTGAAAACACATTATAGTCCTTTCCGAATTGTCTTCGGATCAGCAATCCTTTGGTTTACTTAATTTGTTCTACATCGTAGAGATGAGAGACTGTGGTTTGAGTTGCATCGTCTTAATGTAATAATATTATATCAATAATAATAATCCTACTATAAATGCACCACGTCTCTGTGTGTCTGCGTGTGTGCGTGTGTGTGAACGGTTGTAATGCATGTAACTCAAGAACCGTTTGCCCCACCGACTTCAAATTCGACACATGCGTTCCACACCCCCGCAGGGAGTGCAGTGCCCGGACCCACGGTCGGACCCACGGTTCTCCAGAACCACCACAAAGGGCTCTAGTCAGGCTCTGCCAGTGGACCTAATGAGCCAAAGTCCCCTTACCTCACCTGTGCAATTTCCAGCCTTTGCCTCAGCCAATTGATTGCCACTGCAACCCCACACCTGCAAATTTATTTCTTAACCATACCACTTTTCACAGTCAGTTTGCACTCTTCAGACACAGGCAGACTGGCAGATACAGAGATCTCCATGTGGGACACAGACAGATAGTTAAAACGGCTGCTATGACAAGTTGACAACGGGTATTATTAGGTTCCCAAGTTGCATCGTTCTCGAGTAGACCTGTACGTGCCGACGGGCACGTACAGGTCTAGTAATAATAATAATAACAAAACACACATGACCTAAGTATCTTACAGTCAACAGCACACACAGATCTGTGACCATTTCACCTCGTTAAGCCAAAGCATAGATTAGAGGATCATGTGACCATGGCCTGTGTCCCGCACTGCTTAACCCTGTAAAACTGTTGAGTGATGTTGGCTTGTCAAACAGTCAGCGTATAAAGATGGAGTCTCTGAGACCCAGTGCAGTGCTGCACATACACTCTGTCGGGTGGAAACCTCATTCATTACCTCCAAAACTGTTACTTTTCAGGATTCAAATTAAAAAAGCAAGCAGGTCTACAAGGTGAGGATACTTTTGATGCTTTTGTGTGACGCTGTAGTATTATCAAGTAGGGCATACATTTACAAAAAAACACAAAACGTTTGAATATGTATAGATCTGTAGATGTCTGTCCAACAGCGATGACCTATACAGATACACTGGCTGGCCGGCCAGCCAGCCAGACAGACAGACAGACAGACAGACAGACAGACAGACAGACAGACAGACAGACAGACAGACAGACAGACAGACAGACAGACAGACAGACAGACAGACAGACAGACAGACAGACAGACCACATGCACGCACGCATCTTCCCAAATACTTTCGATATTTAAAAAGAATTAGCAGATGTATATATTATATTCATAAACTTATTTTACAGCACTAGCATCAGTGTTGTGTAAATTAATATGTTTGTTTGCCTTTATCCAAAGCACTTGACATAGATGTGCTTGTGTTTGTTTGTTTGTTTGTTTGTTTGTTTGTTCACACACTATCTTTGCTATTGTTGGATTTGGTGGTGCTCTTTTTCCCCCTCTACACCAACTGTCAGGAAATAGCCACTGTATAGAGGCACTGTGAGCTTGAAGATCTGCTATTTCCGGCTACAGTTCCCCATCACTCAAAGATTTGGCGGCCCTGCTGTAGTTACTCTGAGGACCCCCTAGGGGGGGTCCAGTACCCCCTGTTGAAGACCCCTGAAGTAGAGCACGTCACCTTGGGGGGATTCTTGGGCCAAGGCAGCTAAGGTGGCAGGTGGAGGGTTCAATGCCCAGTGCAGGTTTCTCCTCAGCTCCTGTTGGTCTTCCGTGTGAACCAGCTCATACACACTCTGATGCATCACATCAGTCTGAGAGGGGAGGAGAGGAGAGGTGTGAAGAGAGCAGAGAGAAATGTTTAATTATAAATATTAGATTATCTTCTGTCAAAATTCGACATCTTTTTAGGCATCAGTTGAAACCGCATCTTTTCACCCTATAGCATTAAATGAGTATCGTATGAGGTGATTCTATTGTATCAAACAATATATATCTTTGTTCGAGATCTTAATGTATTGCTCCTCTGCTAGTTGTATTGTTCAGCACTTTGCTGACGTATTTTAACTGGTTTTAATTCTCTCAGTGTACACAGCACTTTCAGCTGCATTTCTATACATCGTCTCTGTCGGGTTACTGTTACTTTTCAGAATTCAAATTCAAAAATAGCAAAAGTAGCAGATCTATAAGCTCAAAATGTGTTGTTTAACTTGTTTCGCTTCGTGTTTCGTGCTTGTAGATCTGCCACCTTTGATGCTTTTGTGAGACGCTGTAGTGTGATCAAGTAGAGCGTTAATTCACAGTATTACCTGGTGGAATCCCAGGTAGTCCTGGATGGTGTGAGAGCAGTAGAAGATGGTCCCGTCTGCAGTGATGACCATCACAAAGCCGTTAAGAGCCTGCAAACACAAACACAACCACCACCACAAACCTGTTAACAGTCTGCAACACAAACACAACCACCACCACAAACCTAGCCTCGGTCCCAGCCTTACGCATCTGCGAAGAGAAAAGCCTGGTCACAATATAAGGCAGAGAGTGCATAGCCGGAAATGTCGGGCCGGAACATCCGTCGACAAATATGATATTTGTCGACACTTGTTTCATACACAGATAATGTAAACAGATTTCCATGAGCAGTACTTCCGCCAAAATCCCGCTACTTCCGCCGAATTCCAGCAATGCACTTACAGCGTATATTGTGCCCAGCATGCCACGAAGGACTTTCATTTGTTATTGTACATGTGACCTGACAATGAAAAATGAAAACATATATCTTTTGTAACCATATGTTACGCAAAGGGTAGTGTCTTGAGCAAGACAGTTGACTCACACCATTTTCGAATGCATTCATGCATTCTATGTAACAGAATTCCGTTTTGTCTTTGCAGTCAGGTAACTTTGTCCTACCATAAATCAAATTAGTTGAAGCGTAATATAGCTTGCTGCTTAGCACTCGCATGACCGTAAGACCAACTACCGCACAGAACACTTCAAAAGGCCTTCAGATCAAATTGACCTTTTCTTTCCTGTCACTGTCTCCCCTAGGGGTTTCACACGCTGTGACACCTTCTCCCACGCGCAGCGGGAACGGCATTGTCTTTTAAATATCGATTAACAACATTTCAATCCCACTCACACCTCACATGTTGCCTATGCTTCATTTAGTTTCGGCTACACACAGAAACATAATAATATAAGCTATAACTGGGAACGTGCATGTGTCCCCCCGGGAGGAAAATATTCAATCCATGTCGATAATACCTGTTTTTATGTGGGAACAGATACGAGGGAAAGTGTTTGGGAATGGTAACTGAAATCCGATATAGTGCTGAGCTTGGGTTTAGGAAATGATTACATTTAGCGTACCCTCTTAGGTTTAAATTTGTGTATTCATGGGCATATCCTATTGATAATTTCTTTAAAGATTTAATTTCAATATTTGCTCTGCCATTTGTGTGTATGGGGGGAAAATATGTGAATAATTGTTGTATACATACTTTTGTCAAATAAGAAAATGAATAAACATGTGTTGAAAAAAAATGATATACTGTATGAACATGAACACTGAGGATTTACTTCTATTCTGATGAGGGCAGAGTAGTATTTACATTTTTTAACCCGATGAATAAATAACAGCAACGACTAATGTGTGCTGGAGACTCCCTGTGCCCATGGACATGAAACAGCTGATCGCCGAAAACAGCTGATGGCTGTAGCACGGTTCATGAACTCATATAGGTCAAGTATGTGACACATCACCCCCACAAACAGACCTACAGTCTGATCTAAAAGGCACATCCGCATACGTCACTTGGAGTCATGAACATTGAGCAATGTACTGCATACAAAGTGAGAGACCTTGATGTTGAAACCAAGCGAGTTGTTGTCCGCTGCCCACACAAGGTTTACAGACAGTGGACAGACAGCAATGTTTTTTATCTTTTGACTGACTAACATTTAGGTTAGGTCGTTAAGTCTATCGGGTTTCATATTAATAACATTTATAAAAATCCTTTGAAAGCTTGCTTGAAATCTACAAGCTTGGCTATTTTAAAATTGCCAAAGTAGGTCTGGAGGTCTTTAATCAAAATCTCCAAAGTAACAATTAACTAAAGTTTTCAAATAATTGTAGTGGAGTAAAAGTACTGAAATGTACTACTAGTGGGTAAATTGCAGCCCAAAAACTGAGAACTGAGAATTATGAGAATTATGAGTTTTTTGATTGGATAAGAGGATGAGACACCAAACTAATGTCATGGATATGAAAGATGGATTATTATTCCCTTTGTTCCTCTTCAGATGGAAACAGCTGGTCCTGCCTTTCCAGCCCACTGCACACACGCGCACGTGCGCGCGCACACACACACACACACACACACACACACACACACACACACACACACACACACACACACACACACACACACACACACACACACACACACACACACACACACACACACACACACACACACACACACACACACGCACACACAAAACAAACGCAAACAGGCATGTACAAACACATTATCTGACAAGGTCACAGAATGTTTGATCTGTTTGAAAGATGAGTTTAGGCGTGGAGATGCCATGTTGTTCTTTACAACAATAATCATCCATTCAGCTCCAATCATCTCCACTGTACTTCCTGTGTGCTAAAATGTCAGGGTCACACATTTCACCACAACAGCTACCTGAAATGTCATGGTCAGTTTGGTCACACATTTCACCACAACAGCTACCTGAAATGTCATGGTCAGTTTGGTAACACATTTCACCACAACAGCTACCTGAAATGTCATGGTCAGTTTGGTCACACATTTCTCCACAACAGCTACCTGAAATGTCATGGTCAGTTTGGTCACACATTTCACCACAACAGCTACCTGAAATGTCATGGTCAGTTTGGTCACACATTTCACCACAACAGCTACCTGAAATGTCATGGTCAGTTTGGTCACACATTTCTCCACAACAGCTACCTGAAATGTCATGGTCAGTTTGGTCACACATTTCACCACAACAGCTACCTGAAATGTCATGGTCAGTTTGGTCACACATTTCACCACAACAGCTACCTGAAATGTCATGGTCAGTTTGGTCACACATTTCTCCACAACAGCTACCTGAAATGTCATGGTCAGTTTGGTCACACATTTCACCACAACAGCTACCTGAAATGTCATGGTCAGTTTGGTCACACATTTCACCACAACAGCTACCTGAAATGTCATGGTCAGTTTGGTCACACATTTCACCACAACAGCTACCTGAAATGTCATGGTCAGTTTGGTCACACATTTCACCACAACAACTACCCGAAATGTCATGGTCAGTTTGGTCACACATTTCACCACAACAGCTACCTGAAATGTCATGGTCAGTTTGGTCACACATTTCACCACAACAGCTACCTGAAATGTCATGGTCAGTTTGGTCACACATTTCTCCACAACAGCTACCTGAAATGTCATGGTCAGTTTGGTCACACATTTCACCACAACAGCTACCTGAAATGTCATGGTCAGTTTGGTCACACATTTCACCACAACAACTACCCGAAATGTCATGGTCAGTTTGGTCACACATTCCACCACAACAGTTTAAATGTCATGGTCACACATTTCACTACAACAGTTTAAATGTCATGGTCACACATTTCTGCCCGACATGCAGCAACGATGTAACACTGGGGTTCCTTGGGATTCAAAAGGCAGAGAATTACTGTTCTAAAGTTTAGAATTTAAGAAAAAGACAGAGGGAAAAAAAGGAAACAAGAAAAAAGAGAGAGGTATATCTCTATTTTCCTTTGGTTAATATGAGCTGGGTGAAAATTACTCTGCATCTCTCTAGTGCCAGATAGCTGATGATCTACATTCTACAAGCTCACCACTGCTGCTATTTTCAGCATGCAACCAAGTGTAAAATGACTTGTGTCTTTTACTTATACTGGATCTCTTGTCCACTAGTCCCTTCCTAACATTTTAGTCTAGTTTTTATTTGTTGACGAAATTGTCAATATATTTACTCTTAGTCATCATAGCTTAGTTTTCATTTAGTTTCCATTTAGTTTTCGTCAGTAAAAAAACGTACTCGACGAACATTTTTCGTCATAGTTTTAGTCAACGAAATCAACACTGTGAAACACATTTTAAAATTCCTGATATTCCTTTTCTGGGTTTCCCTCTCTCTCCCTCTCGCTGTGTTTCGAGCCTGTAGATCTGGTATACTTTTGATGCTTTGGTATGACACTGTAGTTAGTATGATCAAGTAGGGCGTTCATTTATGGAAAAACAAAAACAAAAATATGGAGATAAGAGGTTTCTGCCCGACGCTGATGATATGAATCTAATCTAATAAACTGAATCTGTAGAACATGCTAATAATAATAACCAGTAAGACCTCGCCCTTGGGGGGCGTTGACGGCAGACTTCTGGGCGAGCTGGCGCTTTGGCATAGGGGATCAACATGGAATGAATTCTGTATTGGCCATATAAGGAGCATGTCTTGAGTGTACAGGGTTTGATGAGGTTAGATCAACATATGGAATGTCTGAACAGGTCAGCTCCATATATGGAGTTCTAAGGGTGGTCGCGCGGACATTCTCTTGAGTGTACAGGGTTTGATTTCATATTTGGGGGCATTCCCATGTATGGGCATAATGAGTGACTGACGGGTATTCCCATGTATGGGGATAATGAGTGCCTGACGGGAAAGGTGCAATTTAATTGCGCCATGCACACAAGTAGGCCATTCCTACTTGTGCGCAAGCAGAGCGCGCAAGTACTGCCGACTTCTACAAAGATACTTTCAGCCCCTCTATAAAGGGCCTTTCAAACGGGAAGTGAGGAATGCACACGTTGCCTGGATCAACTGCTACAGGTCTGCTCAAGAGGGGCGCGACAATGCAAGCGTAAAAAAAAAGCTAAACAGAATCCAGGTCTGGTGAGTCACAAAACGAGCATGCGCACAACAAATTCACGGGACCGTGCCCACGAAAACAACAAACAAACTTTTAAAGAAATCCGACATTAATACAAAATACTATTATACTAATAGATATTACATTTGTTGATGGTGACGTAACTAATCAGCTTATACCAAGCTTGAAACGTACCCTAGCTACGTCACCATCAACAACCAATAATGCCATTCTAATCCCGACATACACTTAAATACCCTCTACCGACCTTATACCAACTTTGTAACCTCGTGAACAACACAACCCACATACTTACCAAGCCGATCGCAGTACCTTTTACCCTCCCAACTTGAAACCTATCTTAGTTACGTCAACATCAACAACCAATAAGGGACCACCGAGGACACGCCTACATATCCAGCCGACCGCAGTACGATCGCCGATCACACTGCACCGATCGCAGTATCTTTTTTTTTTAATAATAATTTTTATCCCATGATTTAACTCATTTTTTCACCCCTGTGTAAATTATCTAATGTGATCCTGGGCTCTACACACCCTCCGCCAACCTAGTCCCCATATATGGGGGACATGGGGAGAGCAACGGACTTGAACTCATGCTTCCTTCATGCCTGAGTGTCCAAGTTGCTCCTTTACACCTGACAGGGGGGAGTTTCCGTGGTTGGACGTAGCGCGGAGGGAACACGTTATTCCAACCAGTTCCTTTCCCCTCCATCAGGCGCCCCGGCTGGCCAGGGGGAGGCAGTTTAGAGACCAGGATTACTGCATGTTTTTTGTGAGGGTACCTACCCTAGGGGACACGGGGAGAACATGCAAACTCCACACAGAGAGGCCCTTTCGCCAACCCCGCCTCGGGTATGGGCACTGATGACGCGGAGGAGGAAACACGCCGCCAGCACCCACAGCGTCCCGAGCGGGAATCGAACCCAGAACCTTCTAGCTGTGAGGCGACAGCACTACCAACTGTGCCACCGTGCCCCCCGCAGTACCTTTTACCCATCCAACATTGAAACATATCTTAATTACGTCACCATCAACAGCCAATTAGAGATCACTGAGGACAGGCCTATACATACGCAGCCGACCACAGTACTTTTACAGTACTTTTGCAAGTTATTATAATAATAATAATAATAATAATAATAATAATAATAATAATAATAATAATAATAATAATAATGTCCTTGGTAGGCAGGGTGGGGGCGGGGTGCAGTGCTCTGGAATGCCAGTATGGAGCACATTGGGAGGAACTGGACTGGAAAATCAATGACTCAGGCCGATCCCAAAGAGATTCAGCAGCAGTGTTGCCAGATTTCATGGGAGAAATAAGCAACCAGGTCTATGAAAACAAGCAAAACATATTTAAGCATTTTAAGACCGCACTCACACACTCACACACACACACACACACACACACACACACACACACACACACACACACACACACACACACACACACACACACACACACACACACACACACACACACACACACACACACACACACACACACACACACACACACACACACACTTTTGTGTGGGAACGTCTGTCTTCCTGGAATCTGACAGTTGGGAGGAAAAAAGCTATTAACTAGAGAGGGAGACAAATGTTTTCTTGAAAGGGCCATGAGATCAATCGGGAGTTGAGAGAGGTCCATGAACAACATTTGTGGTCTTGAAAACACCGGCCATTGCTTTAAATACAGCCAGCTTTCCTAGTTAGATGGACTCATATTTAGACATGTGCTCTCCTTCAGATAAACCCATGTCCTTCACGGAGCTCATGTTTATCCAACATTTGAACTGACTCATCCTGTCCAAACAGAAGTGCTGGAAGAAGTAGTTCCCATTATTTTACTTAAGTACCACAATGTAGAAATACTCTGTTACAAGTAAGAGTCCTGTATTGCGAAGGTATTGAGCACAAAATATCACTGCTGTCGGGCAAAAACCTCCTAGATTTTAAGTTGTGTTAACTTATTTCGTAAATTAATGCCCTACTGCATCACTCATCAAAAATAGCAGATCTACGTTTTGAGCTTGTCAATCTGCTATTTGTGGTATTTTTTAAATTGGAATCCTAAAAAGTAACAGTTTTGGACATATGGTGGAAACATTAAAAATAATATAAACAGCAGACCGCTTCCAGAGACACAGATCAATACAGTTTAGTCGTAATTGCTTGCAGCCTTTGGTAAACACTTGGGTGATCCTTTACTGAAGAAGCCTCCAACAAAACTTTCCCAGAAATGGTTTACACAGGGAACTACAGCAAATCTATGATTTGAGATATTGTAATGTATTATGATGTTTTCCTGGATTCAATATTTTAAACTTTCAGAAATGTTCAAATAGCAAACACAGCTGATCTGAGAGCTTGTGGATGTGCTTTCACGTATTGCTTTCAAATCAGCAACATACTACATACTGAACATGGGCTGATACAGACAGACAGACAGACAGACAGACAGACAGACAGACAGACAGACAGACAGACAGACAGACAGACAGACAGACAGACAGACAGACAGACAGACAGACAGATGTGTAATTTATGCTCTGTCGTACGACGGTGCCGAATATAGCCGAATGCGGATGCCACGTTTTCCTTTTTCGCGGATGCCACGCGTTGCAAGCTAATGGATCGGCTATTTCCGACCGATCTGCGAGCTTATCGGCTATTTCCTGGTGCACATCGCTGCCGTCATACATCACTACCATTTCTCAGGCACCACGCCTGAGGAAGGTCGCAAGACCGAAACGTTGCACATTGACTATAAATAAAAGCTCTTGAACCAGCAAGTGGCAGTGTGCGGGCCTCCCTCCTTTTCCGAAACGTCTATGGCAAAAAAAAATTAATGAGAAATTCTCTTCTGGTGCCCTTGTCGTTCTGAAAGGGGACGGGACTGCAACGCTCTATATACACGGATATGGACAGACTGAGGGGGTGTGGAAAGTTTGGGCCGGTGGGCCGGTCAGGCCAGGTTAGTTATGGGATATGCTATAATGCCGACCTGGAGCAAGAGTTCGCCTTCGGGCAGCCAACTGTCTGCCGATCCGGTGGCTTTGTCCTTGTCATCGTTACTGCAGATGGAAGCCACTCCGTAACGGGGATGATGGCTCTTCAGAGCGACTGCAGAGAGAGAGAGAGAGAGAGAGAGAGAGAGAGAGGAAGAGAGAGTCACGTTAAATGTGTTTACATAGCACGTTACACAAAAGAGATGTATAGGTAAAAATGTGTTTCGAAAAAATTAAATACAAAATAAATTAGATAAAAATCCAACTTGCCAAAAACATATGACAGGAACATAGAAATGGTTACATAAAAAAAACATAATAGAATGAAAACTAAACATGTAGTATACAGTATTAGTATAAAACAAAGGGATACGATGTAACCACACACGTTGAACCTTTCTAAAAGCTTCTGAAGCCAACATGACAACACAGAAAGAGAATAATAGAATGAGTAAGAGCAACAGAGATGAGAGGAGAGGAGAGGATGTAGGTGGAGGGGTGCAGGGCACAGAGGGAGAGCTAGGCTGGAGTCCTGCAGTAATAATGTGACTGTCAGAATGCCTCATGTCCGCTGGCTTGGAAGTGCCATGCACACGGCCTCATTAAACATTCACCAAATGCTACGCCATAAAATGGCTGCCCTTTTCGTCCTGGCCATCCTGCTTGTGTACACACGGCCGTTTGCAAGATCCTCGCGGACATCGTCAGCAAGACGCGGCTTGAGTGTCCATACGAGCCTTTTACATTGTAGAGCAGTGGTTTTCAACCAGTGGTCCTTGAGGGGGTTCCAGGTGGTCCCCAGCTAAATGATGGAGAGTTGGTAACCAAATGGGCCTTTTTACCTTTATACTCTTGAGAGTGTAAAATTAAACCAACCCTTATGGGCACGGCTCTCCCTCTGCCAACTTGGGGAGAGCCCCGAACTGAGCTCATGCATGCTTCCTTCTTATCACCTGACAGGGGGGAGTTTCCCCGGTAGGACGTAGCGCGTGGAAGGAACACGTAATTCCAACCAGTTCCTTTCCCCTCCATCACGCATCACTTTGTGACACGTTGGGAGCTTGATCTGCTTTTCAGCAGCTGTGAGCTTGTAGATCGGCCATTTTGGCAGCTCGATCCACCACTTCTAAGTTCTTTCTCATCATCAATTCAATGAGACAAGAGCCGACAGGAGGGCGGACACCAGCGAGACAATGATGACAAGAAAAGGAAAAAGGTCTCTCTCTGTCTCGACGATGTCACGAGAAAAGAGAGCAGTGGTGGTCAACAAGCGCATTAATCTCTGACCCCAATGGGACCCGCTGCGGTGACCCACGGTGACCCTTCGACCAAGAGGGTGGCGTCTTGACATGATTGGGTGACAAGTTTCTGGGTCAAACCCCTTTGTTGTCGGACTGTTGATGAGCTCGTAAAAAGAGGGTTGCAAGCAGGCAGGCTCTGTTAGCTCAATGGTAAAACAACAAGAAATAACTGTCAGCACTTGCCCAGGAAACAGGGTTCAAATCCGGGGTAGATGAGGAAAGTTATAGTGCAGCTTTAAGTACAGTACTTGAGTAAATGTACTTAGTTACTTTCTCCCAACTGGGGAGGGGTGGTGGGCCAGAGGTGGTGGGCCGGAGCAGGGCTTATAGGGTTCAGAGAGCGGACCCTCGGTGACATATGTGCTTTGTGTGAGAGCCTGGCCATGGCGTGTCCACCCCTTCACACGGGACAAGGCTTTGACTGGACACTCCTTCTGACCTTATTCCCAGAGCAGCACCTTGAACCCACGTAAAAAAGGGGAAAAAATGAAAATGAAAAAAAAAAACACTTTAATTAAACCTGGCGTCCCCTGTTTTTGGCCAGGTCATTATAGTGTTTAAAAACAATTTTTAAAGAAAACTGCCAAGCTTAAACACGTCTCGTCATGTTACGAGTTTGTGGATTGGCTATTTTTGAAATAATCTTGAACATTGATTTTGGAAAATAGGTTGGGAAAATAGGGGCTTAACCATTTGGACTGAGGCTGATTCTAAAAATGCTTCTAAATCCTGACCTAAGTTTTCTGAAAAACTTCAAATATTTATATAGCAGCATCATTTTTTTTACATATTTGAATACTGTACATACTGTACAGAACCCCAAGAGGGGTTCCCGTCCAGAAGGGTTAGAACACCAAAAGGGGTTCCCGCCCAGAATGGGCGAAACCCACACAAGGTCACAAAAGCATAAACCCTCAGAATTGTTTTGCCCCCAGCTCTGTAATAATAATACAAATAATAATAATTAAAAAGAAAATACAAAAAAATAAATAATAATAATAATAGCCTATAGTCAACCAGCCAAAATTCTCACACGTCTCCCCTCTTCTCTGCTCCCTCCATTGGCTCCCGGTCGCTGCCCGCACAGAATACAAAACTCTGATGCTGGCATTCAAAGCAACCAAAGGCAGGGCTCCCCCATATCTTACAAGTATGATCGTACCCTACAAACCCTCCCGCGCACTCAGATCAGCCAACGCAGGGAAGCTGGAAGTACCTTCACTAAAAACGCCGGGACAACGCTCCACACGTCCCAAACTCTTCTCCCTTCTGGCTCCAAAACTATGGAATGCACTTCCCATCACAATCAGAACTGCAGCCTCACTCCCAATCTTCCGCCGTAGTCTGAAAACCCACCTCTTCAGACTCCACCATGGCCCGTAGCACTTGCCCTAGCCTAGCCCGTTAGATAGCACTTTATGTAGACTTAGATAGTATTTTAAACAGACTTATAGCTTGTTACGTACCTGTAGACAGCACTAGAATTGCATTTTATGTAGTCATAGCACGTTATAGTACACATGTATAATATATAATATAGTATAGTATGTATATTTTACATAGATACTCCACTGTTACGTTCTTAGCTTACGCATGTTTCATGATAACTACTTTTCATATATGTGATGTATGCCATGCTTTTTGTTATTGCTTAATGTAAGTCGCTCTGGATTAAGAGCGTCTGCTAAATGCCTAAATTGTAAATTGTATAGCTATTATTCACGCATTCTGTATAGAAATACATTGTATAGAGCGAACATAGGTCGATCCCAGTTTGGTTAGGATTGGCAAGAACAGTTACACACCAACCTGGGGCGCACAATCAAGAGCATGTGTGCGGACCCTTGCGCGATCGCCGGTGAAAAAAATCACAAACTGACTGTGTTTTGGCTTACAAACAGTGCAGCGGGGCACTGTACAACAGTTGTGAAGGTACCTGTCGCAATTGTGAACAGAGCAGCAGCTGCAGCCTGTGAAAATAAGCCCAAACTGCGAAAATAAACCCAAATTACAAGACAACACAACATACAAGACACAATGCGTCGCATTGCGATGCATTGTGAGCTTGTAGATCGGCTATATTTTAAATGATTTGTATACATTTGAAAACTTTAAATGGGACATATTCCGCATAGCAAGTACTTTCTACTTTTGGTACTTTAAGTACATTTTGATGCCAATATTTTTGGACTTTTACTCAAGTACATTTTGAATTCCGGACTTTTACTTGTTGTAACCAATACATTGCAGTATTGATACTTTCACTTAAGCAAAACATTCACACACTTTTTCCACCACTGCTGCCTTGCCATGCCTACATATAGTACATACATACATACATACAAGCCTCTCCAGGCCTGCAGACTGAATCCACACTCCCTCGCAATCCCAACAAGGTGTCTTTAGTGCCATAGCGTTAACCTGCTCTCTGTCACATCACAGCATACAGTATGGTAAGCCTTCAGCAGCCAGCCTGACTCTCTGTGCTCTGCTCTGCTGACATACATTGCGTGACAGCATTATATGTGATGTCATTAGAACTGTCTCCTTCCCTCACAGCTGTTTCTATCTAACCCAGTGCTGAGAGAGAGAGAGGCTCTGCTGTTGAATGCATTATAGAAGGTCATGTACAGTATGGAGCGGCGATTATAAGCTGACAGACTGGACATTATACCTGGGACTGTTGTTTATATACACAACACGTGTGTATTATATCAGGGTTTGTCAAAGTGGATGCCGTGACACAAGCCCAGGGGTGCCACAGAATACCTTTTTGTTACATACTTTATTTAGATTTTTGTAAATTACAAGACACAACAGTACAAGACATCAAATGACAGAAAAGTAAGTTTAACAGTACATACTGTACAACACACACACACACACACACACACACACACACACACACACACACACACACACACACACACACACACACACACACACACACACACACACACTGTAACTTAGGGAGGAAGATTTACACATTTGCGTACCGTAATATGACATAAATGTAAGGTGCTATAAAGTAACAATATCATCCTGGGGTGCCGTGGATGAAACATTTATTTA